>NC_142087.1:37637549-37947674 GCF_054644295.1 Miniopterus natalensis | reverse complement strand
CTCACCCAGATAGCGTTCCCATTCAGAATTACTTTGTCCTTGGGTGATTCCCCAGGCCCAGAGCCAGCTACTCCTGCTCCCTGTATTACAGTTGGGTACAATTAAGTATACGGTCGCATAGGGCTAGCAGTATGTGTGCTGTTATTAAAATAGCAACTCAACCCAAAGCTGACTTGGAGCTAAAAGAAAAAGGTATAGTTCAAGGTCGTTGGTAGTGATAGGATTTAGAAGAAAAGAATCACAGCCTTTTGCAATCAGTGATGTGGATTGTTTGTATGGGGAAATATAAAGAGAATGGGTCAGTCAAAACTTACAAGTGAATTTCTTTTCATTTGTTACCTTTTCATCTCAGCTTGCTCCATTTTCCCATCTATCCTCTGTTCTGTCTTGTTGCCAGATATTTAAAACAGTTAATGCATAATTGCTTGGTGAAAGAGCTGTTTCTGTTCATTCTGGGCCTGAATGCACTGAGCAGTTCAAAGTTTATTTCACCAGTTGATCTGGAGAGCAGTGTTCATTTATCAGTTCTTTCATTTGTGAATTAATTTGCCAAAGTTGATTTCATTCTACATTCCTTGGTTCAGGTTGGTTACACATATCAGACTGTATTCATTTTGAAAAAAGTTAGCTCTGCTCTTTAGCCATGTAGCATTAATTGTAACATTTCTTTAGCATAGATTTATACGGCCATGCAGTCTTGTCACTTTGGTTCAGTGAAGCCCTGTCTTAAATCCTTGATTTAGCTACCATTGTTGGGGATAATGACTTAGAATCAATGCAGTTTGTCAGCAGTAATAGACTGCAGTGATAGCAAGAACATCCTGCTACGTCTTCTTCAGACTGATGTATGAAAGAGCTGACCCATTTATTTTTGTAAAGCATTATAAACAACATGTGTGCCTGTGCTCTCCTGTAAGGATGAAGCTGCTAAAATCTGAGATTTATACCATGGTTTATCATTTTACCAGGTGATTTTCATGGCAACTTTAAAAGCTTAAACCAAGAGATTAAAGTATTGCTCAGGTGTGGACCATGGATTGTCTAAAATAATGCCTCGAAAATCAGTTTACTCTTTCAGCTATTTGGTGCTATATAGACACACATTTGACACGTGTGAGGGTTTTGAATTCAATAGCAGGTGTCATAGGCATGACCTTGAGTTTATCTGCGTCAAAATGCCCTTTGTGTGACCAAATTAACATGGCCAAGCGTACTTGCCATTTCTACTGCAGTCTGGTTATATTTCTGCCTTATAGAATGTGCAAGCTGAAGGTCTGCGTTATGTTTACATAGCATTTAAACCCACGACCGCTTATGAGGATCCCACCATCACACTGTGTTTAAGTCCCATTGTGTTTGGGACTCTGAGCCTCTGCGTTGCAACTCTTTAGCTTGGGTTGAAGCCCAAGTGTGAGCCTAGTTACTTTTTGTTGACTTAGGTATGTCACATAGCACCTGGGGTGCAACTGGGGCAAGTTGTCACTGGCAGAAAGATGATGTGAAAAGTATATGTCTGTAGTCTTTTATCTTTCATTTAGCAGCAAGCCACATGTTTCCTTCATGCAAAGGAAAGAAAATCACAAGAACCCATGCTTGTCTCTCTTTAGGACTCTCTAGAATTAGCTTGTCATGAAATGTAAAACTAATGTGCAGTTGTAAAAACTGCTGCCAGCCTTTTCCTCACTGCTGCCTGGTGGCTAAGTAGATTTGGAAATGAAAGGGGTTATTATAAAGTGATTACTGAATAGCTAGGTATGTCATTTTAAACAAGCCGCTAAAATCTCTCTTGTAGACATGCAGGCTGTAGCCTTGTTTTGTATCATTCATACTTAAGACGTGATTTTGATTGTGGAGGAGTAATCAGGCACTGGGGTAATTTAAGAAAAAAATATCCTGGGTGATATTTTCTTTCATTCCTTATTAAAATACATTAGAATTTAAATGAGGCATTCTCTAGAATGTATAACTATTAATATGTATCAAATATAAAAATCCAAATACCAGTTGGCTCTTGTTCAGAGCTGAAAATTCTTCTCTTGACTAAAAACTTATTTATCTTCTTCTAAAATTCAAGGAAAATCTATTGTAAAATAATATACTGGAAATGGCATGTATCAAAGAATGAATGGCTTAAAATTATAACTCTTAATATCTTATTACTGTCAGTTTCATATGGGAGGGCAGATGCCTTGAAGAATCTTTTAAAAAACCATAAAATGAAAGTAAAATGAAGTTCAGCTAATGTGCTCTTTTTCATTATTCCTCTCTTCTTTTAAAATGCTTTTCCTTGAAACCACCATCTACACCAGTGGCTTGAAGAGTCACATAACCTCCAAATCTTCCACCCTGACCTTGAGCTTCAGATTTATTTTAAGTGGCAGCCAGGTATCCTTTTATGGATATTGCACAAGCATCTCCATCCAAGCTCTTCTCCCTGTGTGTGTTGTCTTGACAAGACTGTCTTCAGTTCAAGTCATCTTTTCATCTTTTTCCTGTCCTTTGCCCCACTCTTCACAGTCTCACCCCGACCAGCTAATCAACCACATCCCATGATTTGTGTTTCTGAGCTATGTCTCACGTTGCCATTTTCCTGTACAGGCTGAGTTTACCATTGCCAAGACAGTCGTCCTGTGAGAACCTCCAGCTTTGACACCTTTCCTCAGCTTTCTCTTCTCCACTCTGTCCCTCTGCTGCGGACAGGCTGGTCACCCATGTCAGCTTCACCGGCTCATCAGATCTCTCCCCATAGCTGGAGCCAGTGGAGCCCAGATGTAGGCAGAATCCTGTCTTCAGGACCTTTCACTGACCTCATGCAGGGCAGACTTGAAGAGGGGAGCAGTTGGGGAGGAAGTGTGATGATTTGAAGCCACCTCCCCCACAACCCCCCAATCTGTGCATCTGCTGATCCTCTATGATATGGTTTCCTTGCTTGAATCTATGTTACCCATAGACACCATTTACTGTTTTGGGTGTTTTTTTTTTTATCTTCCGCTATCCAGCGAGGAGATCTAGTTTCAGGTCTCAGAAATTCTCAGTATTCCCAGTGTGGTCAATTGACTTTGTCAGGTTGCTACATTCAGAGCATAGATATGATCATATTAAACAGCTCCCCTCAAAATCTAGATTCCCGGGCCTCCATGTCAAAGCTAAGTATCACTCCTCCTCACCCCATCCAGGTGAGTCAAGCCCACCACGTGTTCTTCCTACAAGGTATAAGGAAGTGAGAAAGCATCTGGAAATGCAAGAAAATGAGCACTAGAACAAAGAAATATTGGCTTTAATTTTGAAAGACTTTATTCTTTATTAAGGATTCCACTTCAGAAAGCATTATAAAGTTATATTTTACTGTTTATTATATCAATAACCCATTAGAATTATTATCTGTGGATCCTCATGAAAATGTCTAGTGAATTTTCAAAATGTACAAATTATGAGTATTTTTAACTAAATTGAACACTAGATGGCAAATGAATGATCTGCATTAGTAGTATTATTCAATATAATCCATAGTTTTTAAGCCACTTCTAAGCAATGGTCGAGGAAGCATACATATTGGTAATTTTTTTTTTAAGTTTCTGTGGCAAATAATTAAAAAATGATAGAAATGTATATCAATGAACTGCAATTTATTTTCACAAGTTGAGTGAGGAATTAGCTGTTATAATAAACCTTATTTGTGATAGTTCCCTTGTTATTTTATTCAAGAAAATAATACCTGGAAAACAGAGCAAGTTTAAAAAAAGAAAAGATAGCACCAAACAACCTAAGATCAAAGGTATGTGGCATTATATCAGTCACATAGCATACCTTTCCAGGTGGTAAGTTAATAGTATATGTGTGTTAATGTTTGTAATGCAGGGATTCCCTGCCAGGTGGCTTGGTGGGGGGAGCTTTGTAAAACCCCACTTTACCTTGGTCCCTAACCCCAGCCCTGGCCCTCCCCGCAGGCAGGTCTCTGACCGTCAGAACCTAGGGAGGCGGGCGGTGAGGTCAGTGATGCAATGGCAGGGGCTCCTTGGGGGACTCGCGGGCCCCCCTCTCATGTTTGTGGACTGCGGGGATGGGGATGTCTGGAACATTCTCCAGCTGAGTGCTGTGAAATCAGGAGACAAAAGTTCATCTGAAGGAGAAGTGTGGAGTAGTTGTTCATAAATAAATGTAACAGGCTACTCTGAACGGATGTGAAGCAGATGACAGGCCTCCAGGAGTGTTGGGATAAACGACTGAGTCAGTACATCTTCAATAAATAATTGATTGATTTTCTGGCGTGTAGGAAAACAACACAAAAATTCATATTGCCTTTCCATTTTTTAAGTCAGAAAATTGAGCTTTTGAAAGGGTTAGGAAAGTAACATAGCAAAGTCAGAAAGGTGGGGAAATGGAGTTAATCCCACACAAAAAGTACTTTTAAGGTAAATTATCTCTAAACCAGTGCTAATTTCATAGCAAAATCTGGAGATACTTCAGCAGAGAGGTAAACTACTCTTGACAGAAAGAGCAAGCTTCTCTTTAAGTTGTTAGTTGTTTGGGGGAACAAAAAATTTCAAGGTAGAATTTCTGTTTTCTTTTTTCCTATCTTTTTAAAATAAAAGAAATTGGACCATACCTGTCTGTGTTCTGATATTAAAATCCTCAGTAGGATGCTAGCAGCATGCCGTCTGCCCTTTAAACTGCATTTTCTACCCTTCATTCTCCCAGCTGCGCTGGAAGATATGAAGGATGGAAAACTTAGGCTTTTTTAAATACAAACTTTTCAATCATATGCAGTTTTAAATTGAAGAAAGCTCTTTCTAAAACAAGTTATTGATGAAAACACAGAAGAATAATTCTAGTATAGTGATCAGTCTGGCATAGTTGAGTATGGTCTTTTGAAAAACCATTTGCCCAGACTCAGAAACAACTTAAAACAGAAAACTATGCAATCATAAAAAGATTGTAAATACTGAAATAGGAGGCTCTAAACAGGTAAAAAAATTTGAATAAGATTTATCTGCTTAGCGTTAACTAGAGAGAATGGTTACCATAGGTAAAACCATATTGTACTTGATTTGCTTTTTTCCAGCACTAATCACATGACTTCTGTAACAAAGAATGAATGGTTTGGATACTCTTTTGCTCTGGGTAAAATATCAGATCCAAACTTCCAAGGCTTTTTGTGGGTATCATAGCTTTATGAGGGTTAGAAAAGGTCAAAACCCATTCCAATCCAATTTCTGACACTTCTGAACAACTCTGTGGAAATCATTTTGCCTCCTCCTATTTTATATGGTCTGAAATAAATACCAAGGAAGTCTTTTACTGCAGACTCATTTTTATTTCATACAACAGTTTTCTTGTAAAGTTCATCTATAGGATGAATTGCAGTTTGTTCATCCCAGTGCATCGAAACAGTTGAAGATTCTGATTTTGCTGTGTGGCAGCAGTGTTCCTTCTGCAGCGATGACCTTTACCCTCTGGAAATGTCACCAAGGAGCTCAGGCGAAAATGGACCATTCCCGTGGTTAGTGGAAGCCACGTTTTTACGGCAACTACTTTAAAGCGATAAAGTAAAACAGAGATGCAAGTCCCAGCGCAGAATTTGGAAAGGTTTTTCATAGAAAATTGGTAAATACTGGAAAAAAGGAGATGTTTCCTAAATTGACTTATGAGAACAAAGGAACTGAGCTAGATGGTGAATATTTATTATTTCGTGTTACTATCCTTTTATTAAATGTGTTGATTAGCAGATGTAGACATCTTCTAAAGCATTCACATTAGACATAGTATCTGTACTCAGTGAACTTGATTGTTATAAGACACGATAAAACATGTAGAAACATAACGAGCGTATGAACATTAGGGCTTTGACCACGTGGATCTATGAAAGTCTCTCTAAGCTTTTATTTTAACTAAAAAGAAACAGTCATAGGAGAGATTGATTTTGATCGAATATTAAAAGAAATTAAAGGCTACATTTTGGCAGATGAAAGGTGACTGTTACTGTATGTGTATGGATCCCTGAGAGCAGAGATATTAATTTTGGAGGGAGAATGTATTTGGAATCCAGCAGATAGATTCACCTGACGAGTGCAGAAAGTAAGAATGGTTATGTGATTTGTTTGATAGTTCTGATTTACTAATGGAAATGTTTTTTATTTGGTTTATATGATAAGGGGGCAACAATTAAAATTCCTTTCATTCAGCTAAATGTCCCATAGGAAAGACATTTTGTCTGAAGCAGGAGGGACTGATAAATTAGGGAGGAATAGCTAGAATTGGCACCTTTGTGAAAATGCAGTTTAAGTACTTTACATGTGTGTATGAATATTGACATCTGGTAAATAAGTAAATGGCATTAGGCCCCTGAAAAAAAAATTCGTCAACCTCTGTCAACATGTGTAACCTCACAGCATATTTACTTCTGAACTGGTTTTTCCTAAGTTTTGAAATTGTTCTTTAAAAATGTCTTCTCTAAAAACTTTCAGTGTGTGTAATATGTGTGTATATATGTGTGTGTGTTTGTATATCTATATGTATGTATATGTGTATGTGGGTGTGTTTACGTACTATATATATACACACACAGATATATATATATATATAATACTTTCTACCTGATATATCTCTGTGTGTGTGTGTATATATATACATATATATATAGAAGATACAGGGTAGATCAGGTAGAAAGCTATCATTTGAGCTTACACTTTGTTTTAGACAAGAAATATGGTGTCAGGTGCCGCTAAGAAGATATCCCATCTTGTGCAATAAAATAATTATATTATTCATATTAAAATAATTATATTATCCATTTGAAGTGGAGAGTCCTTCATGGTAAATGACATGTATGCTATTTTTTTGTAATCAGAAATCTTAATGATTATTTTAGAGACATAAATATATTGCCCATCAGTTTCTTGATTTATTTAATTCTTCTTGATAAGTGAATTTATTTTATTTTGCTTTGATACAAAACACGTAGTGATATGACATGATGAGTGGCTATTATCAGAGAGTCTTGACATAAACACTTGTTAAACAGAGTTGCTATAGCTGAGGAAAGAAATAGTTCTGTACATAGTATATATTTTTATTTCAAAAGTTGTGTCAGATAAGTGATGCAGAATCTGTTTATTTAGATTTTACTGGAACCAGTACCAAAATTTAAGATCTATCCTCAGAAACTGGCATTAGCTTAGAGCCTTGAAATAAAAATGTCTTTGGGGAAAAAGGAACATCTGAACATTGTTTTCGTTTTTGAGAGCAATTTAATATTGTCTAGAACACTTAAAGATGTGCAAACTGTAAAAAGCAACAGTCTTATTTTTGTGTTTACCCAAGGGAAACGGTGGCCAAGAGGACATATATACAAGGAGGCTCATTGTACACTGCTTGTAATAGAGAAAAAGTAGACTAGCCCTGTCTGGTCCTCAGTAGTACAGTGAGTAAGTAAACTATGGTTCGTGTATTAATGGCATTCTGTACACCAGTTAAAATGATCTATATGACCTATCTCTTACATCTACACTAGATCTATATGTTTCAGCTTGTCTGATGTTGAATGAAACCTCAAGTTGCAAAGAATGGTAGCATTTACCTAAATTTTTAACCATCCCAGATATATGTAATAAAAGTACAAAAACATGTCTGGGAATGATACAGAATAACCTTGGGATAGCCGGCAGGAATGTGGAAAGGATTTATATCAGTAATATTTTATTTCTTTAATAAAAACTGATCTGAAGCAAAACACAAAATGTTAACATTTGATATTAGTAGGCACAACAGTGATTGATTGATTTTGTACTTTTCAATGTGTTTTAAAGTTGTATTACTTAAAATTTCAAAAACCTTATATTAAAACCAACAAAAAAGAATACTTCATGCTCAACAGAATAATGTCCTTTAACAATTATGGGACTCCTAGCCTTACTTTGTACAGTTAACCAATTCAGGCAAAATACAGTCTGACGAATATTATCGCCATTGGGTACCTTATCAATGCTCATATTTCTTTATTTCAGAAGGTGTCAGTAGTAAAATTTTTACTGCCTTTTTTTTTTCCAACTGCCATTCAACAAACTCTTTAGTAAGGATTCTTTTTAAAAATCATCCTGAAAGACATGGTGAAATTATCCTGAAACCAGGCACCTTGGTGACTACCCTGAGGCCTAAAATGTATTATTTTACTTTATTTTTTTATATGTCTGTATTGATTTCAGAGAGAGGAAGGGAGAGGGAGAGAGAGAGAGAGAAGCATCAATGATGAGAGAGTCACTGATCGGCTGCCTCCAGAACAACCCTCACCGGGGATCGAGCCCCCACAACCCAGACAGGTGCCCTGACCGAGAATCGAACTGTAGTCTCCTGGATCACAGGTCGACTCTCAGCGACTGAGCAACACCGGCCAGGCCTTTTATTTTTTCAGTGTACGAACTGAATTAAACACAGCTTTTGTACACACTGCTGTTTCAGGGTCACCTGACCCCACTGAAGAATGCTTCCTCCAGGGCCTCACTCATCGCTCAGGTGTAGAGAGTGAGCAGTCTCAGCCTCTTGCCTGAGAGGGTCTGAGTGCTCACCAGTGTGTGTCTTAGTCATTTTGTTACATAAGATAATCCTTTACATTTCCCATAAAATGTGAATAGGAATTTCAGCTTTCTACTGTGATCAAAATTAAAACAATCAATATACCTGATATGTGGATAGTCCATTTCCCAGCAACATGGAGTAGTAGGTTACTTATCTTTCTGATTTAGAACAAGTTCAAACCAGCACTTGGAGCATATGAAAAACATTGCGAAGAGTATGTCCCTCCTAAATCAAGAAATAAAGTAGAGTGTTTGATTCTCTATAAGGCTTGGCATTGCTGCACTTTCATTCACTTATTCAGTAAGACTGGTTTTTCATATTTAAAATTAGTACTACTTTTGAAATTCAGTTTGTTGTTTAGAAAGAAATTATTCTTTGATATAGGATTATGTGATATAGTTAAGAAAAACAGACTTTTCAAGCACATTTCTTGATTCTAATTATGATACAATGTAAAAACTATTAATGTAATATCTGTGAAAAATATTTTGGTGGAAGGGACTATTCAAATTCATATAATTCTTATAATAAGTTTTCGTTTATTCAATTACAGCACAGGAAAATAGATGCCCATAGGGTAGCATAAATTAAGAATTGTTATATTTCAGAATTTTCAACTTCACTGACAAAAGGCATTTTTTAAACCCTGGAAAACATTGACTATTAAAAACTATAGCTATTTCACTTAAAAATAGTGCCATCATCTACATGGAATTTAACTTCTTGCTACTTAGGAATAATGAATGACTGGGTAGGCCAATACAATATTTGTTAATCAGGTATTTGCTTTGATTTAACTGAATAGTAAAGTTAATAAAGCTATTATTTTATTATTTTGTCACCTTCTTTTGTGTAACTGGCAAGGCAGAAATACAGTAGCTGCAGGTGCCAAAGGGGGTTCACCGTGTCACTCTGCTGGTTATCCCTTCTATTGTAATAGACCTCCAGATAATTCACGAAGAAGGGCAAAAGAGAAACCTGTTAGTGGGAACCTTGGTTGCAATCTGTGTTTTTGATTATTAATGACAGGATCCTAAAATTACACCCAAATATCTCTTACAAGTTCCGAAATTGAGTTTCTGAAAAAGCACTCCAGTAGTAATAGAAGGTAAGAGTGCAGAGTTCCGGAGAAATGAGCTGTGAATTGAACCTGCAATGGAAATTGATCCTATCAGTCAGTTTCGTCCCTGATTCATAGAAAAACGGGAGTGAGTGTAGATAGAGCCGGGATCACTGATTAAATAGGATGCTAAAGTGCTGGAGGCTAGAACTGGGCTTGCTGGTTCCCTGGGGTCAGGACTGCAACTGTCAGATTTCTGAGCTTGAAACCTCAAACTGGCAGAAAGAGAACAGAATGAAAAATGCTGCCGGCCAGCAGGGGAATTGGTGAGAACTCCCGGACGAAGCTGCAACATGACAGCCATTGTACTCCTTCGAGAGGATTTTCTGGTCCTTTATCCTAAGTCAGCAGGCCCAGGTTAGGGTGGGTGGCCTCATGATTCATGCCAGCGGGGCCTGTCACTGTGCCCATTTCAGTGTGCGCCCAGGGTGTGAGTGTGAAGAGACGGGGCCTTGGAATAGACTCCACGTCCTTTTAGCATCTTTAGGATTATGACGAAAGAGAAGCAAATATTCTGCAAGTAGTGCTCCCGTGAATATAATTTATTACCCTGTTATCTATCTCCAAGAGACTTATTTTGCACACAAAGAATGGTAGTAATAGGATGCCAAATGTGGCAGTGTGTATTCTCCCAGAAATGCAGTATGAGTTGTAATCAGCCTACTAAAATTACACATTTCTGATCATGAAGTTGCCATTCATTTCCTGCAATATGATACATCTCTTAAGTCTTAGTGATCATCAGTGTAACTCACTGGGGTAAAGGTCCCCGTGGAAGGCCGCGTTCACACTCAGCAGCACACTAGTAGAAACGGCTCCGGCGGAAACACGGAAGGGACAGGCCCTGTGAAGCACTAGCTTAAGATGTGACCGCTATAAACCACCGCTGCATCAGAGCTCAGTTCTGTAGGGTGGCGGAAGAAACGGGAAAAAGAAGCAATGAAATCAGGCAGTGCCAAGGGTGAGCTGAAAGGCTTGCCAGACTCCCTTAGTCACGGGCCTTAGCCGCTCCGTGCTGGCGTCCCAGGAGGATGTTATCCCAGGTGCTTGGTAACCCTTGACGTTACCAGACGGCATTTTCGCAGCTCGCTTAATTCGGGCCTGTGGGCCCTGGCAAGAAGAGTGACAGCTGTGCGTCTAAGGCGGACTGTTTCATCCATGTGATGGTATTGATTCAACTTCTCTCTTAAGCTTTTGACTCCTGGGAGAAGTGTTTAGGAATGTGAGTCAAAGTAGCATTTATCCCGTCCCTCTCTGTGTGAGTGGGCCCTGCCCTGCTGATGCTGACCTAATAGGAGGTCTATATGCAAGACCGCAGCCATACGGCCTCTTTCTCAAACCTCTTACTCAACACTCATGACAGTAGGGACCCTGGAGCCTTGGTCACAGAGCTGGTTGTTTTGTGCTAGGTTTAGCTATTACATTTGACAAATTTATGGGAAATTTCAGACATAATTTTACCATGATGGAATTCCAAGAGGTAGTAACAGAGAGGAAGAGAGTATGGTTTTCAAGAAAACGGCCAGTAGATAGATAGAACCTTTGGTTTTTTAATCCTAGGGCTTAATTCGTGTGTGTATCCTCTTGGCTAAGGAATACTGAAATGATACAGGCCTATTTATACAGTGGAAAGTAGTTTTCTGTTGAAATTAAGTTAGAACTTCATTGTTTTGTTTAAACTGGTATTTGAAGCTTTTAGTCATTTTATTAGTCAATAAAATGGATGAAAACCTTGGGAAAATGCTTAAGAACAGTCCTCGTGGAGACTGTGATTAATAAGGAAAGGGACAGAGAGATGCATGTTAATCTGTTTATGTATAAGGGATCTGGAGCTTATTAAGTTTTTGTAAACATTCAACTAATGAAGCATTATATAAAATTAGACATTTCCTTTATAGTGTGAAAAGTTTCTAGACTGGAAAAAAAAACATTGTTATTTTTAAATAGCTTATTTGTGATATTTTCTCTATCATTAGTAACTTATGTATAAAATATTAATTTTGTAATAAGGACTATTCCACGAGAATGCCACTCAATTTTCTCTGGGGGTGTTTTCATCTCACTCATCCTTGACTTCTCCAGTTATTACAGGATGGAGTAGCATGAATAACCATTAACTTCATTTTACAGTTTTTTCATATATCTGGGTGATTAATCCCAACTAGTGTATATAAAACCAAATCATTATTTCATTTTGAATGTTTTCATTTGTTGGAGGTCACAAGGAAGGGGTGGTTCGAAGTTCTCTCTAGGTTCTAAGTGATGAGATAATGCGGATTGTATACACAAATGGAAATCAGTAATCATCCAGGCAAATTTCCAGTTGCTGCAAAGTATAGATTGGTAGGGTTTTCTGGGAAAGCTGAGCTGGGGAACATGGCCTGGGAGTCCTCTTCTCTGGAATTAGGAGAAGGGAGAGGATTCTTTTCAGCATTTTTGTTCTAAGATTAAATAAATGGGATATTTATTGTATTTTACTTATTTTGGTCATGTTTTTGGTATCTTTAACATCCTAACTTCTTTTTATCTTACTTTCTTCATTTTTGGTAGAAACTCCACAATAGAGTCAAAGTAGCATACGTTTAGTTGTC
Organism: Miniopterus natalensis; assembly: GCF_054644295.1. Taxonomy (NCBI): domain Eukaryota; kingdom Metazoa; phylum Chordata; class Mammalia; order Chiroptera; family Miniopteridae; genus Miniopterus; species Miniopterus natalensis. The sequence continues at coordinate 37,935,392 of NC_142087.1, read as the reverse complement.
AGACAGATATGAATTCTGGTGCTGTAGTCAAAAATCTCAATCCTGGTCAAGCTATTGACCTGACGTTGGCCATAGGTTTTTTTTAATCTGTGTATTGGGGAAAATAGTACTTAATCCACAGGATTTTTTGAAGAACAGAGAATATATATAAAGGGACTCACACTTCATAAGTGCACACACAGTGAATGGTAGTTGTTATTTCTCAAGTTTTCATGCTTATTTTCTCTTACCAGTTGTAGATCACTTTAAATTCATATATGATGACTACAATTCAGGAAAATAAAAATCAAAATATATGGATCAAATGCATTTATGAACATACCAACACAGATCATTTTAGATTAGGTTCTCCCCAAACCATGAAAAGTAAATTTTTTAGAAAAATCTATAGCATATGGCGCTCAATAAATATTATATATTATTCTATTTTCATCATCATTTCATAAACAGGTTTAAGCTTTCTCTGTATATATTTTTTCTTTTAAACCATTCAAAGTGCTTATATGCCCTGCATGTCATTTAGATTTCTAAGCTTGAAACTCTATCTGGAGCTCAGGCTAAGGAATAATACTAAGACTTTGTGAGGGATAGGAAAGAAATACGTGAGCACTGATTGCATGGAACTGTGTACAAATCAAAACTCAAAAGACCTGGAGTTCTGCTCAGAAGCTTATACTCTTTCATCATCATATTATTTCATGGTAAATTCTCAAGCTTTTACTTTTATGCTTCCCAACTATATAATTATAAATTAATAGCAACAAATGAACAAATAAGAAAAAGAAACAAACAAAAATGTATAGACACAGATAACAGTAGGGTGGTTACCAGAGGAAAGGGTGGGGGGAGCAGTAAAGGGTAAAAAGGGTCAAATACTTGGTGATGAAAGATTTGACTTTGGGTGGTGGGCACACAATGCGGTATACAGATGATATATCATAGAATTGTACACTTGAAACCTGTATAATTTTATTAACCAGTGTCACCCCAATAAATTTAATTTTTTTTTAAAAAAAAGATTGGTTTCTTATATCAGAGACCCAGAGGAAAAGATGCTTAAATGAAAGCATTTTACTTCTCTCTACTGAGAAACTTGGAAGTGGGCGGTTCAGAGCTGGTGTGGTGACTCGGTGCTTCGTCGGTGCTCTGACTTCTTGATGTGTAAGAACCTCATGCTTCATCATGGCTGCACGAGCAACAAATACCCTGTCCTCAGTCCAGCTAATAAGAAGGAAGACAGAACAAGGAGGGGGAGCCCCTTCTTTATAAGGATGCCTCCCAGAAACTCTTCTTGACTTCTCTTCCTTCACCAGAACGTAGGCACATGGCCACATCCGCTGCAGAAGAGGCTGGACATTTTATTTAGCGTTTGTTCTGGGTGGCCTTGGGCCCTGATAAGATGAGGATTTTATTATTCCAGAAGAAGGGGAGACCACATATTGAGGACAAGTAGGACTATCTGTAACGTCTGGGCTTCACCAGAGCTTTTAAAATTCATTTCTCTCATGTTTCCTTTTTCCTTCTTTTCTTTTCTAAATAGATCCCATGAGAGGCCCAAGGAAACTGGAAGTAGTGGAAGTCAAATCTCGACAAATCACCATCCGCTGGGAGCCATTTGGATATAATGTGACTCGTTGCCATAGTTACAATCTCACAGTCCACTACTGCTACCAAGTTGGAGGACAGGAGCAGGTGCGGGAGGAAGTGAGCTGGGACACGGACAATTCGCACCCGCAGCACACCATCACTAACCTCTCGCCCTACACCAACGTCAGTGTGAAACTCATCCTCATGAATCCCGAGGGCAGGAAGGAAAGTCAGGAGCTCATAGTACAGACGGATGAAGACCGTGAGTACTTTTAAAGATGTTTACCTGAAATCTATATCCTTTCAAAAAAGCAGCTTTTGTTTCTTTGAGATCTTTAAAATGAAAATAGAAGGAAGAACTGCTTACTGTGTTGAATAATGAAATATAAACAGGTATCTGTGCTTCTGTGTACTTAAGTACTGATTAAAAGGGTACAGGGAATAAAGATGTAGAAGTTTATTTTAATTCTTTATGCATCACATATTCACTTTTCTATGTATAATAATTCTATTTTATTCTAAATAGTTCTTCATTCAAGTTTTATTATCATGTTGGACTGAAAAGTTATTTTGGGTACTAGATTATTTATATGAAGTGCTTATTTAAATATATTTAAAAGGCATTCTGAAACATTTTTCATAGTTCAGATAAAAATTTAGACAAAAATAGAGGCTGCCCTTACTTTTCAGTGGAGTGCTGAGAAATGACCTCATTGGGTTTGCAGTCATGAAATAGATTGTACTTTCCCATAGGAACAATGTTGCAATTGGATATTACCTTAATAAACAAGAATTTAACAAATATACTACCCATACTACCAGAAACTCATCAGTAAAAGTAAATACATATTGCAATTAATCTCTGAAACAATTTAAAATAGTAAAATTACACCTTGAATTTCATAGCAAGGATATAAATGTGCTTTTACACTGGTTATACAGGGGACTGTCGGGTACAATCACATGTTCATAAAGCACATAAGATACAGTGGTAGTATTTCATATATTTGACCTCCAACTCATTTGTCAGGCATCAGAATAAGTCTCAAAAGAACTTGGGAAGTTCATTAAATGAATATACTTCCTTATTCTTGGAAAAAAATACATAGTTGATTATGATCTTTGATCGTTGATTATAACAAATATTTATAACACTTGATTATTTCACTTAAAGAGCTAACAAAGTACTCTAAGTATTTCTTATCTACACAATACTGTGCATATTGCTGTAGAAGAAAAACATGGAAAAACATGGAAACATCCAGAGTAAATGAGGTGCTCACCCCACATCCTTCTCTTTTATTTTGTAGCGCCTTTAAAGTCCTTCCATACTGAAAATAGTTGGTTGCTGTCAAATAGTTGTTTCATTACAATGAATTTTGTTAGGAGTATTAGTTTTATAGTAGTCAGTCAGTCAGGGCTGCGACCAGAAGCCCTATTTCTATTTCTTCCAACTCTTCCTCATCTCCCAGGAAATAAGAATGCTCTTAGCATTGCCAACAGGTCATCTCTCAACCTTTTCTCCCCTGTTTAAATGTTTGATTTGGTCCTAACTCCTGTTGTTTCTATCTCCATGACATTACATTTCTCTTTTCTCTCAATTTTTATGACCTATATTCAGCTCCTCATTATTTTATACTGAAATTTCTGCAACAGTTTCTACCCTTTCTTTGTGGTGGCTCCAGCTTTTTCCCATTCTAATGCTCCCCCTACTCACTAATCTTTGAAATATATTTGCATCATGTCACTCTCTCCACAAGAACCTTCAGTGACTCTATCCAAGTCTTGACTTTCAAGGTCTTCTGTATTCTTGACTTATACTCTAGAACTTCTAACTTTCTCCACTGCCATTCATTCTTCAAAACTGTCACATCAGTATTGGTCCTTCATGCCATACTTCTTATGTTCTGAGCTCTTCCTCATCTCCTGTTGTCATCCACCACCTGCCTTTCTACCTGGTGGCCTCTCAATTCCATCTCCTCCACTACCCTCCAAAGTTCTCAAGTATCAGGTCCTTCATAAAACTGTCTCCAACTTCCCTGCTCCACTTTCCTCTCATTCTTCTGACCTAATTTGCATTTGATTGGATCTGTAAATCTCTGAACCTTAATTTCCTCATCTGGGAGGTTGAGAATAACAATAATCAGGCATATTAGGGTTAGAAGAAATTCACATAGACAGCTATTTGTAGCTGCCAGAGAGGGGCCTTCAGTAGGTGAGCACAATTATTATTGTTGTGACAATTCAAAGCAACTCATTGTGACCCTCCCTTGTTCTTGTGTTATATATAATTTTTTTCTCAACTATAAACGACTTGCAAAAAGAAGCCATCTCTTTTTCTTCTACAGCAACATGCATGACATTGAGTAGGTAATAAACACTCACAGTATTTTATTAGTTTTTAAATAAAACAATAAATTTTGTTGATAATCATTTAATTTATGTTTTAATTAACAGTAATGTTTTAATCAATGAGAGAGGGATATAAATGAAGTCACTTCTAGAGATAAGCAGATGTGTCTTTCTGAAGCATGACACCATTCAACACTTTTGGGTTTCAAATTGAGAACAGACATGAGTTAGAAATAGAAGAACTTATTTTTTGCTTGTCTAAATGATCTTTCAATTCCCTGAAGTTGGGGCATGCATTACTTCCAAATAAAAATTTATTGTCATTATAGCACACTGACATCCAGTTAATGAGAAAATTTTTAATTTCAAATTATATTTCCTAACAACCAAAACAAAAATACTTCAAAAAAGACAGAGAAAAGAAAGACAGAAATAAAATAATTGTCAAACAATACTGAATTTGAAGAAAAAAGAATGGGGGGTCACTACCATTGAACATTGTGAGTTTTATTATAGTACAGTATTTTTATTGAAACATTGTTTATTTCATGAGAAAGTGTGTGGAATAAATTTATCTTTTATTAATTTTTAAAGTATCACTAGACAGAATACAGCTCAATTCCACAAGCTTAGATTTTAAGACTAAATATCCCAAATCCTGAATTCCTAGAACTTCTAAAACAGGTACTACACCTAAGTTCCTATGAGGCACCATATTCTCCCTAACAAACCAAGGTCACGAAGATTTATTCCTATGTTTTCTTCTGAGAGATTTTCAGTTTTAGCTCTTACATTTAGCTCTTTAATTTATTTTGATATACTTTTTATATATGGTGTGAGGTAGGAATCCAACATTATTCTTCTGCATGTAGATATCCAGTTGTTAAACACCACTTGTTGAAAAAATTATTCTCTCCTCATTGAGTTTTTCTGGCACCCTTGATAAAAATCAGTTGACTACCAATGTGGGGATTTATTTCTGTGCCTTCAATTCTGTTCCACTGATTTATATGTCAATCCTTATGCCAATACCACAATGTCTTGATACTGTAGCTTTATAGTAAGTTTTGAAATTCAGAAGTGTGAGTCCTCTTCAACCACTTTTTGATTAATCATACCAGCACAAAAACTTTTTATCGTGATCCCCAAATATATGTACCTTTGTAAGTAGTTTTGATATACTGATTTATAAATAGGATAGACATACTTATACACTGAGTTGTGTATAATATGTAGCATATTCAAAAACTGAATTTAAATGAAAATGAGATATTTTTTAAATAATATTAATCTTATTCTATAGAAAATTGTCAAGTAAATTTCTATCTTTCCTTATGTCTATTAGTATTTTTTACAAATTAATCAAAAGGTGTTATATATTTTAGGTTTAAAAGAATGACATCAAACTTTCTCAAATCTCTTATATTATTAATAAAGTAATTTTAAAAATATATTATTTCATCTATATTACATCTTTTAAAAACTTCTATTTAGTATATATTTTAATAGATATATTAAGTATAAGTACAGTAGTTCATATATAGTCTTCTTTGACTTGCTTTTGTCACTCAGTGTTATGATTATAAAATTCACCCAAGATGTTGTGTATCACTCATTTATTTTCAATCATTTTTGTGTTTTACTGTGTGACTATAAAACAATTGATTAAGCTATTTGGTTTATTTCAATTTTATTAGTTTTATTTTTAAATGCTGCTATGTTGACATCCTAGTGCATGTCTCCTGATACGTATGTACAAGAATATTAGTAGGGAATGTACCTGGAGGTTGGGTTATTATGTCTTATGATATATGCCTCCTTAACTCTGCTTAAATACAGCCATTATTTTGTAAAATGGCTGTACCAGTTTACACTGTCACAAACAATGTGTGGGAATTTCATTGCTCTATAGACTTCTTTATTTATTTTTGAAGAATGAAAAAGTTTATTTAAAAGATTATTACTGAGTTTTATCTAATTGATTCAAACTTTAAAAAATGAGGGAATTTTTTTCTTTATAAGGACAGTGTAGTCACAATGGTTTTGAATTTCAGAATTTTAAAAAAAAATTCAGTGTATCTATGGATTATTAAAATCATGTGCCTCAATAGAGAGTTTAAAACCTATCAAGTATAGAAAAATCTTTTTTGGAGGGATTTGTTACTTAAATATTTATTACTATTCCCCCTTTCTAGTGCCAGGTGCTGTTCCTACTGAATCCATTCAAGGAAGTACGTTTGAAGAGAAGATATTTCTTCAGTGGCGAGAACCAATTCAAACATATGGTGTCATCACTTTATATGAGGTAGTATATACATTTGTTAGTAATTTTATTTTTTATTATAATTTCTATGATAGCTAGGCTATCTAGCATTTAAAAATGCATAATGGCATAATATCTTTTAAGAAGTTAATTCTTTGAGTAGTTAAAATGGTTATACTGTATAGAAGCAAAAAATGTAAAAATGAGTTTTTGAATTATATATATTTTAAATGCATATTTATAATGATTTGGATGTTTACAAATTATATATTATACGTAAATATGCTAGATAATATATTTTTGAATCAACTTTATTAAAAACAGTAAGTATTTTGAAGTATACATTGAATTAGGAAGCAACCACAGAATTCTATTTTTGCTTACTATAAAATATTTTACTACTGAATTATAGAATGCTGATTATCCAATTAGCAAAGTCAATAGATGTTGTCTCAGAAGTAACAACAGAATACTGTCTTTTGGTTTTTTAGTAGTAACAAAAATACATTAGACTTTCTGTGACATACTTTTGTCTACTGAGGCATATCAAATGGTTGAATAATAGATAACAGAAGAATTTGATGAATTGTTCAAGGAGGAAAATAATGGCAATAATGGGGTGACAGTCATCACATCTGTATGAGCATCCTTTTACGATGCCTATTGTCATAGAAACAAGCAGGTGCATTTTTTAAGCTAGCATTTATTTGAATGCAAATTCAACAAAATTATATGTTGTTAGGCTTCTAAAAACCTCGACAGTTCCTCCTATGGCATCTCTGCTTGAATACCTTTCAGAACTACCGACAAAAGCCTGAACAGATTAGCTGTCAGACAGTAATCACTGCTAAACCGTTTCATGACCCAACTAGCCTCACACTGATGTTTCCTTATACCTTTTGAAAATTGGTATTGAAATGCAAAAAAAAAAAAAAAAAAAAAAAATTTTGTTAATTGAAAGCTAAACAAAGTAAGATAAGAGATCAAAGAAAATGACTGTTATGTTAAGTTATTGATGCTGTTCATTGGCTGCTTCATTGTAAAAGAGCCGAGTATTATGAAAATCATGGCTTAGCTTCTATAGAGTGAAGTTTTATAATTAAATCAAACAAGTTCATGCTTTTGTTCTCAGTGAAGGGAGTATTTCAATGAATATTTTTGGCCCATGACCATTTTCAAGTCTCAGTTGGGGAGATTCTGGACATCAAGAATAACAGGATTTTTTTTTTTTACCAGAAAAGATACAGTCTTTGAAATTGACTGAAGTTCCAAGAAATAAGTCTAAATGTCCTAAGGTTCACATGTTGGTATCTAGACAGACTGATCCCACTGAACATATATCTTTGTGTAATAAAGTAACTTTAACATGGAAACAATAGTAATAATAATTCACAAGAAGACCCATTAATCTCTCTGGCTTCAGCAGCCAGAATCTCCCAGTTGAACACTGATCTAAATAAATGCTACTACAATGGGGATGTGTGAATGTGTCATAAATCAGAGTTTTAAAAATCAGATGTAGGCAAGTAAAGCAGGTTGGTTCATTTTTCTAGATACCAAAGAGAAAATGGCAAATGTGTGAACCAGGCTTAAGTAATTAAATATAAGTTTTCCAACTACCAAATCTTTCTCTCTCTTTTGTCCATGTTTTCTAGAAGTAGGAAGGAGGGAGTTCTAGGTTCCCTAGATGGGGTCTCAGGAGGGAGCTCTTCTTTAACTAAGAACACTGTACACTGTGACTCACCCAACCTGTGCCGGAGTCAACAATAGAGCTTCCTTCTGGAGCGAAGGATTGATGTCACACCAGACTAGGTCCCCTCTCTGGAGGACAACAGTCTCTGGGACAGACATCATGCTAAGGAAGTAGAACCATTGCCCAAAGGGAAGCAGGGGCCTTAGGGCCAGTGTATTCTGTCATAGAAACACATTTGAGCATAGGTAAAAACTGGAAGAAGAGCTAAATTATCATAGTTGGAAAAAAAAGCTTAGCAATAAACTATACAGGTGTTTCATAGGCAGGAAGCACACTTGGATAGTTTTCGAAGGAGAAAAGAAAAACATTGAATGGTGTAGGTGTTATAAATGAATATGCTATAAGTTCAGGTTATTCTCAAGTTCTCTTTATTTACCTCTTATGAAAGATATACACCAACCATTAATGTCATTGTACATATTTTGCCAGGAGTTATGACAATTGACAGCGTTAAAGCATTCTTCCGCTGTCATCCTTTGCCCCCTCCTTTATGTTCCCCTGATGTCCATCTTCAGCCTCTCGTACTAGCCTTTCCTTTCCCTTCCCTTCTCCATGCCTTTGTTCTGGCTCCAACCCTTCTCATACCTTATGTACCAATCAGCCACTTAATTTTATCAGGCATCTTCCTAAACCTGGATTGATAATTACATTCTTCTTCAATAGCTATAAAAAACTTTTTATGAAATTGTAATTATAACATTACTCTCTGAAAGGATATTTTAAGTACAGAAGTATTCAAAATAAAATATCTTTGCTTCCCAACTTCACTTTTCAGAGGTATCTATTGTTAATAACTAGATGCATGTCCTTGCAAAATTTATACAAGGTAGAAATTGTAGTGCAAGTTCATTTATGAATACAGATGGATAAAATTTAATAAATGTTAGCAAACTCAGCATTTTATTACAAGAATAATGTGCCTTATAAGACCCCCACCTTACATCATATAAAAATAAATACTAAATAGATTCATGATCTAAATATCAACATTAAACAGTAAGAACATAGAGGAAAATAGAGGAGACATTATTGTAATGTAGTTGAACCTTGAACAACATGAAGGTTGAGGTGCCAACCCCAATGCAATAGAAAATCCACATATAACTTTTGACTCCGCAAAAACTTAGCAGTCGTCCCTTTGTATCCACAGGGGATTAGTTCCAGGACCCTCCGTGGATGCCTGAAACCATGGATGGTACCAAACCCTATACATACTATGTTTTTTCCTATACACACTCCTTTTCACATAAAGGAAGCACTTCCCAGCTTCTCTCTGGCATATCTGAATTGCCAGCATCACTACTCTTGTGCTTTATTAAATAGTCAGGGTCACTTGAGTGCAGGCACTGTAATACTAGGACAGTGGATCTGATAACCGTGATGGCTAAGTGACTAGCAGGCAGGAAGTGTACACAGGGTGGAGACCCTGCACAAGGGATGATTCATGTCCCCAGGTGGGATGGAGCGGATCGGTGTGTATATTGCATCACACTCCTTGGAAGAGCATGCAATTTAAAACTTATGAATTCTTTATTTCTGGATTTTCCCATTTAATGTTTTCAGACTACAGTTGACCCTGGGTAATGAAACTACAAAAAGTAATACCCCTCTACTATCCCCCCCAATATTCTTTATCTTAGCACCCTGTTTCTTCTACAGAACCTTGTGTTTTAAAATCATTAATTTACTTAGTGTCTCTCTACCCAGCTCCAGCCGCCCCAGTCCAGATTCTTAATCACCTGAAGGCAGGGCTTGTGTATACCTGCTGAGCACATTGGTCAAAGAGTGTTTGTTCAATTAATCAACACTTGAATGGATTGAATAAATCTGATTAAGTAGAGAAAACAGGACGGGGATAACCTTATTGTGTTCCAGGAAGATGAAAGTTAGTGAACAAAAGCAGTGTGAGAAAAGCCCAGGGAGTGTTCATAGCAGAGTAACCAGGACAGAAGGTAATACAATGCCATCATGTCAAGTATTCAGAAATAAGTGGGGAGGATGTAGGCAGGTCTCAAACACAAAGTTAGGGAGCTTGGATTTTGTCTCCTATGCATTTGTGTCCCATTAAAGTTTTCAACAAGGCAGTAAAATAAACAGGACCATTAACCTAGCCCTGGTGGGCAGTGCTAGTCCTTATTTTAATTATACTCTGTCATAGTTGTTGAATTGCTTCTCTCCTTCCCCGCCAGACTGTTACCTCCTCCAGGGTATGTACCATGTCTGAACCACCACATGAGACCCAGCCCAGAGCACAGTGCTTGGTACATAAGGAGGCATGCAGTTAATATCCTCAACTGGCCGACTGAATGAATAAATAAACCTCGGGGGAGCAGTTCAGCTGCCGTAGCTTAGATCATCCTCTGGGGATATCAGAATGGGGAACTAAGTGAGCAGTGAGCACACAGCAGTGACATTGCTGAAGGCCCTCCCGCAAGCCGGGTGGTAGACTCGGTCTTGCCTCTTGATTCACAGTTACCTGGTGAGGGACATATGCGAGAGGGGTAACCACAGACAAGCTGCCTGACTCTGAGAGTGCCAGTCACCGCAGTGATTAATATATATAGCAAACATTTTTTTGCCAAAGCTTAGTTGACTGAATCTAAATATTCTTTCAGAGAGGTCTCCTTAATTATAATGACATGGTATAAATACAAGAAGAGAGAATGCCAGTTATCGCTTTGTATAATAATAACAGTGTTACTGTTCATGCACATAAATTATAAGTAAGTTTACCTACTTAAAAGCAAGAAAAGTGCTCAGTTGTGTAATTTAAAACTTTTGAATATGCCACATTTAAAAATTATGTCATTACAACCAGTAGAAGTTAGTAATCACCACTAAAATGTATGTTCTTGAATAGTTGATGAACTACTTACAGTGAAATTCTTTTAAAATTCATTTGAAGGGAAGAATCTAAAGGCACCTACGTTACATTTATTTTCACACATTCCAGACTCACCCTACATGCTTTGAACACCTGTTATGTGGCAAATATTGGGAAAGCTTCTAGAGTTGCACTGTTTGAAGTGGCAGCTCCTAGTCACAGGTGGCAATTTAAATTTGAATTGTAGTTAATTTAAATTAAATTAAATTACATCTTAAGTTCCTTGGCCTCGCGAGCGGCATTTGGAGTGCTCCATAGCCACTTGTGACTAGTGGCCACCATACTCAACAGTGCAGAACAGAGCACCTCCATCATGACAGAAAATTCTACTGGACAGCTCTAAAGAAAAGATGCAAATATGACCCATCGTGAGTGCGACAGTCATAGCATCAGGAGCTACTGACACATCTAGGATTTATTTTTGGAGCAGACTTCTTTGCCCACATTGATAAAAACACTGAAAAGTGTCCTTGTTTCCAGGAGACAGTAATCCTATTCAGTGCTAAGTCAAACTGTGGCCACTACATGAGAGATGAGGCCTTACGCTCGTCAGCTTCTTATCTGTTTGAGCTAGTTGTATATTATTTTGTGTTGAACCAACTGTAGTGTTGTTTTCCAAAATGACATTTTTGAAAGCAAATGACTTCAAGGTATTAGCTTAAACCTGAACTCATCCTTTATGTTCTAATCTACTGGCTTGAAGTTCCTCTGTCTATAAAAGTAATCACTCATAACAGTTTTGGCTGAGTTCCCGCGTCCCTTCACTGGGTCCAGGATTTGAAGAGTCTGAATGAATGGGGAAGTTTATCATAAAGCGCCTGACAGTGCAGACATCAGGAGGGTTTATGGATAAAGATGAAATCTTGGCCTATCTGCTCCAGATGTTTAACCGCTGTCTCGTTCTCTTGCAGATCACTTACAAAGCAGTCAGTTCCTTTGACCCAGAAATAGACTTATCCAATCAAAGTGGAAGAGTCTCGAAACTTGGAAATGAAACCCATTTTCTGTTTTTTGGACTGTATCCAGGGACAACGTACTCCTTTACCATCCGAGCTAGTACAGCTAAGGGTTTTGGACCTCCAGCAACAAATCAGTTTACCACCAAAATATCAGGTACTGTATCAGTCTTACGTGTTTTATCAGAAGTGGCATTTTGTACTTTTTCATTCCCATTGTCAAGTATGCAGAGCTCACCCAAACTTACACATCACATTCAAATGAATACTTTTGGATGTCTGAAAATCAGAATCATGGAATTAAATGAAATACTACAAATATTCATAATTTGAGAGCTTAAGATCCTTCTGTGTTAAGAAGTAACCACTGTCTCAGTAGTTTGCATTGGAGACTTGGGCATGAGCAGAAGGTTCTGTTCTGTTCACTCTTACCCCTTCCCAATCCCCAGTTACCAGAGCAGCAGTGCTGGAAACATCTCTGTAATGAGCCATGAATGATTGAGTGCTCAACAGAAAGACAGCATTCTATGGAGTTCAATGCCAGAAGGATCAGCCTTCCTTGGGACCTTCCCCATTAGCAGTTTCACGTCCTAAAGAGAGGCGACAACAGAGAAGTTGCACCAGGCACTTACGGCCTCTAGCGTTTTTGCTTGTAGACTCAATTACGCCATCCAACAAAAGATATAATTTGAAAAATATTTCTGGGCATATGCAACTGTGCAGAAAATTTCTTTGTGCTTCAGACTAGAGGAAATGGAGTTGCCATCTGGTGTGGGATATGTAACAGCAATAAACACTTTCCGTGGACATTTTATTTTTCCATTGTTTTCCCCTTTGGGTAGGAGAGGGGAAGTATTTGAGTTTGGGCTTTGATTGTTTGGGTTGGGGGCAGATGAGCAGAAGGCGGGTGAGGAAGGTAACTTAGTCAGGGGTAGCTATATAATATTTAGCCCGATTTTCATATATATTGTCCCTCATTCCTTGTTTTATAAAAGTTCTTGTTTGGAAATGAAGGAAGGGAAATACAACCAGAGTACTGTAAGTGTTCTACTGGGTTTTGAGGGAGGAAGGTTTGGAATTTTGTTTTTAAGCAATTATAACTTAAAGGGAAAATTTTCATTGTACAAGATTTTATTTATGAGCATAAGCTTGACTTGAAGTTTAATATACAGTCAATACTTGATATGAAGCATTAGGTTATAAGAACAACGTGGAGAGTCGTAAAGACGAAGAAGGCTTGGGAGGTTAGGAAAATAGCACATGTTGTACAGATGAGGGAGCAGAAAGACCACTGGCTTGCAGTCTGAAAGTATGGGTTCTGTTTCATTTTTCCATGTACTTCCTCTCTGATTTTGATCAAGGAATTTACTCCCAGATGTAAATTAAGATGATATTATCTGATGCATGAATTTATCACGAAGATTTAGAGAGGAAATGTGTACCAATGTGTATACCTCTTAGCCCTTTTTTTCTTTTCTTTTTTTTCTGTAATTTTCCCCCATGGATACCGCATTTCAAAAGATTATTATCTTAAAAGATGTGTTCTTTTAGAAAAATAATTCATTTTTACCATTTTCATTAAATTAAAATTCTGGTTGATATGGGTCTGAGCATTGTTAGCCCACCAGGTTCATACAATTCTATCCAAAAGCAAAGACAGTTGACATTTTAATTAGCCTACACAGGCTTATCAAGAATAACTATGTAATTTTTATAGTTCAAAAAATTACAATTTATGAGCCCCTATTTTCTACTTTCATGGATCCCAGATAGAGAACTGCTCTCTATACAAAATGTAATTCTGTATTATAAATTTAAGTTCATTTTAATGGAATCGGACTTAATTTTTAATGCTAAGAAAATCCAATAAATGGAACTGAGATATAACCTATGTCTTTACATGAAAGCTCTTTATATCTAAGAGATTTTTAAAACTATATTTGTAAAAAATGATCTCTAATGTTCTCACCAGGTACCTATCCCTGTGGGCCGTAAAAAGACCATGTGCCCTCTCACATCCCAGCCTTTATGAAATGATTTGTCTTGTTCATCATGATGACAGAATTACCAGAGAGCTCTGTTGTTATCTTCTCGGAATAAGAGCTAACCAGCCATCTAGAAAACAAAGAATGCCAGGAAATGACCTTGGAAATAGGAGTCACATTAGGAGAACTAACATTTATAGAATTATATTTGCCTGGCTCTCTTTATCTCTAGCTCTTTGAATTCCTATAACAACCCTAGAGGGTAATTTCCTATTTGGAAAGATGGGTAGACCAAAGCTCCAGAGATTATGTGCCAAAGCACCTCTGCTGGTTAGAACGAGGCACAGTGTAAAGTCAAGCCCAGGACTTTCTTACTTCAGTTGCCTTATCTTTTCCACTCCTTGCTTTTCCTGGGAGCCCACCAGTGGCCACTAATTTCAACAGGCATCTCTGGCTCCTACCATCTGCTTCAAACCCCTGATGGATTTTTGGTACACAAAAAAACTTGACTTCAAACTGTAAAGTTCAATGTTATGATCCTACTAATTATTTCTTAAATGGGCATTTAAAGTATATATTTTTAAGAAAAGAACACAAATTATAAACGTACAGGTCAATGGATTTTCACCAGCTCACTACACTTATTTAGCAAGAATCCAAACAGAAATTTACTAACACTTCACATGCCCTGCTCATGCTCTCTCCAGCTTTGATCTCTGAGATCAAAGAAGTCAGCATATACTGGTTTTAGCAGTTGTCCCTGATATTTTGTGTAGGGTATATATGTAACAGCTGCTCATGGTCAGTGGATCGCTGCAATTTCATCTAAGTGCACGGTGTTCTTAATGTTTTTTGTAAATGAAAGTAGACAGAAACTGAAAAGATAAACCAGAAATAATGAGTCTCCCATCTTATGCCTTTTTCCCCAGCACCCTCTATGCCGGCTTATGAACTCGAGGCCCCTTTGAATCAAACTGACAATACAGTGACAGTCATGCTGAAACCTGCGCACAGCCGAGGCGCGCCTGTCAGGTACCGAGCAGAGGAGGGCTGGGCTGGCTCTGGAGAGGTGGAAACTAAAGTCAAATTGATTAATTTCTCCAATGTGTTCTCTAGGGATATGCTGCAAACCTCAGTCAGCATGTAAACTCGTATCTTTATTAGTTCTAATTAAAAGAAATGACTGAGGAAAAGGCAAGTGCTTTGATGTGGGGTGATCAAGTATTGTGTAAAGAGTTCGAGGCTGCGAGTGAGGTTGTCTTTGAACACAAGGAACAAAAGCCCCAGTCTGCTGGGAGGTGGCTTTGCAGTTGGCTTGCAGCCATTTAGCTACCCAAGGGCACCTGACATCTTTGTCCTGAACTCTATTCTTTAAGTAGCCCTTTGTTTGTTTGTTTGTTTACCTGGGGTTTAAGTTTGGTTACCTTTTTTCTGAATTGACTAATTTCTTAGTTGAATATGTGGTGGATAATTTTTTAGAAAGAAGTAGACCAGCGATTTTCAACCGGTGTGCTGCAAGAGCACACTGGCATGCCACAAGAATTTTTAAAACATGTGATATCTGACGAAGTGACAATAGCCATTTGATGTGAATGAATCGAAATTATACCTGCTTTTGTCAGATCAGCAAGAAATATATTTTTTGGTGTGCTGCAGAATTTTAGTAATTAGTTTATGTGTGCCATGAGATGAAAAGGTTGAAAGTCGCTGAAATAGACTATTGGAAAGAGCATTGTGAGGTCTTTATTTGAACAGATTTAAGTTTATTACCAACATGTAGGTCTCATTTCTCATTCCATGATGATTTATATAGCCAAGAAATTACAAAGTGTAACTTTTACAGTGGATGAATAAAATAAATTTATTCTTCCTAGGAAGGAGCAAAGGAATGCCTGAATAACTCTTGAATATGAACTTGTCATAAGCTCATTAATCTATATAAATGAAATTTCTGCTTGTTTCAGAGGGATTCAGATGTTCTGTACTATGACAAGTGATTCCTTTCATAATAATCTATTACTTTCAACAGCATACTCCGAGGAAACATTTACATTCACAATTAAGGCTATATTGGATTTGTTTCCATGTTCCTTTTGTAAAATTTTATTTCATTAACCTTTTGAAACCTGGCTCTTTTCTATCATGTTTTTACTATAGTATCACGCAGTGATCAGTTGGACTTCTTGATCTCTGAGAAGATATATACTAGTTTTAGTCCACAGAATCAAGAGTAAGAAGAGAATAGCATTAGTTGATAGTGAAGTCACATCAGGGTAGAATCACAGAAATTATTTGAAAATCTACAAAATTATAGTAAAACTTTTTTATTTACTCCATTGACTCTCTCAGCATAATTTATAGCTCATATAAAAGAATTAGGATTGCCATTCATAGGTGCAGTTTGTGAAAACACTATGAACTATGTGAAAGCTCTATTCTAAACTTCAGTTATTATCACTGCTAGAAGAGTGATGCCACTGACACCACCCCAAACCTTAGGGTTGATTTGTGTGTGGTGTTGACTGGTTGCACTGATCTGAATGAGCCAAGGCACACGCTCATTAGATGGCTATCCAAGACCCAAGTGCACTGGCCATGGGTCATTCTTTTTTCGCTCCGGAAGGCTGAATTATTATTAAATGAAAGTTGGTGCTCTAACCATGGCCTTTGGAACATCATTTTTTCTGACCAATTTAACAGTTGCTCGGACTCAGCAGCAGTGGGCCATTAGGACAGGAGGTGGTGGTCCCAATAGAAGCATCACGATAAAATGAAAGGGTGGAGGTCACTCACGTTCAGTGCCTCCAGGCAGAAGGAGACTGAAATCCTAACCATTTCTCCAAACAGCCAGTTATTCCCTATTCTACTTTATTCCTGTATAAACTCATTTTTCACATCTTCTATTCTTATTGCATTGTTCCTTCAAACCCTTTCTTCAGATTTTTATCTATGTCTTTTAATGGATCTTTCCAAATCTAAGTTTTCAAATAATATTCCTTTGGGCAGGTTAGTCCTTCCAGGTTAGTCCCCCTTCCCTTCTTTGTAAATTGTCACCTGCATTTCAAACTGCTGTTCATATTTTCTGTCATATGTGTTGCTAAAGTATGATTTTATTGTTTCCATTTAAACCTTTCTGGTTGTTTTTGGAGACTTTGAAGCCTTACTAGTTCATTAATTATAAATATCCTCAGATATCTTATGCTTATAAAAATACAGACTCGAATGCTTGTCAGAGTATCCAAGATACAGAGCTTTTACCACAGGTCTTACATCATTTCGTCAGGCCCAACTCTCTACCTCTGCTAAGATTACAACTTAGGTTGTGACATCTTCTTTCACAATTGCCGTAATGCCCTCTGGTCCAAGTTCAGCACTGCTCTACTTTGATTAAACATCATGCTATTATTAGCTAAATATTCTTTGAATTTGACAGGGTCACTTTGCACTCTGCCTCTATTATACCTTCACCCACAATGTTAGCATCTGGAAATTAGTAAATTTACTATCTATGTTCATTATCTAAATCCAAAATGCTAGAACCAATTTCACCTCTTGTGGGACACTATTCAGTAAGCATTACAGGGAAATCCACCACAGACACTGCCTTTACTGGAAGGATGTTTGTCTTGAATGGGTAAGTTTTATTGCACAAATTTGAGAGAGGAAATTATCTCAGTCTCACCTGTCAAAAGATTTTTTGCAGGAAAGTAAATATTCTCTTCAAAGAATTCATTATTATAATACAACAAAGTGGGACTGATGATCTATTGAGTAAATAGAAGACCAATATAACTAGAAGGATTAGTTTGGGCGGGGGAAGCCTATAATACTCTCAAACTAAATGGGCTATATGAAAATTTTCCATTTCATTTAGTGTTTAGAGAAATAAGAACTCTGATTAGGGAATCATAGGGACCTAAAATATAAAGCCATAATGTAGATTAAAACATTTGAACACATCTGGAAATTTGCAAAATGCACATGTAATCAAACTGCAATGCAAGAAAGCGTTTCCCAAATGATAAGATAAATACTAGAAGAAAGAAGGGAAATGGAAGGAACATCTGTTTGCTTTCCTGGGTTTTTCACAGTGTTATGTGTTCAAAAGTACTGTCATTGTGTGATTTCCAAAACACATTCTTTCAACTGATTTGATTTTGTTAATCCATGTTCATCAGTGTTACAGATTCACTCGTACTTCGTTTATGCACTTCACTAAGTAAGGCATTGATTCCACTACGAGCACTCAGCGTGGTTAGTGCAGGTTCTTGAAATTGCACTAAACTCTCAATGTAAGCAATTGTTGTCTTTTTATTGATCAACACATCAGCTCTGTCACAAACAATTATTTAAATCCTAAGGTGGCTAGAAGAACACAAATTCCATCATTCCAGCTGGTAAATAAGCACCTAGGACAGAATTTAATGTCTGTTCATGGTTTCAGTTGTTGTCTTTAATAATACAGGGAAAAGCTTAATTTTCTTTTACTCATTTAGAGTCACCTCTTTTCTCTCTCTTTTCTCCATTGCTCATCACATATAGACACAACCCAGCAGTGAAAAACCTTGTAATTTGCCAATAAAAGAGCAGCTCTAAATAAAGAATGAGTTGTACACAAACTTTACACAACAAAAATTCCATCTGTGACTTTGTTTTTCACATATATATGTACATATATATAGACACACACTCATATATATATATTCTCCTGTTTGCACTATCCCTCATTAATAATGTATTATACCTTCTAATAATGGTCAGTATGCTTGAGAATCATTTTTGAGCCTAGGCAATGGTGTTTTCAAATGACTCTCATTTTGGTTCTTAGGACATTGTTGCTTCAGTTTGTTCATAAATGTTTTGGACCTTCGTGTCTCCTTAATTAAAACTCAGTGCTTGGATATGTTGATTAATTAAACATTCTGATATTTATTTCGATGAAAAGATAAAAGATTAAGTTCTTACTTTTTAACTCATTCATTCAGGAGATACTATTAAATGGAGAAGGACCTGTTACAGTTTTGTCTGTCTGTGGGGGTGGGAGGTGGGCAGTAATCACATCAACAACCCAGACACCTAAACATATGAAAGTAACTTTAATTTGTGGCAGCCACTTTGTTGTTATTCTAATAAAGGGAGCCCCAGTTATTTTAGTGTTGTGCTTTTATTGTCACTGGTAACTTATTGTACTGTGTTAGTCCTTGCAACCAAATGCTTCCTCAGTGGTTATATTTAAAAAGAAACTAGTGAATAGTTTCTGTAGCTGAGAATCAGGACAGCAAATAGGAACCTCAACATTAAGAATAGGGAAGAGAAGAGGGCATAAGGAATGGAAGAAATATTTTGTCTTATTTTTTTAAGGATGTGTTCTAGTTAAGTAAGATTTCAAATGAGATAAGAAATGTTTTCTATTATGGCAAGCATAAATATTTCATTCGTCCAAAACACTTCTGATTTTATTTTATTTTATTTTTTGTTAATCCTTACCCAAGGATATTTTTTCCATTGATTTTTAGAGAGAGTGGGAGGGACGGAGGAGGGGAGAGACAAAACATCAATGTGAGAGAGACACGTCAATTGGTTGCCTCCTGCACGTGCCCAGCTGGGGCCAGGGATGGAACCTACAACCCAGGTATGTGCCCTTGACAGGGAGTCAAACCAGTGACCCTTTGGCGTGCAGGCCTACACTTTAACCACTGAGCCATACTGGCCAGGTCAGCACTTCTGATTTTAAAAAAGACTTGTCTCATAGAGTAGCTTCAGTTTTACATATAAATAAAGAACTATTTTTATATAATATGTCCAGATTTTTATTTA
The DNA here is from genome assembly GCF_054644295.1 of Miniopterus natalensis. Taxonomy (NCBI): domain Eukaryota; kingdom Metazoa; phylum Chordata; class Mammalia; order Chiroptera; family Miniopteridae; genus Miniopterus; species Miniopterus natalensis. Next base: position 37,915,795 of record NC_142087.1, on the reverse strand, counting down.
ATTGGTTTTGCCCTGAATTCATTATTGTGGTAGACTTTGCAAATGTCTGCTCTTTTTATTTACTTCTCTCTGTCAATTTTCCCCTTATGCTGCTTTGCCTTAAGTAGCTAACTAGGAAAATGTGAGCACATTTTAAAGCCTCATTGTTAACCTGGTTTACTCAAACTACTCATCAAATATTCTTTTGTAACAAATTAGACAGAAAATTAGAAGTGTATTCAAGGATGCTGTTTTTTTCTCACTATCAAGTCCTTTGTCCTTTGAAGAGCCCATACTGTTTTCTTAGAACAAGGTGAAGGACAAGTTTTCATTCCATTGAAGATAAATAGGCAGTAAAGCCATTGTATTTATTTTAAGGTAATGTGTTGCACTTCTTAAAATGTTTGTATTTGATCCTGGGGCTATATGGGAAATGAGATTTATTCTCCTTGTAGGCCATCAGCCTGCACTCATGTCCCTAGCTGGTTATCACACAGCAGTTTTTGTTAAAGGGACTCAGCACGAGGGTGGGAGTCAGGATGTCTGTGAAATGGCACCTCAGATGGGACAGCGAAACAGATCTTTTGACATAAAAACAAGAAAAGAGATCATTATTATTAATGAAAGGTAGAGATAATCACACATTTTGGTTTAAGAAGTTTCTAATATTAGGAATTATAATTGTTGGCATATGATTTAATACTGTTTGGAAGTTGAATGTTAAGAAGTATGGACCATTTTTTTTAAGCAGCAGCAATCTTCATGATTGCCTACCACTTATAAGTCCAAGGGAAAACATGTTCATTCCATTACTACCTTCTTGGACGTCCCATTCTCTTCTGTTTTGTGTAAGGAGCCTTTGAGCTATCAACATCATAGGGTTCTTGTGAAGATTATATGAGGCAATATTTTTAAAACATTTCAAGCCATACTTCACACATACTAAATACTAGACCTACTATGGAAGTGTTTTTTTCTTACGCAGCATGCTTCAGACCATGTCAATGGGTGGTTTGTGTTGTTTCTTTTCATAGGACCAGCTCTGGTCCTCTGACTTTTCTTTGTGTGTTTCATTTAATCCAAATCTGATATCATGAAAGGTCTAATTTTACATGAAAAATAAATTAAAATTTAACAATTGTTTCTATCAATAAAAATCATAAATAGAATTTCTGTAAATTCTACTATCTTTACCGGATTTCAAATTTTGATTGCATCTGGCTACCTTTTATTTATGCATTTCCAAGTTTTTAGGAACTGCTATTATAAGTAGGAAATGAACTTTCTGCAGGCCTCTGTTCTGTAAAACAACTTAACTCTTTTGAAAGGTTAGGTGTTTCCCTGTTGACCCCTGAATCATTAGTTAATTATGGTTATTATCAGATCTACTGAAAAAAACATAAGCATACAACAAAAGGAAACTGACCTTCTTTATATGGCTGCTCTAAAAGTAAAATTCACAATATGGCATCCCAGTGAAGATTCAGTGAGACGTTTTACTTGCTTGTCTCGATGAAGTCCAATGTTCTGTTCACCCTCGAAGAATCTGAATCTCTCCACTTTCTTCAGAGAAAGATATTTGTGGTGCAGGTGCCATTTCACAATTATGTTAGAATTGAATCCCCAGATTTCACAAATTTTGTTTTTTTCTTTTTTCATGTTTGTGTAGATAGATGGTAGAGGTAGCGGTAGAGGTAGAGACAGAGACAGAGATAGATGAGAGAAAGAGAGAGAGATTATTGTTGACATTATTACAGATGTCTCCAATTACCCCTCTTTTTTCACCCTCCACTCGGCCCCTGCCCCACCCCAGACCTTCACCACACTACGGTCTGTGTCCAGGGGATATGCATATATGTATATAAGTTCTTTGGATAGTCTCTTCCCACCCCATCCTCCCTCCCCTCTGAGATCTGTCAGTCTGTTCCATGCATCCATGTCTCTAGACCTATTTTGTTCATCAGTTTAATCAAAATAGTTTCATCTAAGAGTTTGATACTGGCTCAGAGGAGCCAGTTAATGATTTAAAAATATTTATTACTAATGATTCACAAAAAAGTGTATCCCTTTATTTTATTTTATTGCTGTAATGGCAATGTTATTTTGAGAAAGAGAAAACTGAAGTGTAAAATCTCACAATGCAAAGTTTGCCTTCAGATACAAAGATTCTATAACATACATATAAAAGTAGCTTCATTTTTTTTTTTTAAATATATCTTTATTGATTTCAGAGAGAGGAAAGGAGAGGGAGAGAGAGAGGTAGAAACATCAATGATGAGAGAGTCATTGATCGAGCCCGTAACCCGGGCATGTGCCCTGACCGGGAATCAAACCCCGATCGCCTGGATCCTAGGTCAACGCTCAACCGCTGAGCCACGCCCGACCGGGCATAAAGTAGCTTCATTTTAAATTAACCTGTTAGAAACTGATGTATAATTTCCAGATCTAAACAGTGCTGTGCTCTAAATTAATTAGAAACTACCAAATCTACCAATAATTAATAATCAAGATCAGTATGGCCTAAAACACAATATAGTGTCAGGTGTCACCTATAGCCTTTTGGACAGGCAAAATCACTCTTTCCTCCTTCGGCATATTCTAAGGAGGAAACTACTCTAGTATCAAATGATTACTCTGGGCCATATAATTTGTGAACCTAACTTTGAAATGAGCCACATGATATAGAGATGGAATATCCTCTTTGGAATTAAACCTAGTTTCAAATCCCAGCTCTCTCAACCACTAGCTATGTGACCATTACAGATTTCCTAATCCTCTGAGCCTCGGGTTCCTTATCTTTCCAAAGCAGGGATAACACTGTTGTATGTCATGGAGTTGCTACGATTACATTTACCGCATACTCACTAGGGTCCGGGCACTGTGCTAAGCACTGGGGATGCAGAGGAGCTTGTGATGGCGGGAGTAAGTCATCCAAGGATCTAGGTTAGGAAGGACAGTGGGAAGATCAGCGCAGCAGCCTGCAGGATGGACCAGAGGGGCGGGCGCAGGAGCGGGTGAGGGAGGCGCAGTCTGCAGGTCGTGCTGAGCCCTCCCAGCCGGCCTTCTTTCCCAGTAGGCCTGGTTAAGATATAGCTAACTCATAGGGCTTGAAGGGAAGGGGTCTTGTAAATGCCAAATGCTAATTTTTAATAGAAACCAGATTTAGAGAAATCAAAACCATTTAGTCCTTTCTAGAAAAAATAAAAAAGAGAGAATGTATTTACTAATCAAAGTGGTGATGTTGGCCATTTAAAGTACTGTTAAAGTGAATACTGGAACACTAGAAATTGAAAGTCTGGCTTACCAGTGACCGTGATAATTTATTGGAAATTACAGATCGTCTGAATATTTTTCAATCCATATTTTCGTAAGCGGTAAATATGTGGCATTATTAGTCCCTCCTGTTCAGAAGACTCCTCTGGATCTTCCCCTCTTCTCTATGCCTTCCATCTGCGGCATTACCCTGGCCTCTTTGCCCTGACCCTGTGGGAGTCACTTCTGTAGTGATTATCATGTGTGTTGAGGACGTATGCAATGCCTATTGAATGGGTGCGGCAGGGTTTTTGCTTATTGAAAGCCAGAGTGCAGATGCTCCTCAGCTCCTAAAGGAATGCCACGCCGCCAGCACACTCAGCAGATGATTGTGGCTAAGTCTTGACCAGGGCCAGGGAAGAACTAAGTTTTTGATCAGACTATTTCTCATTCCTACTATGCCCAAAGGAACCCTTGCTTGTCGCAGAAAAGATAAATGCCTGCGATTGGAACTAGAGATTACATGAACGCCCTTGAGTGTCATTTACAGCAGAGGCCATCCGTTACACACAGCTGCCTCCCTAGAGGCCAAGCAGGTGTGCTGCGCATTCCCCGTCACTGACCAGTAGCCCAGAAGCCATCTGTCACGGGGAGGGAGGTGCACATACAAGTTGATTTCATTTTCATTTTCCATGGACAACAGAGAGAGTTACATGCTGTTTTTCCCCCTCATCTCTCTATGAATGTGAACAGTGGAATAATTTCAAAGTAGTCTCAATTTTAAACCCAGAAGTTGAAAATGCCTTGAATTAAACTGTATATTGCCTTACGAATCTCAGAGCTGCTATGCCATTTGCTCTCAGGAACTGCTGGGTCTTCCGAATCACAATTATTGATTCCAGGGAGTTTAAGGGATAAATTTCTAGAGGTGTTCTAAGCTAAACTGATGGCCTTTGGGAGAGGGGATCTTGGAAATTTTGACAAAGAGTGACTGATTTGACTATATAGATGCCTCACTTTCACTTTTTTAAGGTGTTAAAATCTCAGGTGTACACGAGAAAAGATTACAAGTTCTAAGAGACTGATAAAGTCACTTATGGGGCAGATAGTGAAAGTTAACCCTCTGTGCTGCTTAGAGGCACAGCCTTTTCAAGCCCAGGAACAACTCAGAGAGGACCTGACCACCTGCCTCTCCTTAACACTGCTTCTTAATCCCATTTCAGGGGGAGGGGCACAGTCATATAATAAACTCTGTTTTATATCATTCTCTTCAGCAGAACATTTTCTCAACCAGCACTTACAAATAATTATTTATCATGAGAACACAAAAATGCTGATTCACCTTGTTTCATAAAAAATTAAAGTATATGTTTTATATTTTATGTTATAAAATATAAGATATAAATATATATTATATTATTATATTATTCTTATGATGGTTACCTGTATTTAGTTTTCATCTACTTAATTAAATTAACATTCAATTCTTCAACCTGTAGTAAAAGGATTAGGAAGGGATGTTAGCTTTTTTCCATATTACCATATCCCCTTTTAGGTGTTCTCTATGTCCCAGTTCTTGCATTTCTCTCCTTTTACTGCAAAGTGTTTTCCTGTCCAGCATCAGTGTTTCTTCTGCTCAATGAGAAGTGAGAAGAGCTCTCTGCAGTTATGAGTATCTCATTAAAGTTCTTTTCTTTATAATACTGCAAACTGTTACAGGAAATTTTAGGGTTGACATTTGACTATTATTCATTCATTCTTCATTCATTCACCAAATATCTATTGAATGCTTTTCTGTTCAAGTCTCTGTGCTAGGATGGTGCTGAATGCTGCAGAGAAAAGTCCAGGGTACTCTACCAGCATCTGACATAAGGGTGGAATTCCAACAAGGGAATCAGGATGTGCGATTTAAGCTGAAACCCTAAGGAGAAGTAGAAGATAGTCATTGAGGAGCTGGAAGACAGGTATAGGTCCACCAAGGAGAAGAACAACCTATAAAAAAGCCTGAGATGCCCTGGCCAGTGTGAGTCAGTTGGTGGAGCATCGTCTCATGCACCAAAAGGTCACTGGTTCTGTTTCCAGTCAGGGAAAATGCCCGGGTTGCGTGCTTGATCCCCAATACTGGGCCTGCAGGAGGCAGCCAATTGATGTTTCCCTCTCACATCGATGTTTCTCTCTCTCTCCCCCTCTCCCTTCCTCTCTCTATGAAATCAATAAAAAAATTTTAAATAAATAAACCTGGGATAGGAGAAAATTAAGAGGCAAACAGTGGTCATCCTAGTAAATACAATTAAAAACACATGCAGAGTAAATGAGGTTTGACCAACACGCAAGAGTATTGGATTTATGCAGTTAATGCTGAAAGTGAGCATTTTCCCAGGTTAATCATTATGTAAAATTTATGTAAATATCACAGGAAATGCAAAATGATTTTCATAATTTAGCCTCTATCATTAGTACCTCAGACCTAATTTAGTGTGCAATGAATGTTTATTGACTCGAACCTCTTCTTTTTCTTACCAAGAGTAATTATCACAGAAGCTTTCATAGATAAGAAGCTGAAGGTTTAAAGCTGCCTTTTAACTAGCCAGAATATCAGGAGTAAGAAGGGTTTTAAATTTATATTTTCATCTCTAAATAAAAGTTAAATACATTGACCCTTCCATATAATGCATATGCATAAAAGCATACCCTGCCTTTATCCTTGAATCAGCCTCTTATGTTTTGTTAAATGAGAAGAGAAATTCAGAAAGACTCCTTCAAATAAGCCACTGCTACAAATTCACATTCCATCAGGAAGGTGACTAGAGTCTTGCCCGCCTGTATTAACTCCTTCGAAGACCTGCCTCCCTTCTCACCTCTCACTTCTCGCCTCGCACCCCACTTTCTCCTTTGCTGCCTTAGTGCTTCTGCTTTTCCAGCTGTCCAATCGGCGCTCCACGCTGGGGCTGCAGGGATCTTTCATTCTGCGCTCTCTCTCTCTCTCTCTCTCTCTCTCTCTCTCTCTCTCTCTCATACACACACACACACACACACACACACACACACATTCTCCCTCTCTCTCACTCAGTTACCCTCTGAGGTGTAGCCCAGATATCTGCTTCCTCGGAGAGCCTCCTCTCGCTGCTCCCCTGGCCTACCTAGGACTTGCTCACCTCACTGTGGTGACTGCTTGCTCTGCTAAACTGCCCTCTGTGATTTAACCTCTGAATTTCCAACCCTGTTCTGCACTGGGCAGAGCCCTCAATTCATGTTTTGTTTTTCAAGAACTAATTGGACTGTAAAAGGATTTTTAATGGGACAAAGTTATGATTGCATTTTCACCTTGGGTCAGTCGTTGGGCAGGGACATGGAGGAGTAAATGGGCCCATGTGCTTCCAGAAACGCAGGGGTCTTGGTGGGGAGAAAGCTGGCAGGTGATTCTGTGGTGCTCACTGTGTTCTCTCCAAATGACTGAAGTTTAACTTAGACTGAGTGGAATCTTGTCTCTCTGATGTAAATAATTCATAGGACTTAATATCTTAGGAAGATGGTGTCACAAATTAAAAGAGCATGTAGCATGGACCAGAAGCTTTGGGCTGACATCTGGGCTGTGTTTTTGCTATTGTGTAGTCTAGGCCATCCTGCGGACTCAGAGTCTTTCTTCATTTCTGTAATCAGAGTTCATATGCAGCTCACATATCTCACAGTACGGTCATGAAGATTAACATAAGTGAAAGTTCTTTGTAAACTGATAAGCTAAAAAAAGGCAAAACTGTAATATTAGGATTTGCTTAACAAAACATGTTGACTGGATTGCTATTCAGTCTTTATTCCCTTTATTCCTTGCTTTTTGTACGACGCTTAGCATTTCTAATCATTACCACCCTTTAACTTACACCAATATACTGTGATTATCACTTTAATAGGATCTATGTTCTAATAGTACAGTGACCCATATTTTGACAATAATTTTTTAAATTTTATTGACATTTAGAGAGAGGAAGGGGGAGAGAGAGAGAGAAAAAAACATCAATGTGAGAGAGAAGTATCAATTGGTCCCCTCCCACACATGCCCGGGGGATCAAACCTGAGTATGTGCCCTGACCGGGGAATCGAACTGACCACCTTCTGGTACACAGGACGAGGCTCCAACCCACTGAGCAACATCAGCCAGGGTGAGAGTAATTTTAGGGAAGCTGTAATAAATGTGTGTTTGGTATTAATATTGTATATGCATTCTGTAGAAGATCTTTTGTTCCATCAAACACCAGGGAGATGAGAAGTCATTGTTGATTGGAATAATTACAAATAATAGCTCTTTCCTAGAAAGAAAGGTACAGAGATATGCAGCCAACCACAGCACGGAGTTTGGTGACCCTGGATTTAAGTCCTGGCCCCTACTTGCTCTGTAACCTTGGACAAGTTGTGTAACTTTTCTGAGTCTCATTCTGCTCATCAGTTAGATGTGAGTAATACTAATATCCACCTCAGAGGAGGCAGGAGAATTAATGACATGTAAGAAAGCTCTCGGGACAGCATTTAACACACGTGTTATCTCATCAATGTAGGAAAGCTTTTCTTATTTATCATTGACACTGTTCTAGCCTGTAATGATGGCAATGACTTGTAATAATGTGGTATCCTGGGAAATTTTCTAGGTTCTAGTACAATATTTTTGAACCTGAGTTATGATCTTCTGAGCAGCTTGTGATAGAGGAATAATAACTTCAATAAAAATAATAATCATTGTTTCTTAGACTGAGTAGCTCTAGTGCACCAGGCCCATGGGTGGTCCTCTATGAAATGATTTGTAGCCATCCAAAGCAGACTCCCTAGTCATATGTGAGCACCCCCATCCACAGGTGAAGGAACTGAGATCTGGGGAGGTTAACAGGCATATCTGCTGTGCTCTCTCTGTGCAACCTTACATGGCTGGGACGCCACATTAGCCAGCAGGAACTGGTCCCCTCCCAGGAGCCATCCCCACTCCCCTTCCCTCAGCCCACAGGCATCTTCCTCCAGACTCTCTTTGGAACCAAGGTGGTTACACCTTCCTTTGCAGACATTGGCTATTCTGAAAATTAATATTATTTCTTTACTATCTATCTCTTCTAGTGTTAAAAAAACAGATTACACCTTTGTTTTTAGATTATGACCATTGGACTCTTGGGAGTTAGTCCTGTTACTTAATTCTTAGAAGTTAGAAACATGGTTTCTTGTTGTTTTCTTCCGTATTTCTTCATTAATATTTTTAAACTACAGCTTTGTTTTTGGTAGTCCAGCTTTATCACAGTCTGCTCAATGTGAAGGAGAGAAATTTTGAGGACTTGAATAACTTGGATTAAACAAAGTTGTTTTAGTGTATTAGATTGTTTTAATCAAGTCATCCCATCTTTTTTTGTTGATATATATGTTCCTTTTTATTTCACCATTTTAAAAGTCTCCAGAGGGTCAAGAAAGACAAAACCAGTTGTTTTGAAGTGCTTACTAGTAGCTTTTTAATTGTTCCCTCTTACTTATTGAAGAAATAAACTGTAAGAACACCTTAAACCTTTTGGACTAAATCTTCTTTTGTCACAGTTCTTGAATCTTTGGGGAAGGTTCTATCCGTGGCAAAAATTGTTTAAGGAAAGGAGGTCTAATATCTGACTTCCAACCTAAAACTTTTCCTTTTTTCATTGGGGTACACATAATCAGAAATGCCATTCAGTAGTGAAGCTTCAGTTTTGTATTCCTACATTGACCTGGGTATTTCTATTACTTACTGTAGCTGAGTTGCTACAATGTGTATTAACCAAACCATGCTGGATCCCTTATTCCCGTCACTGCCACCCTTCCCCCACTTGATTTTAGGTGAATTTTATTGTATTAAAAAATAATACTCTGGATTCCTTTACTGCCAAGAAACAAAGATCATTTTTATTAATGTTCCTTCTAGGATGATAATGTCAGCCATCTCTTTGAAAATTCATTTTGGAAACTAAGTTTGTTCTTCAAGACCCTTCAAAAGGAGCTTTAAAAATGGCAGGGGAAGATAATAATAATAGAGTATTTGAGCTTTTATACAATGAAACTTAATTTAACCTTCCCTCTAACTCCATTTCAAACTTGCTTTTGTGCATGAAAATATAGTGCATAGCTTTTCTTCCCTGATTTTTCGGGGGGAAAAAAAAAAAATCTTGCACATAATGTCCTCTGAAAGATCCTCTGTATGAGGTCAGAACGCCAGTCTTCCTACCATGGCCTCAAGGGCAGGTTCAAGTGAGCCCAGACCCCCATACTCAGAAGCACTGGCCAGGCCTTCTGTGGAGAAAGCCAAGCAGTGAGGCTGCCTGTGGACAGGGAAGGCAGGAAATGGCCAAATTCTCCCACCACCACCCTCCCAAAGAAACAAAACACATCTGCAACATTTTGATTTGACCTTAATGATTAAAATAGATGTCAAATGAGATGCTAAAACTGAGAAATTATGGATCTTTGTATGGAGGCGTGATGACAGGAGGTAGAAAGAATAGTTCTCAATCTGCCTGACAGATTAGGAGAGAGGTGGAGGGGAACAGAGACCAGAACCCTGCGTGTTGCAGGCTGCTCTCCCCGCCCACCCCAGAGAGCCTCCGCTCTTCCTCCTGGCCTCAGGCGTCTCAGGCAGGGTGGGAGTGGGGACAGTGTAGTTCTGCCAGCGGCTGGGCAGCATGAAGCTGAGGGAAATCTTGCCACTCTAGCGTTCCTCTTAGCATCATTCAGGGGACCCTTGGGACATGCCTGCCAGGACTTCCTCGGGTATCTGAGCTTGGTCCCCGCCCATGACCTTCAGTCTTCTCTACTGTTGATAAAGCATCCTCGTGGGTTCTTGGAAGCTCCTCTGTTTTAGTGAGTCTGATGGGGAAAACTTGTTGGAACTTGGAGGGGTTTTGTTTGTAAATGATTGGAGTGAATGGAGACTGCACTGGGAATCTAAAGACCTCTTTATTTGGGGGAGAAAGTTGGTGGCTGTAGGCAGTGCAGGGGCAGGCTTCAGGTGTTACTGGTCTAGGAATGTTGGGGCACGCAGTTCAGGACAGATCTCAATGAAGCAGATGCTTCAGGAGATTTTGATGTAGACTTTGACACTCCTCCCCTGTGCTCCCTTACACTGCACAACCCTTTATCAGATCCTTATCATCGCAGCAGTTCTTTGTTTGAGTGGCCTGTTTCTAGCACCCTTTAGGCTGGGCTTCTCAAGGACAAGGACAGTCTGTGCCTCATTCCTCTTTTCATTCTTCCCTCTGGCACAGGGCTTGATGCATGAAAAATACTGTAGAGTGAAATGATGGAGGAAACGTGAATGAAATAATTTTCATTTGTTAATCTTACAGCTTGCCTGATCTTGTACCAGGAGTTATAAAATATTAGACCTGGGAAGGGCCTTAGTGGGCAGTCGATGATTTAGTGGCAAAGCTGGAACGAGTTGTCTATGGTGTGTGACTCCAGTTCAGGTTCTCTCCACACACCTGCCTCTTTGATGGTGGGATTTGCATTTCAGCTCACCTGACCTGCAGTATCACTACTTTTAGGAACTGAAAGATTTAGGATTGAATGTACTACAAACATATAATAATTAAGATATTTAATGTGGCTTTGATAGTATTCAGTTTCTCTTTTTATTCAAGTCACTAGCACTATTTAAGAGAAAATGCTTTGCATTAACAATAAAAATAAAGTTAAAAAATAAAATGAGAAAAGGCTTTAATAATAGTAGCTGACCTTGAATTATAACTTTTGTGAAATTGTGATGATTAAGTTATGATAAACTTGAATGAAATAAAATGTGCAAAGAAAAATGTCTTTACTTGTTAAAAAAGGGAGAAGTCACTCTTAAAGATGTTCCATCTAGGACTAATTTACTAGAAATTTGGTGCCTGTTGTGAAGATTAATAACAGGTGGCCTTTTATGGAGTTTCTCAGCCTGAGTCTAATGTCCTAGTTGCTCTTTTATTATCCCAAACCTCCATAACTAAAGGATTTTTTCTTCCTGCCTTTTGTTCACAAGATGGAACTATAATTGAGTTCGTATTTCTCACCCAACCTTTCAGCTGTAATTAATATTTTATTATATCAGATTTTATCTCTAACTAGCAGAGCAGCAGGCTATTGGTCCGAATGCTCAGACATGCTCCACGTGCACACACACATGCCTGCGCACACACGCGCACGCACACACTTGCGCAGAACAGTAGTGACCTACACATGCTAAGCACACTTCTCGGGATGACTTATGGCCGAGAGAACATAAAGTGTATTTGTGGTGCCCTGCAAATATTCCATGGCAATATATTGCCAATCTTACCTAGAACAAAGCAGAGCAAAGAGAAATTAAAGTTGCTAACACAGAATATTCAACCCCACTGATCTGTTTATGCTGTGTATGCTGTGCAGTGCCCATCGTCTGTGCAAAACTAGTTATCAGTCCTCATTTATGGGTCAATGAACAGGACTATGTTAGGTCAGCTACTCTCAGCACCAGTGTTGCACGAAGGACTCTAAGGAATCCTAGTCATGATAACAAACATATTGAACATGTTGAACTAACCTTTTTTTTCTTTTCTAATTATAAACTGGTGGCAAAACTCTTAAAAATTAGTTCAACTGTACCAGATTTTTTGTATCAGTAGGGTGTCATTTCAGTGAATGCTGACAGCTTTAGGAAAGGGGTGTGACTGAACAAAGTACAAGAAGAAAATAAATTTTGTGTTGTTACATGGCAGTGAACTTTAATTACATATTTATTTTACATGCTTTGCATAAAGTTTATACTTTTATTTGCCCTCACCCCCAAATATTAATCTTCAGGAAGATATTAGCACTAAGCTCTATTTTTTATACATTTAGAATGGATGGTTTTTACCAAAAATTGAAAATCAAGCTAAAGGTCGTTCTTAGGTACCATGAAATGAGCACTTTTCCAAGCCCCTGAAATAGAAGTGCCCACTGTAAAGGATTAGCAAAGCAACAAAACAGACCCTTCCTTTCCTCCCTCACTCCTCTCCCTGTTCTGTTATCCACTTAACCCCCCCATGGGTTATGCTGCTAAGAAGCAGAATGAGTGGGTAAGAAAAGTAGACATACAACTAAGGCTTTAATCTGGAAATGAATGACGACAAAAATTGTAAAGTCAACTTCAAATCTGCAGCAGGCTTTCCCTCACAGTCTTCAAAGTTTGAAAAGACCAGAAACATTTTATCACATTTGAACTTTCAGGTTTTTAGCAAAGTACATAAAAGATGTTCAGATGTTCTTTTCTAGCGTATACTTCATGTGCTGTTCTATATAAATGCAGATTTCCCACTCTCCTTGTGAAGCCTTAGAGTTTTGTTACAGAAAAGCATAGCATAAGTTAAACTTGAAATTAAATTTCATTCCATAAGAAAGTCATGACATAGTGATGTCACATTTTTGGCAGTTTCATCTTCACTGTGGATTGTGCCTTCGTATTGCCAATGCCTTAGGAAGATTTCATGTTACTTTAAATTCCAGAATAATGATGGAACAAGGCCAGGAGTGGTGTGACTTTAATAAACAAAGAGAGAATGAATAACACATTAGAGGGATAATAGAATTCTAATTCAGCTCACTAAGCCAGAAATTTCTGCTTGGTTTTCATTCTTGAGGATTTGTGTGTTTTTTTAATCATCTTTTAAGAACGAACATTCAAACAGTGAGATTTTCAAAGCTACTTTTGAGATTACAGTTGTGGTTGGAAAGCTTTTATGAAATTCATTAGTGAAATGATGTTATTTGTACAAATGAAAAACATATTAGTCATAAAGTTCTGGCAAGGTACCATTGACCTAGGTGCCAATAATGTGTTAATTTCCAGCAGTGTGTGGCAATTGGTCAGCAGATAGGATTTAGCTATTTTTCATTAGCACTTGAACTTTGATAAAGGGGAATAGAAAAGAGCTTCTTGACCTTTCAGGGCTTAAATTATTAAAGAGCAAATAGATTTGAGGTCTGGATGCTTGCAAATCTAATTTGTCTTGTGGAGCAAGGATGAAAAGACATTTTGAGTTCGAAATTGCTCTAGTCAACTTAGTTCTTCCTTTAATATATCTGAAGATGAGTGGACGGTAGCCATTTAAAAAGTAATATATCTGGAATAGAGTACATAGTATAACATAGTAGCTGGCTAAAATGGAGACCCATTACATGATCATTTAATTCTCAAATTATCATCTAACCCTCATAAAATTGTTTCTTGGAAAAATTAATTTTATTAATCCATACTCAGATGATATTTAAATTATAAAAATTTTCTTTCATTAGGGAATGTCAAATGTCATATTGTTTTAGTTAAAGTAGATTACTGCCTGGTACATAGTAGGCACTCAAAAATATTTAGTTAATAAATTAGTAAACAGACACACAGCACACATACTAGCAAAGCTGGGGAAAAGATGGATGGAAAGTGAGAGATGGAAGTGAGAGAAGAGAGTAGACAAAGCAGAGACACAGCTTTTGATGCTCTCAGGGTTCATTATTTAATTGTGGGTTATCCAAGATAAACTTATAATCATGCCAGTACCCTCTTATCACAAAACCTTTTTTTCATGTTAATTTCCTCCTCTGTTATCTCTTTGGTATTCAGGAAATGAATACAAAATAAATTTAGTATTGAATTTTAGTAAAGAAAAGCATATTCGTGAATACCAGTGTATTTCCTCCCTACTACTACATATAATAGAGAGAGAATAGAAGTTACTTCGGGATTATATTATGCTTTCAAAAATATGTACTTCGTGGCCACTTCATTCTAAGTGTCATGAGGTACGGAAATGACTAAATCATAGTCCTCCTTCTCTAGGAACTTACAAGACTTTTAGAAATATTGATAAAAGGACATAAATAACTCTAAGCCTTTACAGAAAACATGTTTTTGTGAGTTTGGAGCAGAGCAAGAGTACATGGGAATGGGGAACAGATTGTAAGCCCCTGAGAGAAAATTCATGAAAGGACCTAGGACTCTTTATGAGGTAGGGTCATCTGCTGAGAGTGACAAAAGATTTCGGTGTGTTGGAGAGAACAGCATTTAAATAACAAGCTTGGGCCTGGCCGGGCGTGGCTCAGCGGTTCAGCATCAACCTAGGATCCAGGAGATCGGGATTCAATTCCCAGTCAGGGCACATGCCCTGGTTGCGGGCTCGATCCCCAGTCGGGGGCGTGCAGGAGGCAGCCTATCAGTGACTCGCTCATCACTGATGTTTCTCTCTCTCTCTCTCCCTCTCCTTTCCTCTCTCTGAAATCAATAAAGATATATTTTAAAAAATAAATAAAAATAAATAAATAAATAACAAGTTCGGTCCAGGCCAGGGTGAGAGAATAGAGGAAAAGATGTTTGTGGTAGAATTTAAGAGCTTGGCATTGGAAAAGTCCAGAAGTGGTTGTGCCAATCTTTTGTCTAGCAGAGTTAGAATCAGGAGGGAGCTCCCTCCAGGTTGAGAAGTGAGTGATCACTGTCCTCTGTGCCATTGATGAGAAGGTTCCTGGTAGGGATCAGGAGCTGGAGAGGACACCAGCTGGCGTCACTGCGGAATCCAGGAGTGTCCTTCTTGGAAATCATTAATGACCCAAATACAGATGGGAGAAGGAACTGAGGTCAAAGGTATAATTACCATCTATGGCTCCCTTGATCTGATAAATGAGAAGGAATCTCTCTACACAATACTCAAAGTGAACTGATTATGGGGAAGTAGATGCGGACTGGTTTGTGTGTTGGTTGTGTTTTCATGAGCAGGAGAAGATGCCTGTGGTGCAGACATTTCACATGAGTGCCTTAACCAGGAATTTTTAACAGGAGATACGAGTACTGTCTTGCTGATGGTCAAGATACGACATCCGCTATTTAATTAACTTTGTGCCCCTGTTAGAAACGAGCACTTCACCTCTGAACCACAGTTTTCTCATCAGTAAAATGGGAAAATAAAACCTGCATGTGTGAGCCAAGTAGCTTATTTGGTTAGAGTATTGTCACAATATGCCATGGTTGGGGTTTCAACCCTAGTCGGGGCACATATAAGAATCACCCGATGAATGCATAAATAAGTGGAACAACAAATTGGTTTCTCCCTCTGTCCCTGTATCACTCTTTCTCTCTCTCTCTCCCTTCCTCTCTCTCCCAAATCAATAAATAAACATTTTAAAAACTTAAAAAAAAAAAAACACCTGCAAAAGTGGCTGGCCTAACACTTCCTGTATATTATAATTCCTGCAAATATTTTTTATGTATCTTCATAATTCCACTTCTCCTACTATATGGATTTCCCAGAAATAGTTTTTAAAGTGAAATTTTGGAAATCATGTCATATAGCAAATAAATTGTAAAAGCTGACTGATAGGAGGAGCCAGTGTTAAAAATTATTTTATTTAATGGAGAATCCCTTCGCAAAGCAATTTATACCTTTGATGTATCCCTTTTGTGACAGTAGTTCCTGTATACTGGATAAAAATTATGAATAAAAAGATAAACTGCACCATAGAGATCCATCTAATTCTCTCATTTCAAAAGAAAAAAAAAATAAGATCTAAAGAAATTAATTTAAACCTCAGTTGTTGGCAGAAGGATTAGAGCCTAGATTGGTGTACATGCCGTGTTCTTCCACCCCTATTAAAGGCATTTCAAGAGAAAAGTCACACTTTCTCAATGCTGGTTGTATTTATTGGCACACTGGATTAAACTTCTTCACGGGTCAGCTGTGAGCTGTGGTGGTGCTATGGTCCTTTTTTGACCTTGACCCTTCACTCCTGCTATTCTGTGACCTGATACTCTTGTTAATATTTGCTGCATATCCAACTACTCCAAAACTTAGTATCTTAAAACAACTTTCTTATTTTGCCATGATTTTGTGGGCCAGCAAAAGCTTTGGCTTGGAAGTGCCTGCTTAGGGTGTCTGCCGGGCTGCCCTCATCCGAAGACGCAGCTGCGTGGCCTTCCACGACGGCACACGGCCACGGCTGTCGGTGGCGCTGCCTTGGCTGGGAGCTGGTCCGGGCGCCAGGCACAGTGCCTGCACGTGGCCTCTCTGCCGTGGGAGGTTCGGGCCCACTGGGCCACTGACATGGAGGCTGGCCTCTTTGCCCAGCTGGCTTCCCCGGGGAAGCAGGCTGAAGACGCATGGCATGGCCTTCTCTGAACAATGCCTTGAGATTTCCACATTGTTCTTCTGTTATATTCTCTTGGCTGAATGTAGTCATTAAGGTTCGCCAACCCCATTCTTGATGGGAGAAATTTCAAAGAATTCGCAGATGTATTTTATCACTTTTTAATCCTCACTCGAGGATATGTTTTACTGTTTTGAGAGAGAGAGAAAGAGAGAGAGAGAGAAACACTGATGTGAGAGAGAAACATCAACCAGTTGCTTCTGTGCTGTCCCCGACCAGGAATCAAACCCACAACCTTTTCGGTATACAGGATGACATTCCAACCAACTGAACCCCCGGGCCGAGCTACAGATATATTTTAAAGTAGTCACGTCTGACTGTAGCTGTAAGAAGTCAGGAAGAAGATGACAAGAAATCCAAGTCCACTTTGCCTCTATTGTGTTCCTCTCATGTTGGGCCCATCACGCAGTGAGGATTCTACCCGATTTCGCAGAGCAGAAGTCTCTGATGTTAGGAAATAAGAGTTGTATTTCTTTTTTTTTAAGGTTCCATCACGGCTCAGAATTCACTTTATCATTTCACTATAAACATGCTGGACTGCCTGTCTACTGAGCAATCATTTTGATGTTCTACAACAATTGATTTTTGTTTAGACAGAATTTCGAACTGAACAGCAGCTGCATTGCATTAGGCTAATGCACTAAGTGGTTGTACTCCCAGAAACAGGTGATTTTACTGAGTGCAGATTCAGAGTTCACACGGACACGAGCCCAAAGAGGGACCTCTGCGGGCCTTCCCCGGCAGGCAGGCGCTGTAGGCGGGAATGAGTACCCAGTACAGCATTGTTTGGTGGAGAAACTGCGCTTTTCTGATATGATTAGAAAGAGATACATCTCTTTGCCAGAAGGACTTTCAATCGAATCTGGATTCAGTTTTTGAAAGCTGTTAAAGGTTTAGTTTTTCTCAGTATTAGAAAATTTTATTTTAAAAAAACTGCACAAATGTTCATTCTAATAAATGTATATATCTTAATAAATAAGGTCATCCCTTCAAGGTTTCTTCCATTCTCCTCAGGTTACTTCAAGATTCAAAAACATTGGAGGGGTGGGAGGGGAAGGTGGGAGATCCACTCCTCCGTGGGGTGTCTGTCCTTGCAGGCATCTTCGAAGGATGATCATTTCCATCTTCATATATAATTCAAGTAGCCCTGTTCATGATTTACTCTTAGAAACTGCTTATAAGTCCAAGGCCTTGGCTTTTGAAATTCCAGTCCTTTTTATCTGCTTTTCTTATGCCATCTCTTTCCACTGACTGAATGTGGGGGAGGGCAAAGGAATGTAAGGAAATACCAAAGTCAAACTTTAGTCAACGAGTCATTGCACATTGTATTTTGTGACTTGTTAAAATTTCACATGCATTCATACAAATGTCATTGACAAACATAATATATTGCCTTTTAAAAATCTTACAGTTAATATAATTCCATTTATTAGGTAAACTGGATTAATTGTCTACAAATTCATCTTTAATCACATGTGAAAAAAGTATTATTTTAGTGTCCTGCTTACAGAAACAGCAGATATTTTTATATAAAACTTTCGTAATTATGTGAACTTTGTTTCCCTCAATAAATTGTATTATTTGGGGTAAGAGAGTTCTGTGAAAGATGAAGAACTGTCCCCCTCTCATTGAGCAAGTATTGTGTGAGTGTCCATTAGGCACTTAGTACTTATTATTGACTATATCCAGTGTACTCTTTTTTTGGATATACTGTGGAGGCAATTGGAGGCAAAGGATATCAGCTCAGTTATCATAAACTATCACTGATAATTCTCTTTTTTTCTAGTGTCTACCAAATAGTTGTTGAGGAAGAACGCCCTCGAAGAACTAAAAAAACAACAGAAATCTTAAAGTGCTACCCCGTGCCAATTCACTTCCAGAATGCTTCCATCCTGAACTCACAGTACTACTTTGCTGCAGAATTCCCAGCAAACAGCCTGCAGGCTGCTCAGCCTTTTACTATTGGTGATAACAAGACATACAATGGATACTGGAACACCCCCCTCCTCCCCCATAAAAGCTACAGAATTTATTTCCAAGCTGCTAGTAGAGCCAATGGGGTAAGTTTTATAGATGGCTGTTTACTTAGGCTATTTAGGGTTATTAATGTGAACATAGATTAAACAAGAAAACAGTAAAGAAAAGTCATGCTTTTGTGTTTTTTTACTTGAAACAATTGTGCGGTCTCTTCCTCTCTTTAAAATTATTTTCACCTAGAGAAGTTTATGGAAAGAAATGAATATATTCATATTTGCTTTGATAGAAAGAATATATTGTCAACATGATGGTTTTTATTTTCAGTTTTTACTTGTTTCCAAAAGTGGCTAGTAATTCTGCTTAGCTTACTATTTTGCAGGGAAATAGTGTAGCTACAACACACACATTCAGCTCATTTAAAATTTTGTGAGATTCACAGCATCTGTCTTTTCAGCATATTCTACCCCGTTTCTTTGGATCCACGAGAGTTTATGCTTCCTATAACTATGACTAAATTAGGTATCTTTTTTTCTTTCGAAGAGAAAACAGTGTTAGAAAGATGAGATGTTAACGAAATAAAAACTATCAAGTCATTTCTGAATCTTTTTTCCCTTTCCTGTTCAGACGAACGCAGAACTCTGATGAGATAGTCAAGTGTCCTGAGAAGGAAGGGCAGGCTTTCCAGCTGGGACACTGGCTTGTCTCTTTCAGGGCATGGGTCCGGGTGTCCTCACTGACGCCTTTGCCTGTGAAGGGGAGGACATCTGGGACACAGAGTTCCCTAGTAGTGCTTGCTCGGGGAGCAAGTGAGGGCCTGAAGGAGGCCAGGGGCCACCAGGCAGAGGCATTTCGTGTTTAGCTCCTCACTCCTCGGCTGCCCCGGACATGTCCGCCACGGTCAGCACTGGAGCCAGAAGGTGTATCCGAGCTGGTTCCAGGAGTACCCATCAGGTGGTTAATGCTACACTAGGAGCAATGTCACCTTTCCTTAGCAGTACTTGAATAGAACTGCAGATAGTTTCATTTGTTTTAAATAAAACACGTATAGTGATTTTCCCCCCTCTTTATTTGATACAGGAAACCAAAATAGACTGTGTTCGAGTGGCCACAAAAGGTAGGTTGAAATTGTGGGATGCTCTCCAAATCGTGTCCTTTAAGATTTTAGAGGGTATTTTAAAACTTCTTGAAATATTAACTTCATTGAAACGTGTGCATGAGTGTGTGCATGTATTTATGTATTAGGATCTAATGGCAGTTAATATTGACCGGCAGTTAACATTAACATTGAAATAATTTTTAAAATAAGTCATATTGCTGTGTTCCAAGCAGTTTTCAACGGTTATCTTTTTAAAACTTCTTTTAAAATAAAATGTCCTGTGCTCTCAATACACATTTTTTAAACCATAGTACCACATGTAGTACTACTGGATTTAGTACCTCTTCGTATGCGAAGTAGTAAAATACTGCCCGCTGTTTGAAAGGAATTATCAAGTTGTAATAGTTCTATAGAGTCTACATGGGCTTTTCTTTTTTTCTTTTTACTGATGATGTGGCTCCTTGAACCCAGTAACCAGGTGATGTTACTGTGGAACCTCTGCTTCCCAGGTGTGGTTCAGATCCTGGAAAATATGACCAGGGATGAGCAGCAGAAACAGGGCCAACCACCACGAGCTCGCCACAGCACCTCCTACACAACAAAGTACAGTTGTGGGTGTGCCTGAGCTGTCGGGTCATTTCGCCAACATTGCAGTGCGACTTGAACCATCACGTGTGGAAGTGTAGGAGGAAAAAGTGTGAGAAATGTAAAATGCTGCATTAAAATGAGGCATTATAAATTAGCATCTGTAGTTAAATACACCCCTCCAGACATTAGAGTAGCCCTGAGACAGTGAGCAAATTCCTTGTGTTTTAATTTAGACGTGATGACAGAAGGCATCATGGGCCTGTGGCACTAAGTTTAAGCAGGTCGTAGGTGGCAGTCACTGGATGAGTTCTATTGGGTAAAAATATCCTGTTGATTTCGTCGTTTACTGCCAGGCAACGTAGTTTGAGTGTACTATAGATGTCCATTGGATTTTCAAAATTCTCATTGAGTTCTTATTAATGAACATACATGAGCTTTTTATTCAGTTCACTTGACAAGTAGTTTTTGGTTTCATGTTATGTGCCAGGCGTTGTGTGAGGTACTCACCCCATTTGTATTTTCTTTGTTCTCATGGGCTCATAGTTTTATTTCCAAGAATCTACTTATATTGATTTTAAAATGCTCAACTCTTCATATAATGTACCTCATTAGTACCTGTATTTATAGGAATAAATTAATAATAAATAAAATTAAAGATATTGGTGGGCTTTATAAGCTGTAATACACTATTAACTATTATTTATTATAGTATTATGTGGCCCTTGAATGAGGTATTGATGTTCTTAGACCTCCAGGTCATTGCCCATGTTCAAATTGCTTTATTGAATTCTACATATCGTTGAGATCTCAAAAAAGTAAATCCAGTTCCAGAGTGCCTAATTTATAATGCCTTATGTTTAACATCACAGCTGAAAAGCACTTTCACACACATGTTCTCATTTATTTCTTTAGCATTACTGTGAGATAGGAGACAGGTATTGCAGTTTTTATTGAGATGAAGAAAATGCATATTTTGGAAGACAAATTGACTTACCAAGGTCACTCAGCTAAAAACCAGTGGGTCTGGGCTTGATCCCGAGCCTTTGGACTCCTACTCCTAGTGGCTCGCTGTACGTCAGGGCCCTCACCCAGCAGAACCTCTCGCCAGCTTTAGTCTTGCGTTGCGTGGTTGTCTGTCCTCCTCTTTATTAGAATTAAGTCACTGCCCCTTTACTCTGAAAACAGTGAAATACCTGTCATCATGTTCATTTACTTAAATAATTACATGAAGAGCACACTAGTAAATATGGAAAGCTGGTGTTTGCAGTTTTCACAATAGGTTGACTTAGCTAGTGATTTGGATCGTTTCTTCCATCAGCCAGATTTAATCAATATTGTAATTTGTTTTTCAATTCACCAAAGGATGATTAGGCAGTCAGATGACCTGATTGACTGAATATTCTCCATTGATATTTTCTGAGTCATTTGCAAACATTTACACAGCAATAAACTATCCAAATAACCTCTTTAGGGGTAAGAGGGAAACAAATTTTGATATTCATTATATAACATTGTCATTTCTATTCATAAAATCATAATACAGGAGAAAACCTTGGGAGATATTCTTATTCTAGGAGAAACTACACTGTCTGGTACTATTTTATTTTATTAATTTCTACATGTACAGGTGCAGCAGCCTCCCTTTACAGCACAGTTTATTATTTCACCACCTTTATAATCACATTATTTTTCCTCATTCATACTAAAAATTCTTTTTGCAGCATGGGAAGCACTTCCATCCTGACTACTTAGTCATAACAGAGAAATAGGTCTAATAACTTTATTGGTACCATATAATAAAGATGTTTGAAATTTAAGAGTCCAGACATCCTATTTTCTGCCACATATTGCTGACAGTGTGGTGGCTTAATTGAATTTTCAGATACTAAACCATTTTCCTAAGCAATGTTTTGAATTTATAAAGACTTCAGTGTTCTCATGAAACAACTGTTGACAAGTATCTTTATATAAAAAGTATGGAGGTGGGTATTTTTTATAAGGAACTAATTTGCAATTTCAAATATGGGTATGTCTCTTAAAGATCCATTTCATACTATTTATAAATGTAATGTTTTGCTTATTTTAATCATATACCAAGGATATATTTTGACACTAATCATCTCAACCCTAAAGCCTCATAAAAAATAAACACAGGAAAAAAAAACCTAAGGTATGTTATTTCATATCTTCATATGTGTGGGGGATGGCCTATATTTTTATGTACCCTCCTTTAATTTGTATATCTAGATTCCTCATAGATATAGGTTTCTGTATTTTATTGTTCACTGTAGACAGACATGACAATATTCTGTCTGTTGAGTTAAAAGATAAAGACACCATACAATGACAGATTATACATGATGTTTGGATGTTACCCTCCCAATTATAGGATTCTTTTTTTTTTTAAATTTATACAGTGGAATAGATAGTAGCTTTTAGCTATTCTTAGATTCTCCTAATTTTTATTTTTAATCACATTCACATTTTTATAGTTGGATTCTTTTCAAGATCATTTGGTCCAACTGTCTCTTAGCAATTTGTATATGTGTTTTCTTTAATTCTTACATACCTTATGGCTGCCTTATGGTAACTGATAGGGTTGAAATGGTTTTTATGCTACTTTTGGAAGACTTTGTTGATCAGTTCTAAACTGACAGGATACACTTAAACATCAAATCCATCTTGTTAGTAAATTAGATTTCTTATATTAAATGAGGTATATTCATTCTGATTGATATAACAATCAGTTTAAAATGTATACTTTTCATTAATCTTCAATAAAATAGTATTTTTCATAACATCGTGCCAGCTGTGTTTCTCCTTGACAATGTAGCCATTTGTGAATTTTCTTATAATACATCGCTTTTTAAATTTGGAGGATTTTTAGTTCATAAAGGTTTTGAGAGTTTTTGTTTGTTTCTTTGTTTTTAGTGTATGGGGAATGGGGTTATATATGTTAACTCTTTACATGCTAAGATTTGGCTAACAGCATTGTAGCTAGAAATCAAAACAAAAACTGCATGAGAATATATGCTAAATTCCTTCCAAAAGTATTATAACAGTCAGACCATAAATCTTAAACAAAAAGAAGAATCATTATTCTAATGTCATATTTTAAGGTGAATTTAAAATTCCTTCACTGTTTTTAAGTTTAGTGTTTTATTTAACTTACATTTGTACTGGGATGTGCATATGCTTTGCTAGAAGACCTTCAGGAAACTTTGAAGGATTTTCATTGTTCTGATACAATTTCTAACTATATTCAGAAATTTGAATGTTTCTTTTTTTAATCACCATGCTCTTTAAGAAGTTTTTCTAGACTGTTTTTCTGTTCACTATTTTGTTCAAAGGAATACCGTCCCTTCTAGGCAACAATGCTACAGAATGAAAGTTCTCTGACAAAAGAACTGAAAAGAATGTCTGTAGAGATGTAAAGCTAATTAAGATTCCTTTTAATTACTCATATTCAATGCAGGAGAAAACAAATTACATAGTAAGTCCACTTACATATGCTAATCTGCTATCACTGAGCTATGGATTTAGAAATAGAAACATAAACATGGTATAGGTTTGTCATTCAGCATTTTATAGAGAATATTTTCTTTTCTTGATCTGAAATAGTCTTCATAATGTACATCATGAATACATTAGGGCTTCTGGAAAGTTCCTAAGGGGGGAAAAAAACAAAAAATCTGTTTAACTTTATTCAGCCCTATATATTGCCCAAATTTATTTGACCCAGACTCACTTTTAAAGGAACACTAGAGTCACATAAAACACAGTTGAGCAAATACTGGTTCATCAAATTCCAGAAGATCCCACTACACACAACTGAAATGGCACTTTGGAAATCTGACACACTGAGTGCCTTTGTCACTCTTCCGTGCATACTTTTGTACCTAAGGGAGACCCCAAATTTATTAGCACCAGAAGAATCATCAAAGCATAGGATTGGAATTTCTGACTTTATTCTACCAAAATTAGCAATTTTCTTTTTAATGCATCTTACTAATATTTTAAGACAGAGGACAGCAAATTTTTATGTGAAAGGCACATGGTAAATATTTTAGGCTTTGTGAGCCAGATGGTCTCTTTCACAAGTGCTCAGCTCTGCCATTGCTGTGCAAGAGTAGCCGCGGGTAGCACATAAACAAGTAAGCGTGACAGTGTTCAATAAAACTTTATTTGCAAAAGCAGGCGGTAGGCTGGTTGACCGCTATTTTTAAATAATTTGTAACATAATCCAGTTTTTTCCTTGTAACTAAAAATAATAATAATAGAACATTTTACAATGCAGAATATAAAGGTCAGATAAAAATCCTTCCTGATATGTGTAATGTACTTTTTTGATGGGAGTTTTGAGCCTTAGATTACAGTTAGCCTTCCTGTCAGTTGTGGAGTCCATGGCTGCCCATCATAGCCACTCTCAAGTAACCTTTTGTTCATATTGTTTACTTTTTTCAGAATTGTATAGTTGCTCGGTTTTTGTGTAAGACAATATAATTTTTCTCAAAAGTAGGTAGGTACGATTTTCCTGTAATTAATGAAAAACCATACAGGGGTGTTGGCTGAACAACAGCCATCTATGACCAAGCAAATATTATATGTATGAACTTGGAATTGGCGCCAACTCTGTAACGAGTCTGAGAACTAACATTTTACTGTTCACAGTTTATTATATCAGTATGCAAAATTGCATACCATGTCATATCAAGAAAATTATCTTTGTAATACCCTGGGAGGTCTCTGTTCTCTGACCAAACTGTTAGTTTATTCATCTCACTTAGCAAGACTAGAAAGTTTTCATTAATAATGTGTGAAAGATGATGCTACCACTTTGAAACCCAGTTGTTGCAGTTGTCTAGTTATAAGGAGCAGCACTGCTTGAACGATGCAGAGGGATATTTCAAAATATTATGCAGCAGCAGTTTTGGGTTTAATTGTCTGCAGATGGTAGATGATCTATTTTCCTTACTCGCTGCCACATTTCTAATAGCACTCAGGCTGTTCCGTGTAAATTAGTAATCTTTCATGTAAGCCTGTCCTTAATTTTTCAGACTTTTTTCTTTGCTTCATTTCCAGCTGTATCATGTTAGAACTGATGTTTTAATTTCTTTTCTTTTTTTAATATCTGTGTGTCATAACTGTTAACCATTTAAACACAACTACTGAGCTCTGCAGGCAAACCAGAAGCCCACCTGGTCTACTTCAAGACTCTAAATGATTTCTTCGGTCACCTGTTAGCCATGACAACTCTAGCAAAGGCAGTGATTCGTTTTTATTTTTCTTACCAATGCTTTGAGATGCATGTTTTCATTCCCTTAATGTGACACAATGAGGTTCCTAAACAGAAATGCTCTACATGAAATTCAGTTATTACAGAGGTTTCTCTACATAAAATTTTTTTAGCAAAAGAGGATAATGTTCTTCACAAAGGTGATTTTAGCAAGAAGAGAAAATATTGTGACTTAAGCAGCAGAATTTTAACCTAGTAAACGCTAAAAGCCTAAAGTTCAGATCATCGGAGTTAGCAATGAATCTTTATACATCCTACTCTATAGCAGTTGGAAATATTGCTTAGTCTAGAGCCTTTCTTGGGACTAATGTGTGTGTTTGCACTTTTTTCTTCAGTGGATCTATCCAAAACCTCAGACAAAGCTTACAACTGTGTCGTAGTTGCCAATATAACTGCCTGCCTAAAGCCTGTTTAAGGGAAAAGAATGCAGAATATTCAGCACCTTGCTGTGGGTGGTTGTGTTTTCCTTTCCTTCTCTTTTTGCTGTTGTTGGAACAAAGTTGAGACAATGTGATATACTGATGGAGATTCTCCTTGCTAGCCTAGCTTCAGTCTGGCTTTTTCTTCCCTCATGCATGCTGACCCGGGGATCTTCCTTTGCCATAGCTGCGATAATCGTGACTCAGCTTACAACACCTTACATTCGCATCGCCCCTGCCGCAGGCGACGACCAGCTGACAGGTCAGACGTTCAAGTATAGATGAGTCATCTTGCCCATTTCCTGCTCATTTTTCTCAGCTTCGTTTCCCCTCTACATCTCCTCCTTTGCTTAAGGCTTGTTTACAATGTTTCAAACTCTTGGTACAGACCTGTGCCCGCGTTAAATGAAGTGATGTGCTTGGCCTCTTCTCTGTGCACATTTATACCCATGCATTAAGCACAACTCCACTGCATGTTTCCATTGTGTGTTTGTCTGTTGGTGTGTTCCTTTCTAGCCTAATGTTATACAGAAATGAAATTTGCTGGACTTTCAATAGCAATGACATCAAACAGGATTTCAAACAAAATCCATAAAGAAGAATTCACAGTAATCCAAATTAAGCTAAAAAGGCGCTGTGATTTGAGGGTGAGAGAGGTTCATTTTCACCTCGCAGGATCTAGTTTGCACACACAGTTAGCAATACAGGAGCTTGTCTGCCAGTGTTATGAATTGAAACCACTCAAAGCTGTTTGGGGTGATGCTGTTCAAATAGCTTGTCTTGTACATACAACTGGAGCAGAGCTGATTGCATTCCTTTTAGATCCTTGTTTCAAAGCAAAGTATTTATATAAAGCAGTGGTACATCTGCAAGTCAAATGCATTGAATAATTTAGGGAAGCTTTTAAAAAACCAAATGGCTTAGAGTCAGGGAGTTGAACTGTGTGCTTCTGTTTACCAAGAGAAATGAGCTTGCCCATTCATACTGCCTCTAAAGGTGAATGGCCATCTGTATAAACTCATATAGGAAAAGAGTCCCGTAAATTACTCCAGATTGAAGGTGAGTGGTCAGAAAACCCCAGAAGACAAACTTTTTGTCCTGTAACAAGGAAGGACAAGCCATTGTCCAGATTTCTAACATAGTTTTGTTGCATGTAGCATAGGCATGATTAAAGCTGAGTAATAAACACAACTGCTTACCATAAAATGTCTACTCCAGCAATTGTTTTGTATGTATGAAGCTAAGGAATGTACCCTGACGTTTAAGGGGGAAAAGTAAAGCTTAACTCATGGCAAAAATTCATAAATGTTTAGGTCCTGTGAGCTTATTATTTTGGAAGTTGTGCAACTGAGGCTCAGGAAAATTATAGACTAATCTTTATAAGGTAAAGAAATGTAGGATAATTCCACTTCTTTCTCTGCTGGAATTCTCTACATATTTTCAGCCCTCTGTTTCAGGCCTACAGGATATAAACTTATTATTAACAGTTCTGCTTCCCCTGCTTTCAGGTTTCTTTCAAGCATATTTCTTTTATTGATTGAAGTTCTTCTTGTTACAGATTCTTTCTTATCCTGAACTTCTAAAGTGTTCTTCCCAACAAAAGTACTTTAGTGACAGTGTCTTTCTTATATAAGTGCTCCCCTTTAAAACCTCGATGTTTCAGGACTGGCCCATGGCACTCTGTGCAGGGTTAGGTGTCCACCTTGAAGGTAATCTGGGATCCTTCAGCAAGTCTGAGCCCACTATGTCTGAGCTGGCACCAGTCTTGCCAGTCAATCATTAAAAATGGGTTGTCTGCTCTCACTATCATAAAATAAGTACTTATGGATTTATGGGAAATACAACTTAATAGCCCCTTTCTCAGGCCTTACCTATAATCTGCTACCTTCAAATTAAGCATGCTGTTATGAGACATGAAGTAAGTGAAACTTCTGACTATAGCTTTTTCTCAGACTTGCACGAGTAAGAAGATACCTCGTAAATCAGCTTCCTTTGTAAGGCTTTCAGATCCAGTATGTGTTGTTATTCTGGAACTAGTCAGTGAAGGACACATATGTAGCTGAATATATGGCTGCCATCCCTTTAAAGGCTGCAGATGATCTCCATCATTTGCTTTGGTTCATTAGGGATTAAAATGATAGAGTGTTAGAAAAAGCCTCAAAAACCAGTAAAAAAACTACTCTTGTTCTTTTTTTAGTATTTACTGCTGGTTTTAATGATGGTTAATCTTACCCAGATAAATTCAAACTCAAGTAATAGTTCTTTTGCATTTTTCATTTGCATCAGCCATCAACTCTGATAGCAGTAACACTGTCTTTTTTAATAGATTTATTCATGAGTCATACTGCAAGCTGGAGACTTAATCCGTTCAATCACTGATTTGACATTTATTGAGCACCTTCTGTGTGCCAGGTATAGATCTTCCAAAGAGTTTTAGTTTGTGGTTGCCCAGACTCTTGGCACCAGGCATAGTTGCATTAGTAACATCAAAACCTACACATACACATGCTCTTATGAATGAAAAATTACTAGCATACTTGTCATTTAGCCTTTTAAGAAAAGACAACAGTTAATGTAGCTAATGGGGGGAAAGGACATATATTTCAAAACCTTTCTCATTGTGTCCAGCAGCGTAGAAATGTTCAGTGGGGCAGGTCTGAATATTTGACCCATTGAACATTTGTAGTTTTTCTTACTAGATGAGCACAGTCCCTTCCAGAAGCAAACAGAAGATTCATGAGGGATACATTTAGAAGTGCCTTCAGCAACTTTTTGTTGGTTTTGTTTTAATTGTGCTGACATCATGCTCCTACAAATGCTGTTTGAGGCTATACTTACACTAGGAGACTTTGATAAGACAGTGAGTCCTCTGTAGTTCCTTTTGGCTCAGAATGCAGTACATGCAGGTTAGGTTTGCCTTGGCATAGGTGGGACCTCCCTTTCTTGTCTAACACCAAAGGAAACAAGCACCTGGTGAGCTGACCTCAGCACAGGACTGTGCTAGACACAACAAAAAGTGTTCATAAATACTGGCTGATTTAATTCACCAAATGAAGGCAGCTCAGCCTACAGAATGCTAGTATGTCATTGCATTGGGAATGTTTCTTAAACTATTTTGTCCTCAGTGAACAGTAAGAATACATCAGCACTCAATTCACACACACACACACACACACACACATACACTTAACTGAAGAGAAAGCTCTAGACACTGTATTAGCAGTGCTATTCACTGAATAGATGCACTCTGATTTGTTCTATTTTGTTCCATCTTACTCTAATTCATTGTCTTAAGTTCTAGCAACCAGCTAAATTGATTCATTCCTCACCAATGGGTTATAACCCACAGTTTTTTAAAAATGCTTTACTGAACCACTGGATTTAGGAGATGATAAAATAGAATATATGCTTGGAATAAAAATTCTGTCTACCTCAAAAATCCTACTCTCAAGTGCACACAGAGAAAATTCTAGAAACTGGACATGCTTCTGGTTTCTACTTCATTCCTTTTATTTTGTGATTAATTGCATATACGTAATATAGAACTACTTTGGAAAGAAAATGTAAAGCTACACATGATAGAAACTTCTCTTTAAGATTATCTAATTAACTTCATAAATATGTCTAGGCTATTTGTTTTATATTAAGATATTTCTATTTATGATTTAATGACCTAGCCAACTCAGAGATGCTGTGGGGAGTGATTTCCTTAAACAAACTTATCATCTGTTTTGGTTAACCCATTCGTCTAATGTGATAAGATCTGCATCCTAAAGTATTTATAAACTGGGTGACTCCTGGGATTCGAGTACAAATCTGATTATGTCAGAGCATGTAGAATTACTTGCTAGATATAATTAGTACCTTAAAAAATAACAGAACTAGCCAACAGTTATTCCCACATAAAGTTCCAGGTTTTGAAAATGATACAAGTAGCATGTGTCTGTATTGTCAGAGATAAACACAGCAGACGTTAGTTAAAGTGGTGAACAGAGATTTTATTCAATTACTGCTGATGGGTGACGGAGCTGAGTTTCATCCAAGCTGTAGAGAGGTGACTAAGAGTTTTAACAGAGATTGAAGGAGAAGGGAGGGCGGCAAACAGGGACTCCATAGTCAGGGAAATGGGAAATTACAGAAAGCTGGAAGGGTGTTTTGGTGCGTGTGAAATCCATCCCTGTTTGCTAACTGGCACTTACTGAAATAGGCTCCTGCGCCCCCGGGAGGCTGGGAGACAGGGGCTCTGTTTGCTGGAAGTCAGTTCTTGGGAAGCCTGAAGTTTTCTCAGGCAAGCACTTTAAGAGAAACTAGGGTCACCTAGAAACTATGTTAATGTTTTGTTTAATTCTTTATAGATCAAGGTTGAAACCTAGTTGAGAAAGGGCTGAGGACGCTGGCTAGACTTTGGTCAAGGAGACAATTTTTGTCACTTCTCACCCCTTCCCTTGTGAAGAGCAGGGACTTACTGGATGGATGACATTTGAAAAAGGAAGTGAGGATATTTGATCAACTTCTGTGCATTGTCCTCAGGACACAAATGTTCTTCTGTGTCAAAAGGACTCCGAAGAGCCCAGCTGGTTTAGTCACGGAGAGAAGCTTTGTCAGTGTATAGGCAAAGCTATCATGAAAAAAATCCCAAGGAAGTTCCCTTTTTCTTTGTAATGTAGCCCTTAAAGCAAATATAGAGGGTTTTTTAGTGTAAAATATAAAACATGGGAGTCACTGAACTAGATCCCCACTGAGGAAGAAAAGGAACTACAGTATTTACAGAGAAACTTCCAGGTTCTGGATACTGTGCTGGAGACTTCCACATGCATTACTTCACAGACTCCCCCAACAACCACCCGAGAGAATCATCGTAATGCTTCTCGGTTGAGAAAAGGAAACACAGAGGGGTGATACTCACCTCCATAGGCCCAGAGGCCTGATATTCAGTTAAGTGAGGGGTGTAAATTTGATTCCAGGCTTTGTGACTCGAGCCCTGGCGTCCTTCGACCTCAGTGTCTCTTTGAACATACCCCCTTTCGCCCTAGTGTCTCCTCCCTCCTCCTGGGCCCTCCAGGCCCGCTCAGCCCTCACACCCTCTGCAGCCCTTTCAGTTGGGTTCTCACTAACACCTGGACCCCTTGGCTCCACACATTATGCTGATCCTCAGCCCTGAGAAAATCCCGTTGCCCGCTTTCTTGGCTCCTGTTTCCATACTTCCAGGCATTACTGGAGAAATGGCGGAAACAGGCAGATTAATTCTACTAGAGGGATGTGCTTTGCCCCCCTACACCCACCTTGGTGTTTTCTGCTGATCAGTAAATTTCTTCTGCTTATGCACTGCTGGAACACCGGCCTCCACCCCTACCTCAGGGAAGGCAAGGATTTCAAATCCTTCATTCCACAAATGCTCATTACTCAGTTGCCATATCATATAGACCATCAGAAGTAGAAATCCTATAAAGTGACTGGTCCATTGGTTCTCAAAAAATGCTTTGTGGGTTCCATAGAAAAGCCTTAGGAGCTACTTTTCATTCAAATCCCAGCTATGCCACTGAACAGCTCAGTGACTTTGGGCAAGTTATTTTGCATCTCGGAACCTCAGTTTGCTCATCTGTGAAGTAGGAATTATATTTTTTTTACACTCAAAAAGTTATGTCAGGATTAAATAAACAAATAGAATACTAAGTAAACCCTCAATAAATGTTAGATATTTTTGTTTTCTTATCTGAACACACATTTTTAATTATGGGAAGAATGCAAACCCATTTCTTCATTGATTCACTGAGCACATATTACCTGAGTGCCTGCTATATTCTAGACACTGTGCCAGGCTCTTGGGACATCTTAGAAATACTGAAAAAGTCCACCCTGTGTCTTCACTAACCTAATCCATGTTTTGAACCTTCCACAACTTTCTCTGTATGTAAAAATATACAAACATAAATATATATATACAGTTTTTTTCACTACCATCTATATACTTAACTATGCAACTTACATTTTCCTCATAATATGTCATGAATTCCCCTTCAAGCCAATGCATATCAATCTAAGGCATTCTTTTTAGTAGCTGACTATTGCTCCTCTGTACAGTATGGATATGTTATGATCTATTTACTCGGTCTCTTGTTAATGGACATTCAGATTTTCACCAGTTTTTTCCCTAACAACAACAACAAACTGAAATAAACAGCCTTTTCTATGTGTTCTTTACATTACAACTTTTATTTCTAAATGATTCCCAAGTCTGAGTCAAAGGGAAATTTTGTTTTTCATAGGGATCTGACCAGACTACCTTTCCTCCCAAGTGGTAGCAGTTCACCCTCCCGCCAGTGTCCGTTAAACTCCTTGCCCTGGACGTTTACAACTTAATGTGTCCAGTATGGCGTGAAAATGGTATTCTCATGACTTTCCCTGAAGTTTACAGTCTTTGCCTATGTTCATTAGCTATTTGCATTTCTTTTCTATACCTGTTCCTACATATTCCTGTCAATGGCTGTTCTTTTGGCATAAGGATCTTTCATTCTTAGATAATCAAATATGTTCTCATTTTCGTCTCTTTTTCTCAGGTTTTTAATTTGAGAAGTTCTTCACATATGTCAGATTATTCAGCCATTGCCCTGATTTTTAGCTCTTGAATTACCACTGATACGGTGTGGAGTGTGGCCGGGGAAGAGGTCTTGCTTTTTTCCAGATAAGCAACCAGTTAGGCTGTTCCAGTTATTAAGTAAACAATTGTTTTCTCACAGGATTGAAATGCCATATTGTCATATTTAAGTTTTCACATTTAGGTTTGTATGGTCCTCTTATCCTCTTCCTAAGCTATTATCAAAACCTTTGCTTATACTGATGTTGTGTGCTAAAACTAGAATTCTCTCCTAATTCTTTGCCAAAAACCCCTCACCACTTATGTTTCCAGGTCTATTTATTAATCCTTACAATGGACTTAAATGATGGGCCCCTTCTCACCTTTTTAACTCCCCTTCTCTCCCTCCGCCTCATTCCACACCACTCACCGTGGCCTCACCGTCGTTTGGACACCAGCCACGCTCCTACCCTAACCTTCCCCGTCCCCGTCGTTTGTCCCGTTGCTGGAATAGTTTCCGCAGATACCCACTTGGCTCATTCCCTCACCGCCTCCAGTCTTCGCTCAGATCTACCTGCTCACCGAAGTCTGCCTTGGGAACCCACCCGTCTTAGCACTGCAGCCTGCCGTGACACGTCCCCGTCCCTCCCACACGGTCTGTCCCCTCACACTGCTACTTTCTTCTTTTTTATAGCACTGTCACCCTCTGCTTACTTGTTATGTTTGCTCCTGTCTTTCTCCCCCTCCTAAAATATAAGCCTCCTGAGGGCAGGAATCGTCATCTGCTGTGTTCTGATATATCCAGGCACCAAGAAGGCGGCCCAGTCAGTGCACAGTAGGCAGTCAGGTCCCAAAAATGCCCCTGAGATTCTCATTGGAGTCTTATTAAATTTATACATTATCAGAACTGTGGAAAATATTATCAATTTCTCCATTTATTCATACCTTATCATAAGACTTCTAATGCAAAGTTAGAGTTTTTATATAAGCCTGTCTTCTCAGGTCTCCCTTCAAAATATATTCCAGGTTCAATGACATCTTGCTCTCTCACGGCCACCACACCAGCCTGGACCACTGCAGAAACATTTAACTGCGCCCCAGCTTACTCTTCTGGCTCCCTGTTCATTCATTTGCCACAGAGCAGCTGGACTGACTTTTCCTGAAACTGAAGTCTGGTTCCATCACTCCTCTTCACTCCTCTTCTTAAAGCCCCCGAATAGCTTCCTGCTGCACTGAGAATAAATCCCAGACTCCCAATCACAGCATAAAGGGCCTTCCCCATCCCTGGTCGCTCACTCAGTTCTGATCTTACTGTTTCCCCGGAGCACCCCGCTGGATCATGTGCCAGATGTTTGTGTGTGCTGTTCCCTCTGACTAAAACCTTCCCCTGGGCTTCGTATTGCCAGCTCCATCTTAGGATTTAGCACCAAGGTCATATTGTCGGAGAGGCCTACCAAACCACAATACCTGAAGTGCAGTGGCCCTGCTGGCTTCCCAGCCACTGCCAGCCCATCACTCTGCCACCTTTTGAGGTTCCCTGATGACTTTATGTCTCTCTCCTAGAATGTGGTCTTTGTCTACCTTGTTTCCAATGTAGCCTCCTAGGCACCCAGCATGTATTCAGAATTCTTTACTGAATAATGAACAGTTGATGATCTTATTACATTTATTCTTAGATATTTGATAGCTTCTATCACTATCGTGAGGTTTAATTTTATTTTAACCGTTTCAGAGAGTGGCCTGCTCACTCCACACCATCATTATCTGTGTTCTACTCCCACTCCCAGACAGTGTCTGCCCACTTCTCTTCCTTCACCTCTCAGACCCAGCCAGGGATCCTTGGGACTCTGTGAGCAGTAAGCTGTGACAGGGCTACATACAGAGAGGTGGAATTATCCTGTTCTGGACCTCAGGCTCTCTATTCGTAAGATGAAGACGTAACTAAAACCAGGTCTTAGCCACAATGAGTAGCTCAGACAACTAGTTACAGTTTGAAGATGGTGGGATTCTTCACTGAACTTTAGCTAAGTCAGTGGCAGGAAGAGCAAGTGCAAGAAGTCCTGCGGGGGGACGTGGCATGCCCAAAATGAAGAACTGCACAGAGGCCATCGTGGCCAGAAGGATGCGTGGGGAGCAGTCAGGTTGCGCAGGCAGAAAGAGGCCAGCGTGAAAGACATTGGTCTTGATCGCAGGAGCAGTGAGTAGCAGCTGAAGTGTTTTCCAGAGGGGGAGGCAGGTTCAAGTATGCACTGTGGACTCCAGCCTAGAAACATTGGAGGGGAAATAAAAGGGGCCAAAAGACAGAAGTAAAACTAAAAAATGGAAGATTGTCCAGCCTAGAAAAAACAAATAGAGTGAGTGGATAAGAATAGAAGAGCTAAATGCCAGGAAATTAAAACAGTTCAAGTACTGGCCCTGGGGTATGCATAATCTGTGATCAGCATGGAAGAGCACTTGATAGGGAATTTAAGGGACAGGTTCAAACATATCAAAGGGCACTGAGTACCTTAGAGAGAGCACGGCTTCATTCAACCTCTCGCCTGAGATATCCACTTCATTTCTTTTTGAGAGCTATTTACTGAGGTATGCATATGAATAAAAACTGACAAAGAACATAAACGATAAAACTCAGCCATATTGTTTGAATATATGGACACTGAGATTAAAAATCTCACCACCTTTAGCTGCAAGCAGTTATATTTTCCCCTTCAACAGCTCAGTGATTAGACTCATAAAGTGTTGTATTAGAGATTGTTAATTGGATCTTCTATGAGATGTGTGTAGAAGTATTTTTATCTACTACTACAGGGGCCATATTTTACATATCTGTATATTTTTCACAGCCTCTACTCAGCCCTTGGCACTTAAAAGGCACTCAAAGGCCAGCTATAATTTTCCAATGAATGAATTCATTTGTAAAAAGAGGAAATTGCCTTAAAGGTGTGGACTAATTTCCACACCACTTTTTTCAAAAATATCACACAGGAGCTCCCAACTGTGACTGCCTCAGGAAAAGTGGGACTCCAGGAGTTGCAGTGGGGCCAAGTGTCACATAGACCTCCTATGGTCAGCCTCCCATGGGACACTTTTAGGAAGTGCATGCAGTTCAGTTCTGGTAGAAATACAAGTTACAACCTTTCAAGCTTTGAAATACTTAGCTGTAGGGCGCTCTGCTCTGCTCTGCTCTGCTCTGCTCTGCTCTGCTCTGCTCTGCTCTGCTCCAAGAGTATTCATTGTCCCTAATATAGGAGGGAAGGTTTCACTCAGTCATCCTGTTCTTAAAAAGCTTCTTGTGTCCTTGAACACTTTTCTGTGGAATTAGCTGTGTTAAGAGATGAGAATTCAGAGATGTGTAACTTGTGCTCTTTGTTCTCAAGGAACTTACATTTATCATCTCTGTTAAGACCAACATAAACAGTTCAATATATATTTCACTTAAACAGATTTACCAGCATCTTAAACTATGTGTAATGAGTGCGTAATGAAATAAGTTAACATACATTGAGTTAAACTCTAAAATGGCATATCTCTATGAGACCAGAGTC
Organism: Miniopterus natalensis; assembly: GCF_054644295.1. Lineage (NCBI taxonomy): Eukaryota > Metazoa > Chordata > Mammalia > Chiroptera > Miniopteridae > Miniopterus > Miniopterus natalensis. The sequence goes on along the minus strand of NC_142087.1, from coordinate 37,879,893 downwards.
ATTTTCAGTGTTAGGAGCTTTGATTTGACCTTTTGAGAGAATTTTAGGTAAGAAGTAAGGGGAATTTTTCCTCTTTTAAGGCTTCCTCATAAGTAATAATAGCCGAACTCTTCATTTAAGCTGATAATCAGTTTATTGGAAATAGTGGCTTAATTGAAACTTCTATTTTCCAACTAGGTATCCTGTTTTTTTCAAATGTAGTATCGCATGTCGATGGAGAATTAATGATTCGTATGCCCCATCTTGGGCATTTCTTATTATACAGTGAACAGGGTATTAGTGCTATATATTTGGGCCATGGAGGCCAATATAGAAACTTGGTTTGTGGAGAATTTGGTTGGACTTTGTTATAAGGCTTGCTTGAGGAATCTAAAATTTCCTTTCAGCTGGAAAGAATGTAAAGTGAGGGGAAATTTTTATTCTTCCTGCAACACCAGCTGAATGCATTTTAATGGGCTGCAGTGTCACTGGTGATTTATTGCCCTTTTTTGTTCTTTTATGTGTTATATTTGTCATTCTGCTATGGCAGTTTCATCTATAAAACAGTATAGTTACAAGAAAATGGTGAGAGGATACAGGACTGCCATGGGAGATTCTGTCCCTTTTTCCTTGTCATTTTTTGTAAGGAAATACTGAGTCAAATGTCAAGCATTTGGTTTCAGAAATAATATATTTTAAAAGATGTATACTGCACTGAGATTGTATTGTTTTCCATTTTTGCTACATAAACTTTAGGATTACTACGTAAAAGCTTTTCAATATAAGACAATTAAATTTTTCAATATTTTTTTGTGTTTTCTCTTTCTGTCAGCAGTGTAGTGAAGGAAAACAAAACCATGTACTTAACTGTCTTCTGTTTGCTTAAAGCATAGAGCTTTCTGGCTTGAAAAGCATAAATTGAAATTTTGTATTTTAGGAAATCTACCTCTTAATTTTGTTAACAATCTGGTGCATTGTGCATGTCCAAAAAGAATGCTGAAACTAAAGCTTTAAGCTCAAAATAAACTAAGATTTCAGCAAAAGATGCAAAATTCTTGGAAAAGGAAATGCCTGAAGTTTAAAAAATAGTTTTAAGAATTTTGCATGAGTTTGCTTATTCTTGAGTTTTCTATAAAGAAATATATTGCGTCAATCTTATGATAAATTAATTTATTTTCAATATTAATAAGCATGGAAAAGGCACGGATATTTTAAAGATATTTATCAAAACTGAGTGACAATATCATGTCACTAGGTCTTTCTCTTTACCCCAATGGCTAACATGAGATTCCACTGTACTGTTGGTAGGTATCAATTATGATATTGTGATTTTCATCTATTTACTTGCTTTAGAATTACTACAGTTTAGGATATAAGGTAAATTTGTAGGCAGAGGGCCATGTTGTACTACTGTGTGATATTTGTTTGGTTGACTTTGGACTAGTCTCTCTGGTAAACAAGTATTTTTAGAATACTGTAAAATGCTTAGTATTTGTGAGTTTTTTTAAAGTATTTATGGGTGTGATCCAATATATTTAATCAGAATGGAAAGGAAGGCAGAATTTCTTTAATTATCCTAACTCAGCCAAAAGTTGAAAAGATGTCAGATCAGATAGATAAAAAAAAAAAATGAAGGATAGATCTAGAATAAACAAAACTCCCTTTTGAAAAAAGAATTCTTATTTTAAATACTTTTCTGACCATGTAAAAGAATCAAGGGAAAGTAGGGACCGGTCAGTGGAAGGAGGAAACACAACAACAATCTTTTCAACAGAAAGACCTCATTTTATTTGCCCTTTTGACAGTGTCAGTGTCCAGACATGTTCATCAGTGTCTTCAGTGTGGCCCAAAGTCTGGCTTGTTCAAATTACATACACCTCCCTCCTCCCCACCCTCATGCCCCATACACCTACTACTTTTAGAATTATTGTTTTTCATGTGAGAGGATCTGGGCTTTGGCTTTTAATGTCTGATTTGTTCACAAGTCGTGGCTTTTCTAGCTTAGCTACCATATATTGTCCTGAGGGCAAGGGGAAGAGAGAGGTGGCTGTCCTTCAGGGAACTGTGCACTCTCACCTAGCTGCTTCCCTTTCCTTATGCTTGGCAGACTGGAATCCTGGCCTTCAAAGAGGGAGTATCACTTTCCCTGATGAAAATCATTTAAAACATTATTTTTATTAAAAAAATCAATATGTTGTGGAATAAAACACAACTTTTGCATGCTTTATTTAAAAAGCTCAAACAAAAGAAAAAGCTTCAAAACAATTTCAATCTAGTGGTAGGCCTCTAGGGGTAAACCTCAGGTTGGTGCTAGTACTTGTCTCTCTTCTGCACTTAGGGGGACAAATGACCAACTCATAGGGATAGTGAGGTTTAGAGTACAGGTCATTTTCTAAACTACATGGCACACTTCCTAGGGCAGTTTTCAAATATGTCAGACAGGAATCTGGTCCTAAGGATTCTCTGCACCAAATTTTAAGAGGGCGGTTTACATGGACACTCCGGATCCCAGTGCACATCATTTGGAAAGCATTTACTTTATATAGAAGGCAGTGAGTTCAAGTTTAGATAGAAGGCTCTTGGGCAAATCTCTTAATAAATTTCAGCTTCCATATGTGTAAAACAGGGAGAATACTGTTTCTTAATTTCATGATGGGCAGTGGGAGAATGAATACAGTAATATATGCATATTAAAGACCCCACACAAAGCTGGTCCAGGGTAAAGGCAGAATTTGGAAATGGCAGTTGCTGGTAAGTTTTTCTGTAGCTTTGTAGTTTTTATTCTAATAGAGGATTGTTTTATGGCTCTTAGGGCTTTCAAGAGAACTAGGTAATTATACCAGGGCCACTGCCATTCCAAGTTTGAATTTCGCAGCCCTTCAGAGAGGTACGATGTTGAACTTCTGGGAAAATGAATGGATTTCTTCATGCTACATAGGGTGTTATTTACATGAACACAATGTGGATGGCATGGTGTCCAGGAGCACCGGAGCATGAGAGGAATATTATTCTGTCATATGTCAGAACCTGCAATGAGTCCCCCACAGATAATATTTTCCATTTGCCAGTCTTTGGGCTATAAACAGCAGCAGCATGACCCAGGCCATTATCTTGATACCGGTAGTGATGGTGATGATGATAACAATGAAAAAAGTGACTGCATTTTAAAGACAACTACTTTATTTGAAGTGGTAATATGCCCAAAGCAGTGTATAACCTATTCTGTGCTTCCTGTAGCCCAGCACATGGAATAAAATGCCTTGCTCCCGTTGTTGTCCTGGCCATTCGGGGTTCCTTTGTTCCTCACTGTCTTTGGTTTAAATGTGGACACCATTCTTTGTGTTTGTCCTTCAGTAGCACCAATTCTCAAGAGAACCTAAGAGGATGCACTTTAATAGGCCTGTGTTTGAAGGGTTATGGATGATCTCATTAAATAACTTTTCAGACACTGAGTATGAAGTTGGAAAATATAGAGTGGTTTGTAAGGGAATGAGAAGCATCACAAGTTTTCTTCAACATGTTGTTTTCATTTAGAAGAGTAAGAATCTATCGCTGAGAAACAGTCTTTGAAAATAAGCCTGGCACCTGCCTTGGGCCTAATAAATGGCATCTGCTCAGCACATCTATCAGTATCTCTGATGAGCTTTCCCATTTACTCTAGTAAATATCCAAGCAATACATCACTTCAGCAATGTAATTGATGTTCAGTTTAATATGTATAATTTACTTATTGGTATTGCTAATGATGCAATTATTAATTATGGTTTGTTATTAATTGTAACAAACTATTCTTCAAGTTGAAGCTCTCTTAGTCAAAGCGCATTTTGGCAGATCAGTTTTTGTCTGGGAATTTGCCTAGGTGCTGTCTTATTTACTCAAGATTATTAACCAGTTTGGCAGGTTCTTCTCCTATATCTTTGAAAACTTCCTTTACCTTATGCTGTATATATGTGTACAGTTATGCATGCACATGGGTAAAGATACATCAGAGTGAGTTGCATGTGTCTTTTATTCAGCTTAGAGGCTTAATAAAGAGAATTTTCAGATTTCTGCCTTATTTCTCCTATGAGTAACAAGGAAGTTGGAAGATGATTTCAAATAAGGGTCCTGGGAATGATATAATCACTTTATTAAATGAAATTATTCTAAATAGTTGAAATCATGTTTGCATTATCTTATTAGAAGTTTCTCCTTTTTGCTTTCTAAAAAGCCTCAGACCATTGTAATTACTCTGCAGCAAAAACTTTAGCTAGTTTAAAGACTTCTAAAACAAATTCCATATGTGATCATGAAAAATGGTCTGTAGCCACTTAATCATTACAAGTATTGAGTTCATAACACTTTATTCTTGACGGATACTCATTTCCTGTTTCTCTGATATGTACCCAGTTAACTTTCTCGTCATTGATGGATATATATTTCACTGCTTTAGTGCTGGAAATATAACATTTTGCCACTGGTATTTATTTCCGTGCTCTTTTTTTCTACTAATCTCATTTTTTTTATTGATGAAAGTTTGGTCAGTAAATATACTGGTAAAGACTTTTATCTGTCACCAGCATACTGAGAAACACCCTTCCTCTGTGCACGGTCTCTCAGCATGTTCAGACATTTTCCTTCTTTCTCAGCATATTGTCTTGATGCCCATGTAGGTCATTCAAAAATAGCTGCAGATTTCTGTCTCCGTAATAACACCCTCACCAAATACTGCGGATCAGTGGAGGAAAGACCACCAGATAAAGCCTGTTGCCTTTCCTTTCCACTTTACCTTTTCTTCCTCTTTCCACTTATACCCATTGTCCTGTGTCTGAGAACTTTAATATAAGTGGAAAATGAATAGGTGGGCTATGCAAACCATGCAAACGAGAGAGACAGAAACATTTGAATGAGATTTATTGTGAGAAATCTTTGATTCAGCAAACATGTTTCTGCACGTACTGTGGACACATAAAGAGACACTAGGCCAGGTCTGTGAAGGCCAAAAAGCAAAACCAACTTTGTCCCCAGGGGCCTATATTATAGTATATGATAAGAGATTTACCAAAATAACCTCACTCAAGGTTGAAAATAGTAAGTTCTATGCAAGAGGGGTGAAACAAGGTGCTCTTGCTGTCCAGTGGAGAGAGAATACCTTCTCCAAAGCAGTCAGGAAAGGTATGGGGGCTGGGTGCCCTTTGCAGGCTGAGTGGGATTTAAACCTACGGAAAGGGAGGCGGGAATGCGTCCGCGCAGAAGGAGCAGCAGGAGCAAAGGCCCTGAGAAGGGGAAATGTTGGATGGAGGAGGAAAACTGAGCATTTCCATTTGTTTGGAACCCAGGCCGATGAAAGAAAGTAGAAAAGAAGACAGGCATCAGGTTAGGAGAGGGGATGGAGCCAGCTCATGGAAGACCTTGATTGCCTTTTGAAATAAGCAGTGGCGAACTCATCGTATTTTTGTTCTGTTTTTAAAATGAAAGAGTGACCTGATTAGCGCTATTCTCTAAGAAGATAAGTATGCTTGCAGTCTGTAAAAGGGACTGGATGCGATGTCTGCTCGGGAGTCAAGTGCAAAAGTCCAAAGGGAAGTAGACATGTTGGTGAGAGTGGGAATGAGAAGGGACGAAAAACGAATAGCGTCTTTTGACTTTTTAGAGATTGAGGGGGGAGGTGAGAAAACCTGTCTAATATCATGGGACTGCTCTTCAACTGAATGATAAAATGACTAAAACCTCCTTTGTCATATGTTTCATTTCTGTGTGCTGAGGGTCAAAATTTCCTTTGTGTACAACCAAAATTTATTCACTTGCTCTGACTTTTACTGTGTAGCTAATGTGTTCTAAGCACTAAGGACACAGAGAGGGAAAAGATGCAGCTTTTCTCTATAGGAACTTGAACTCCGGCTCATTCAAGCCTATGTGTGTATATTAAAAAATATGCCACATTCATACACAGATCACACATGAAAATTGTCTTCTTTAAAAATGCCTCCTACGTGTCTTAAGACATTCATTCAGTAGAGACTTGCCAAGTGACAACTATGTCAAAGACATTGTGTTCATCGCAAGAAGCCAGCGGTGGACAAGAAATAGTCCGCACCCTTGAAACGCTCCAGGGAAAGAGCATCAGGGCCCTTGTCGGTCTTTCCCTTGGTTACAGAAATGACCTCAATTTCTTTTTTCTTTATTCATAGTCCTTTTTTCTGCCCTGTAGATCATTCGTATTTTTTTTCTTTGATTCCTTTTCAGCATTTCTACTTGGCCCAGCATCGCGTACCCTGGAAGGATTATTATGTGCATGTCATTCCCCTAGTGCATCTCAAAATCACACTGACTGTATCACCAGGCCTTTCTCTTCTGCACTTAGACCCAGAAAGTCCTTTGTCCTCATATATTTATCGTATTTTTCTTTCAGGATTTTCCTCTTCTTATTGCATTGCTCTGTACATCTGTTTGTTTGTTCGGTTGGTTTTGCTCTTGTGTTAGGCTCTCCTCCTTATAACTGATCAGGATGATTTTAAACTTGAATCTGGTCTTCTAAAGTGTTAGGAGTAATCACCAGAGTTCGCTGTATTATTGGGGAACGTTGTGATGTAGTGAAACAAGAGTGGACGTCACAGACTGACCTAGATCCAGAGTGTAGCCCCTTCACTTTCCTTCTCACTCGCTAAGGAAAAACTCCTTATCTTGACTGCTTCTGCTGCCTCCGTTTTCTCATTTGGAAAATGGCATTATTTTTACCTCCTGGTGCAATATTAAACAAAAGTTGTCTAAGATACCTGGAATATAAAGTAATTCTTCCAAAATGTCAGCCTTCTTCCTGTCTTATTTAGTAGCATCTGGTCAGCATGCTTTAAATTCCTTTACAATTAAAAATATCTTCCAATCTCTACTTATTGTGGTTAATTATAAAACCAAGGTTTTATTCCACCAGGTTTGCCTCTTAATTGTGTAAAAGGATATTTTAAAATAGTGCAGTGAAAGAAGTTGGCTAACTGATAAAGTACATTAATATATTAGGTGTTTTAAAAACAACAACCCAATTAAGTATTTTTTCCCTTTGCCATAGTCTGGGAAAACCTTCCTCACAGATTTTTAGGAGCAATGGTTCTTGAGTTGGATTTTTCTTCATGTTGCCTAAGGAATCACCTATAGTGTTATATATAGATTCCTGGTCCTACCTCAGACCCTGGATGTGGAGTCAGTGGGAAACCCAGCCATCTGCATGTTTCAAAAAGTCTCCAAATGATTCTTCAAGTCTCTTTCATTAGAGAACCTCTGTTCTAGAATAAATTGAACAGAATGACACAATTAATACCAGCCTTATTTATTAAAGAATTTCATTGTTTGAGAAAAAGTTGTATGTTTACTGAATGAGAATTGGGGGATTATGTGACCCCACCCTCTCCTAAGACCCCAGGAATACTCTGTGCATTTCTAAGGGCCACCTTGTGTGCATGCAGCTTACCAGCCTGTGAGGCACATCACACTTCTGCGTGCATTTTGCTGGACTGTATCTTTTTGCACTTCAGAAATACTGATTCTTCTATCAAGCACAGAATTTGTTAGGTGTTATGTACTTACTTTTTGATAAGATAGGGAATGACAAATTCCAGTCAGCAAATTACAAGGGGTTTTTGCAAATAGCTATGACTTTGTTCAGGAAGCTGAGGTGATTCTTTCTCCCACAGGCATGTTGTTTAAAAGCTAAACATAGGCTAGACCATGACCGAAAGGCACAAAGTCTGGAAGAAAATTTGAGGGGCAGTAGTTTTTATTTTAATGCCTTCAAACTTAGTTTCAGACAAACTGTTAGAAATGTCCACTGGTAACTGGCGCATCCTCAGAAACATCTACTCCCATTGCCTTTATGGATTATTCACTCTGTATGAAAGGTGAACACAGCTGATACCTTATTATTGACAAATCGTTTCTTCATTTTATTACCTGATCATGATTTGAGAAATGCAAATGGAAAACATAAAGCTGTTTCATCACAATAGCAGCAGCACTGATAATTCTCTTGAAACTTTTAGTGCCCTGATAGTAAGTGATAAGGCTTTGATAGATCATCTTACCAGCAGGGTATTGGCCACATCAATAAAGGAGACAGTGACTATCATGAAATTAGAAAAAAAATTTAAAAGTAGATTAATTTTTTAAAGATGGCATATATCAAACAATCCAGTATCTCAGTTTTATATGAAAAATTATGATTCTGATTATTATTTGTAAGTCATACATGCTCTGCATGCCCAACGGTGGAAATTAGGGACAAAGGAAGATTTATAAATTCAAAAGCATAATCAGGTTACAAATAACACATAAAGTGTGAATGTAGATTATTCCAAGAGTAGTGATTGACTTTGCATTCCCAGGGAGAAAAACAATGATATGTAATTTAAATGAAAAATCATGGAGATGTTTCGTGATTATGTGTAATGTTAAGGTCCAGCTGAAAAACCTAAACACAGACTGCAAAGAATTCAAATTCTCTGAGCACAAGACATGAATGAACTGTCTCACAGTAATCTTTAAAACTGGGCGGTTGCTATTATTAAGGAAAAAGAAAATAAATCTACCTCTGCAAAAGGTAAAAAAAAACAACAAAAAAGGAAAACCTAGAGGGAAGGGGGGGTGGGAAGAGATTAACTAATGAATTTATAGGCATAACCCATGGACAGACAATAGTGCTGGGGAAGGCCCGGGGAGGGCGCAGAAGTGTAGTGGAGGGGGTCAGTGGGGAGGGGGCACATCTGTAATACTTAAAACAATAAAGATAAAAAAATTTTAAAACCTATGAAAATTAAAATTCTCTATGCTATAAATTCATAAAAATGCTAGTACAAAACATCTAAGGCTTCCTTAATTGAAATTTTACAGTGTCTTTTGGAAACAGTGCTCTTTGAGGCGCACTTGGAAGAACAATATTTTTATATATTTCCACAGCTTCCACTTTATTTTCTACTTTTTTTCTCATGTCTCATTTCATAAGTTTTCTTGAACTCGTCGGTTTCTCTTTTCAGCAGTACCCATCCATGGTTGCTGTCCCCAACTTTTCCCCTCTTCCCCCCCATATATCAGGAGTGATATTTTGGTTTTGTTTTACCAGTGAAACATATTGTACTAGTGAGACAAAGTATTTTGTGCTTGGATTCAGTTCAAGCACTGAACCCAAACGTGTTTCCCCCCAGGAAGCCAGCCGTGTTTTTCCACCGATGGCACCAACATCCACCCAGCCCTTCCCCCTCCGAGACCTGGGCGCACCTGTGTGCGTCCCTGTGTCCATTCAGTCCCAGTCGCCCCCTTAGGTCACACACTGAAGACTCCTGGCCTAGGTGAGGCAGTAGCCTTCCCGTGGCTCTCTGAATGTCCTTTTTCTTTCTTCAGTGAGCCTGGGTAGTACTGCCCAGCTGTTTTCAGGGCACAGCTCCATTGCCCTCCGTGGCATCTCTTTCTTAAATCTAGCACAGGCTGTTCCAGCCGGTAAGCAATGCCCACGACCCCGTAACGCTTCCGTTTCCCAAGCTGTCTCCATGACTTCCCCACCCACCCTGGGCTTCAGCCAAGCTCAACAACGATATTATCACAGACCCCTTTGTGCTCCCGACCACCCTGCCTCGGCTTGTGAAGCGTCCTCCCCACCCAGCCACTTTCGTCCTCGCTGTCCTTCAAGCCCCCATGTATTGTCACCTCTGAGAAAGCCTCCCCTGCCCTCCCTCTGCACTGCCCCCACTTGGGCTCTGTCGCTCACCCGTGGCACTTCGCGTGGCTCTCTGTATTGGGCACAGGAGGATGAGATTTCATCTCCTCTCTCACCTTGAGTTCCCCTGGGGAGCCTGGTTGCAGTGCCTTGAGCATAGAAAGCCCTCCATAAGTTGCTGCTAATTTGAAGACTACAGAGAGCAAGTGGGCTGCGTCATGTGAGTGGGCTGCTCAGCAGGCGTCCTTTCCAGTGCTTCCACCGCTCATCTGCCCGCTGCCCACTGCCCACTCGCCTTGGTGAAGCTGCATGGATCACCTCTGCCTCTCCCCCGCTCGTCCCCTCCTTCACCTAGTTACGAGGAGCAGGGAGAGGGCCCTAGAGCCCTGTGCTCCTGGGCGGACCCACGGCTCCCACCCCAGCCTTCACATCTCGCCGTCACTGTGCGCTTTGCAGTCATTAGCTGCGTCTCATTGTGCCCTTCCGCTCAAGAAGCCCCGGTGCCTCCCCTTCCTCCTCTCCCTAGACCTTCACCCCCTTGCCACTCCGCACGACCCTGCCTCCTTCCTCTGTCCACTTCTCAAAACCCTTCTTCTGTGTCCTCTGGGCCTCGAGGCCAGTCGCCCGCAAATCCCATACATCAGCAGCCTTGTCCGTTCACCTTCCAGCTGTCCCAGGCAGCTATTTCAAAGCGTCTCTTTTTTATTACAGCATGCCATTTATGTAGTTTAAAAACAGAGGCATACAAAACTCCTTTACAAGGCTGTGCGCGTACACATATGAGGACCGGTACCCCGCGTACTGGAGCGCTGGCCGGGACAAGGGCGGGAGAGGAAAGGGTGCGGGCTGCAGGGCTGACGGCAAAGGGGAAGCAAAACCCAGAGCTGCCAGTAGGAGCCAGTAGAGTGGGCGCCTGTGAAGGTTATGCTCCATCTCTGGAGATATTTAGCATATTCATTATTTTAGTGAATACGTTTAAGCCTAGATAGTGCTCGTTGTTAAATGTATATATTTGAATATTTGAATTTATTCTCTTTAAAATGACCTAAATGTGCAGTAAACTCTAAATAGAATGTACAGTAGAAGAGAAAACAATGCCTTTCCATGAATAATTAGAATTTATACCCTCCCCCCCCCCAAAAAAAGAATAAAAATTTATGCCATTAGGAACCTGGCAAGAAAATAACAAGACAGAGGGGGAAATTTGAAAACAACTCTTTTGCCAGGCCGTTTGTAAATTGTACTGTTAAATTCAGAGATTTGGGTGGGGGGCAGGGAACAAGCTGTCATTTGCAACCACATTCTGTCATTAAATTGTCCTCTGTCCGAGGCCGACCGACAGCTCACAACCACAAGTTCCCCAAGAAACAAAGTGGAAAGAAGAGCATCCTTTGGAAGGAGAACATGAAGATACCCATTTCAGGGGGCTGGAGGGCAGGGCAGGGGAGAAAGGCAGGAATGACCTGTATCTAGAGTGAACCTGGAATTAGTGACGCACACCCCCATGAGCTGATCTCGGGTCCTGATTTATCTCATCCCAACTCGTGACTGTGCTCATGCTTCCCCACAGCCGTGCTAAACCCAGACACCCGAATCAGTGCCTTCGTTCAGGCACATCACAGGATCTAGTGGCTGAGCCGTTGCAGGCAAAGGGTGGGTGGCTCACAGGCAGCACCAGGCAGCCCTCCTCGCCCTGAGTTGCCCTCCCACTTTGTATGATTGCTACCCTAATCACATTGCAACTGTGTCCTGCAGAGATAGAACATTTCATTTTCTTGACCTGCAATATGAAATGAGTTAAAAGTAAGTGCTAAGGAATGATAATACTGAGGCTATGCTGGCTGCATAGCAATGGGCCTGCCTGCTTCCTAAAGGGGATGGAGGGCTGCAGGGGTGAGCTCTTTCCTGACCCAAAGCTGCGTAGAGTCATTCACCAGTTCCCACAGAGCACAGGTAAAAGGCTCAAGGAACACACGCTCCTTGCCTGGTTGGCGGAAGCAAGTGCATGGCCTTATCAGGATAAACTCCTCTCTTACTGAGTGTTCACAATGTATGGGTTCTAGCCGTGTTATTATTTTACATTCAAATTTTTAAGCTAGATTAAGGTTTTCCAAAAATTTTCTTTCCCAAGTGTTGTATTTACTGGCATAATTTAGTTACCAAAAAACTTAGTGAATCATTTATGTAGAAAAAGTAATTGGAGAACTCACAGTCTGTAACTAGTGAGATACATAGAATGACTCTAAATATGCCAACATTTGGAAGAATAAAAATAATTTAATTTTACTATTTTTAAGTTAAGATTTTGTACTTGGGTAGAAAACATCAGAATTAGAAACATTGAACCTTTTTTCAGTTTTGTGAATTTGAAATATGTTATTTTTACATGGATTGCTTTTTTTTACTTTTCATTTATCTTTTTATAACATACACTTTTTTTTAATCCTCACCTGAGAATATGTTTTTTTATTGATTTTAGAGAGAGAGGATCAGGGAGAGAGAGGAGAAACATTGATGTGAGAATGAAACACTCATGGGTTGCTTGAATTCACAACCTTTTGGTGTACAGGATGGTACTCTGACCAACTGAGCCACCCAGCCAAGGTTATAAAATACACATTTTATCTTTAAATTTTTCCTAGCAATTTATTTAATGTAATGATCTCCTCCAAGTCTACCTCTTGGTTGTATGTTCCAGTGGCATATTGCAGAAGAATACTTAAGACATAATTACAATGAAAGGAGTAAGCATTGATATTTTCAAGGTTTATCTGGACAACTAGTTTGAAGGATATTCATTCAAACAAAATAACAGGACATCCTCCTGAAGTTGTCAGAAATAAAAATGACCTAAAAAGGGTTATCCAGAAGATTCTGTATTTAATAAGGTGTGAATTTTACATCACTGTTTTCTCTACGCTTGTCACTTTGACTGGAACATACACACAGGGTGCAGACTCAGATGATCATGGCCCTCTGTGTTCAGGCTGCAGAGTCATCTGTACAATCTTAATGTGAATGTCTTTTGAAAGAAACATTGTTAGTATGTTCCCAGTGGAAATGGATGCAAAGTTATAGTTTGACACTCCCTACTTCTCTGAGTTGACTCATCTTAGAAAAACCCAATCTAGAATGCACAAGACACAAGGATGGTTAAGTTTTTCAAGAACCAGATGAAGCACGATGGAAAACCCAATGAAAGGGTAGGGAGAGGTGGTACCAACATGCAATTTTAATTACATTTTTACCAACAAAAAACAAAATTCTAAGGTGAGAAATTTGAACATACAATTTTCCTCCTTTTGGCATGATTTGTCAACCTAGTGAGGGTGACGCAATGGCTCAGATGCTGAGCGCTATCTCTCTCTGATTAAAAAGGTAGAAGCCCTTAAAAAAATAGATTCTGTTTAGTGAATTGAACATTACCTTCCTAATATTTTTCATCCTGAGCTCATTTAGCAGAGGAAATGGATATTTCATCGGACGGTGATGTGACATTCCATCACATTATACCATAAACAGGACAAACGGTGTTTGGAAATGGGAAAGCAGGCGAGCTAAGACAGCCGCCACTGGAAGGCTCTGGTTATCTCATTTCAACAGATATTAAATGTGGGTGCCAGTAGTGCGATCATCAGCTGCTTCCTACTTTGTATAAATTGCTTAGAAGGAATCTTTTGCCTACCAGATTTGACCTAGATTTAGAGTTCCAATGGCAAGGGGAGGGAAGTCTCTATTGTGTTAAAAAACAACAACAACAATTGCTGGTAAAATGCATGGTAAATGAGCTTATCTTGCTTTTCCAGGTGTTTGGGTTAATATGTTATGGAATTACTGCTTCATTTATGAAAAATAATGGAGGAAAATATTCCAGCAAATCAAATTTGGATAAAGGCTTAGGATAGCTTTTGTGCTGTTAGCAAGTTTTAAAATAGCAGAAAGAGCAGGGAGCCAATAGAGATAATCAAAATATAAAAAGCTGTGTTTGAGAAGAGTCTCTGATACAAGGGTCAGTTATGGGTGTGCTATCCAGCCCATATTATAATTTGGTGAAATTCTGAAGAACAGTGTGAACAGTTACACTCCTCTCAGTGTACATGAAAGCTGTTGGAAAAGTCAAAGCTCATCTGCCTGCAGCCTCGGGTAACAGGTCTTAATACTGTTACACACAGCAGAAATTTTTTTAATGTGACATCTTTATTCTGTCTTACCCTCTTTCCTTTTTCATTTCCTTTCATCTTTAGGAGCTGCTACTCCAAAACCTGTCCCAGAACCTGAGAAACAAACAGACCACACAGTTAAAATTGCTGGAGTCATTGCTGGCATCCTGCTGTTTGTTATTATATTCCTAGGAGTTGTGCTGGTGATGAAGAAAAGGTGAGTCCTCGCTCCTGCCTAAGATGTGGTTCTGTCCCATTGTTGTCAAGCTGCTTCATACGGGTGGAAATATTCAGTTACTGAGATGGCTTTGATAACCAGGACACACCTGTGACTCCAGTTGTTGGCATTTTTCATCATATAGCATTCAAGGTTATGGGACAGAATTTAGAGTACATTTTTATTTTGGATGAACAGGCAAAACAAATCATGCCAAGTTAACATAAAAATCACGTGTTTTCCCACAAGTTGGTACATAAAGCTCTGCAGCATCTTTAAAGGCACTTATTCACCAGGAAATTTTTAACATATTACTGACATATTAACCTATTTGATGTTCTTGGAGATACGAGCAAGCAGACTTCCTTCTCATTATAATGAAAATAGCGACGATGACAGTATCGAGCCCATGTTATGTGCAGGCACCTTGCTAGGGGGTTAATCGGCACAACACCCCATGAGAAAGGGACCCGAAGGACAGCCTGGTGGAAACACAGGGCTTGGGCACAGTTAAGGGCAAGAGGTAGAGCACATTGCATGTTATAAGGTTGCACTGTCTAGCCAAGGGGTGGTCTCGAGGAGGAGGAAACAGATATGGCTATTTTGAGCAATCCTCACCTCTGATACTTGAAAAATACAGTGTCTTGTTTTGTGAAAATAAGCAAAAACTTGCTTAATAATACAATATTCAATTTATATAAAAATTTACCAACATAAAAATATAGATGGTAAAGGAACGATAGGATAAATTTTCCCAAACAGGTAATACTCAGATCTTGTTTTGTTTCTCCATAGTTTTAAAACAATTATAGAGTGGGAGTAAAGTCATGGATGGCGGGGTGAAGGAGAGGCTGGGAAAGTGAGGCCTTGAAAGCCTTGTCCGGTCATCTAAGGAGAATGGACTTGACCCTAAAACCTGCTGATGGCCTGTAAGCAGGTAGTGGTGTGATAGAATTTTTATCTGAGAAAGATCGCTCTGATGTTAGGGTTGAGCACAGTCTGAAGGAGAAAGAACTGGCCGGAAAGACCAGTTGAACGAAGAGGGGGCAACTTTAGAAAAATTAGGAGAGGAGGTAAGTTTTAGTAGCCATTTGGAGGCAGAAGCTGAGGGCGATGGAACAATATAGAAAGAATCTAGTTACTGGCTTAGACAACGTAGAGGAGATATGCCTATTGACCAAAATGTGAAATATAGGGAGTAGAACGTTTTTGGGGAGCGAAAGTACAGAGTTCAGCTTTGCACTTCTGAAGTTCACTGTTCCTGTAAAGTTAAGTGGAGATACCCACGAGGCCGCTGGATGTGCTGGTGTTACTGGGATACCCAGGTGCCATAGTCAAAGTTGTCCACACGTCCTGGAGTGGAAGCCATGGGCTTGGGTGAGGACACTCAGAGTTCCCTGTAGAGTGAGAAGGAAGTCAAGGATGGGATAAACCCTTTGGTAGCAGCAACATTTAAGGGGTAAGTTAGCACCCAAATATATATGCATTCTTATTCTTCCTTTCTTATCTCTTGCTTATTTGATGTGTATGGTTGTAGTCAGGCCTCGGGACGAACGGATGCCCTGTCCCAGCTGTGTGTCACCAGTGGTCCCCATCGCTTCAACTCTTCCTTTCCACTTGCCATATTCCTCTGTTCCTTTCTCTCTTTTTTCACCCATCATTTGATTTCTCTTGTTGCTTTTAATTTTGTTTTTCCTTTTCATGTCACTTCTCTGGACCTCTTTTCTTTACCCTTCTTGTCTTCTTTTTTACCAGTTTATCTCTTTATTTCTTTCTTCCTCCATATCTTCCTTTTTTACTTCTTTACGTCTGTCTCACCTCTCATATTCTTACTCCTGGATGTACTTCGTCTCTCTCCACCTTGATGTTTATGTAGATAGCTTATCTTTGGTACTAGTGGCCTGTACTGTTAGCTTGTGGTTTTTTTAGTATGATGATGTATAAATTCCAAGCAACACTAGGCCCTTCCATACCTGCATATTAAAACTAAACATTCTGGAGAGATTTATTTTTAGTTGTGAGAACATGTGGAGTTTTGTGTTATCTGGCAAGCAGTTGCCCTTGTTACCTTAGCTAAATGTGAACTCATCCTCCCAGGGTCTGTTTCCGCTGGGTTAATTCATTGTTTACCTAGGTCTCTCAGGTAGTCATGGAGGTAATGTTATAAATTATGCATTTGAAGATATTACCTATGGTAACATATGCCCTTGATATAATTTTAGACGAAGTCCCAATAACTCATACTAAACTTACATGATTATTTACTAAATATTAATCTTAAAAGGGTTGTTTTCACAGTGTGTGCCACTTTCATATTTGCTTTTTTTCAAATTATAAAATATGTTCTCTGTAAGGCAAATTTGCCAATATACTATGCCTGTGAGTACAAGACTTATATGATTGAGACCTGAATAGTCATGTGGTACAAACTGTCATATTTAACAGAAATTCTTAAAACTTCTAGTTGTTCAAGGTTTTCCCCAAAAATGTAAATCTATATCTTAAAAGTTTTCTTTTTAAACAGAATAGTTAAAACATAATATTAACCATGGATGAGTTATTGGAGTGTAATATGTAATTGATATGTAATAAGTTACATTGTTTGGTTACCAGGAACACTGAATATATTTTTCATTGAGGTATAATTGACAGATAACATTTTATAGTTTCAGGTGTAAAGCATACACTGCAAAATAATCACAATATATCTAGTTAACATCCGTTACCAATTACATAATTACAAAAATATTTATTCTTGTGATGGGGACTTTTAAGATCTACTCTCTTAGCAATTTTTGAATATGCAGTGCAGTATTATTAACTTAAGTCACCATGCTGTATATTACATCCCCATGACAAGCATTTTATAGCTGGAAGTTAATACCTTTTGATCTCCTTCACCCATTTCAGCTGCTCTCTGACCCCCCAGAGGAACACTGAATTCAGACTGGGAATTCCTAGATCTGTATGTTAATTAACTTTGTGATTCTGAACTTCTCTGGGCCTTAGTTTCCTCATCTGTAAATTGAGAGATTTGCGCTAGATGATCTCTGAAGTCCCTCCCCATTTCAAAATATCAGCTTTTCAATTATGTAGCACCCTGTGGTGACAGTACTGTGCATTTGTTATTCTAGAAGTACAGTGGGTGGCTCATTACTGTATTTCATTATTTAAACATACCCAATGGTTCTTCCAAAGGCTCTCTTTGCACAGTCAGTTCAAGCCTAGAACTGTTAGTGGATGAGCGGTTCATCTTTTAGCCGTGTTTCCACTGTCACATAGGAGGTACTCAATTTTAAAACGGGAAGGAAAAGAATTACTCAGGTGTGGGTTTCAGTATAGTATTAGTCATCTTACAGGTTGGAGCCTAGAGCCAACTTTGAGTTTCTGTCCTATACGGGCTAGTTAGCCTCTTTTTCTTCTACCCACAGTACCAAGTCAGCCAACGCAAATACCTGCCATTGGTTATAAAGACAGGGTGGGCCCAAGAGGAAGTGTGGGTGAAACAAAGTCATTCATATTTCCTGAAATACAGTTGGAAGCCTGTCCTGCTGAGGAAAAGCCAGTAGTTATTATCTGTGTTGGTCAGCAGGCCAGGCCAGGTCGGCCTGAGATTTTGGGAGGAAGAACAGCAAATACTTTTGGGAGCTGTTTCCACTATCAGTTTAACTAAGACTGTGTTGCCTTCTGAAGAACTAGCCTTCTATAAAAAAATAGTTGCTGAAGGTAGGCCTCTAGTAGAACAAGGAAACTCATACTCACTCGTGGAATTCTTTTACATCTAAGCAATAGTGACTCAATCCAGGAATGACCAGTTAACTTGGCTAGAATGTTTCATAAACCCTTTACAAATTAATGACTAGTTGTTAATTTGTGTAAAAATGTTAATCCATTTGAGCCTTGCCTGGACTAACTTTATCTCTTCCTTAAAAACTGATCTAAAACTTTTACATTTATTATCCTTATTCCCTAAGTAAAGCTATTTCTTATATTTTTCTCTTACCCAAAAACATGCATTCTTTTGAGGGTGCAGTGTTTTGATGTCACAAGTGTTAAGAAAGGGTATGAGGTGAATATAAAAGTTTCATACATGACAATATACTCTCAAAGTTAATATAAAAGAAGTTGAGTAGGATATATGTAGTGTTTATCATGTTTCATCATGTGTCATTAAATATATTTGTGTAAATTAAAATACCTGCATTTCCAACATTTTTTCATAAGGAATAATTTATCTCAATAACATGTTTGACAGAATTTAGCATACAAGCACCATCAATTTTATCCTGATGAATTATATTTACTATTGTTTCTAAAATTGCTATAGATTTTCTAAAAATTTGAGAATATTTATATTAATTTCAGTAAAATTCAGTCTCAGCCATTGTGGCAAATAGAAATTATGGAAGTTGTGGCTATATGGAAATAATTAAAGAGATATGCATTCTTGGTCAAAATAGCAAATATTAGTTATTCAACTACATGAGCATGTGTTACAGGTAAATATAGCTATTTTAATCTTGAAGCACTAAACCTCTGCCTTCTTTCCATAACACATTTTAAGAGATGTATATTTGTCATTAAATGCAAGTGCTGCATATGTCATTAAATATTTAGCACCCATTCTATTATATTTAAACAATACTGGCACTTCCAAGAAAAAAACTTCAATAAAAATAGGAAGTATTTCTGAAGACATCATGAAACAAAAGGGATGAAAGAGAAATTGATGAAAGGCCTCTTTTCAAAGAGCTGCCTGCAGCACGTGGCTAGAGGCAAGCTGGCACTAACTGTAGTTCTCCCGCTCTACCTGTTTCCCCACGAGATGGGGATTTCTGTTCCATTATAACCAAGTATGAGTTGTATGTGGAAAATATTTTGGAAGCTTTACTCAAAGTCCTGTTTCAAAGTTACATTTTCAGAAATGACATTAGAAAAGTAGACAGCCCAGCTGGTGTGACTCAGTGGTTGAGCATCGCCTAGGAACCAAGAGGTCATGGTTCAGTTCCCAGTCAGGGCACCTGCCCAGATTGTGGGCTCAACCCCCAGTGGGGGGGTGCAGGAGGCAGCTGATCGATGATGTTTCTCTCTCATTGATGTTTCTGTCTCGCTCGCTCTCTCTCTCAAAATCAATAAAAACATTTTTAAAAAAGAGAGAAGTAGACATTTATGATTTTTATTTAGAGTGTGTGAATTTAATATGCAGCCGTATAAATGATAGCCAGAGGCTGAGAGTGTTGTACACTAGAGCATGCGTTGACATGCGTGAAACAAGAAACATGTACACACAAATGGACATGGAGATGTCGTCCTAACCTGACAACTAGCTCTCATGCCCTTCAGTTTTATAGACGATGATTGAAATGGCTTGCTGTACGGAGGTAAGTTAAGCAAACTGACCTTTTTAAGGGCTCCTCTAACCTGGTCCGCATGTGATTACCCTGATAGCTCCTATATGAGCCAGTATTTCTGGACTCAACCTAATGGTTTAATTATGTTATATTAGGGGTTCTTTGAGAACTCTTTATAAGGAAGATTTTATTTTAAAAAGGAGTGTGGGGAATATAGGCACCAATTTTTCATTTTAAAGGAGGAAAATGTCAGCAAATGATAACTTGGGCTTTAAAATCTTACAAACCTGGTTAGAATCCCAGCTGCTACTTGGTAGCAGCGTAAACTTAGATGAGTTACTTAACCTCTCTGAGCTTAGTTTGCAAATGTGAAATGTGATGATAATACGTACTTCATAAGGGAAGCATGAAAATTAAATAACTCATGTGCATAGTTTGTGCTTGATACATAGTAGCTTAAGGGATATTATTGGAGGTGGGGAAGTTCAAGGTGACATAGGTAGTACGCCCAGGATAAATCCAGGTGTGTCTGATTGTTGACCACCTTGCTGCAGAGTCACACGATAAAGCTCAGATGCCTCCTGCTCTGGAACGCTCGGATACTCTGCAATCAGTAGCGGGAAACAGCATATAGCCATCTCGTTTCAGCTTACTCTGCTGTAAGCCTACAAATACTTGAAACCCTGCCAGCATGTTTTAATCTTCTTTTTGAGCTATCACTGGAGAATTAGCTAAATAAAAGCTTTTTCCACTTCCTTCAAGAAAGTGTTTTTAAGATACTTTCAAATATGTGAATTTGTGTATTCTTTGAGTCCTAAGTTTACTTCTGATAACTCACAGTAGTAAAGATAGTGCATCTTTGTCTGGCTTAGTGAGTGAGAGAACTTTGTGAAGTTTTCTCATAAGCTGTGAATCGGGGGAGCCTTTGCTCTTCCCCTTCCCCCTCAGAGACAAACACTAGAGCCTAGGCGAGAGGGGGCTTGTAGACAAATGCTTGCGTGCACACCTTGGCTCTGTGGCTTACTAGCTGTGTGGCTTTGGGCAGGGTAATTAGTTTTGTGTTCCTCATTTTTCCCAGGTGTGCCAAGGCATAATAATAGTATTTACCCCGTAAGAGTGTTAGGAGAAGAAAACGAGTTATTACCACTGAAGTTAATAAATACTAACTATATTGTTAATATACATAGCACGTAACTTTAGTTTATGAGCTGTAGCTGACTCTGCTTTCAATGTCCACTGCACTCATGCCTCAAAGTCTTTGTTTCCATGCTCAGAAGAGCAAGGGCAAGGAACAGCTTCTCCTTTAGAGGGAATACACCTCCCCTTGCTGTGGAGACCAGAGGTCTGTAATTATGAGAATAGCTAGGAACACCGCTACCTGGAGTAAGACAGTTCGCTGTCCCCATCACTTGAGGCCAGGCCTTGGTGTTGGTGACAATGCTGTAGCTGAAAGCAGGAAGGAGAACTGCTCTTTGGCCACACTCACCCAGCAGTGTTCCTGATGCAGAGGCTTCTGCTCAGGACAGGGGGTGGCTGGAATATGGAAAAACATTCTCTGCAGAGAAGTAAACCAAAGTCCTCTACCATGTATGCGGACTTCCCAATAAGCCCCAAATTTTTCTGAGTGGGCATGGCCATGGCCAGGTGGCTCAGTTGGTTGGAGGTTGGAGTGTCATCCCTTATGCCAAAAGGTTGCAGGCAGGCTGAATTCCTGGTCAGGGCACATACCTAGGTTGTGAGTTCGATCCCCAGTCAGTTGTGTATGAGGCAACCAATCTCTGTCTCTCTCTCTCCCCGCCCCTTCCTGCCTCCCTCCCTCCCTCCCTCTCTCTCACAAATCAATAAACACATCCACAGGTGAGGATTTTAAAAAAAAAAATCAGACTGAGACCCAGTAAGGGGCCAAGTGGTCTGCCTTCTGGGGTCAGAACAAAAGAACAGAATTACTCTCTTCAGGGTGCTTAATAGTTTCATGCATTTATATGGACTCCTTGCTCAGCCAACTATTCCAGCTCCAAGAGGTCAGGATAGGTCTCTGGAGCGTCTGGAGTGTGGACCCTTTTGCCATGTAACCAGGCACCAGCCCTGAACCTGCTGGACTGTAGTGGGCCATCTCAGGGCACAATTGTCCTACTGATTTCTGTTTTTAATGCCCTCTAACTTTTCAACACAGTTCATTTTTATTTGATATCTGTTAGCATAGCTTATTAAAATGTTTTTTCTGTATATCTTACCTCTGAAGTTCAAGTCTAACAGTACAGACAAAGACGTTAAGAGGGGGTTGCATATTTACCACTGAAATCAATGGTTCTCCACACTTGATGTCTGCAGACAGCGTGTGTTGACATTCCCATCTCAGTCCTACCCTGGCTCTTCTTTTTCCTATTCATGTTGATCTGGCTTCACTTTCTACAGGGGGGGCAAAAATAGATTTACAGTTGTGGGTGAGCAAAACAAAGTTTATTCTTGCATTATTAAGTATTAATTATTGCATTTTCCATCCAAACAACTGTAAACCTACTTTTGCCCTGCGTGTAATTTGTAGAGTTGGAAATACCCAGGGCCTAAAAACAGGATGTTTTACTTGGGATAATTGTCTAAACTGTCATCTTACTTAGTGAATCCAGGAATTCAAACTTAATGGTATAATTTCTTCAATTCTTACTACTTTTATTTTGTATTAATGAGTAAAACATTAGTGAAAAATAGAGTATAGGGGAAGAGGTTCATGATCCTTCTTTGGGAAGGTTCATGATCCTTCTTCTAACATAAATCTAAATTTCTTTTTAACAAAGAGAGGAATCATATCTGGAATCTTTAACTTAGGTTTATTTATAGAAAGTCACATAAAATTAATTTTTAGCTAAAATAGACAGGAGCTACTGTGTTAATTAAGGGAGGAAGGCTTTGTTGGTTTGTTTGGGCGGAGCTCAGCAATACAAGATGCAGTACTGTATTAAATAATATACTAACTTGAACAGGAAAGGCGCATTTTGCCCAGTGTCCTCCCAGAGTGAGCTTTGAAAGTAAATAATGCATCCCTAGATCTACTGGATGCTGTTTTTGTTATTTCCACATATACTATTTCCTTATTGGCACTGCTGTGGTGGAACTAAAGTAAAGCTATTTTTATGGGCTTTACTGCAACAAGTGAAAAATGACTCATTTATTAAATTCAACGTACTTCTATTTGTTTGCAAAAACAACACAAAACAAAAAATTGGCAAAAATGTACTCCCGGTTATCCTATCTAAGAATGGCCCCTTTTCTCTCTCCCTCACATGCATACACATGAGTACAACTTTCTAAAGTTAATTATGTGCCTGAGATGGCTTGAAGCAGCACCTGCCTGAAGAGCAGAATTCTAATTTGGACCCAGAAGTTTGGTACTTTCCTTACTCACCCCCTCATTACAGAGCTCACAGCACACTCTCCTTACATTCAGGCTCTTGAATTATTTGGGTGCCATCTGTCTTTTCTATTAAATTATAGCATGTTAAGGGCTGTGATGTGATCTTTTTAAATCATCTTTGACTCCCCACCTCCCACACCCAGCACAGTGCTTTGCCCGTAGGAGATATGCAGTATATTAAATAATTAAACACAAAAGATACTTCTTTAATACAAGCCTTTCAGTACAACACTGGACTTTGAATTGCTTTGGCTTTTTATTTAGGGGGATGTGAATTTTATAATATCATAATACATTTTATTAATTTTTCTGAAGTGCAGGTGTTCTGGTGGACATATTCCCTTTTTCAAATAGTGTGATTTCTTAAAGTTTGAATTCCTTAAGTTTTTAATTTGAAATATTAGAATAGTTTAAATGAATAGAGATATATTTAAATTCAGATACAGCTTAATCAAAAGAAAAATTTGCTCATAAGTATCATTTACTTAAATTATCATTTATTTTTAAAACTCCTTGGAGTCTTTTTATACATGGTGTACTCTGTTGCATATTTTTCAAAGGCAACATCAAATTTTTTTTTTAACCCTCACCCGAGGATATTTTTTCATTGCTTTTCAGAGAGAGTGGGAGGGAGAAAGAGGAACATGGATGTGAGAGAGAGAGACGTCTGCTGGCTGCCTCCCGCAGGCGCCCCGACCGGGCGCGTGCCCTCGGCTGGAATCAGACCCGGGACCCTTCAGTCTGAGGGCTGACGCTCTAACCACTGAGCCCAACCATTTAGGGCTGAAATATCAATTTAGATAAAAATTGTTATATTCAAAAATTGAATAAACAGCCTCCGGATGAATTTTTCTTTATGTTATGAGATTGGTCCTAAATAAATGAAAATATCCAATTTTTCAGGTCTCCCATTCAGTGGGTTGATAATGGAAATGTTCAGGCTGACATCTTGCTATGCCAGGGCTCTTTGTAATTCATCCAGGTCTTCTCATTTCCAGGCCAGACTGCTAATAGCTTTCCCCTTGCATCCTCGCATGGGATTGTTCCTTTCAGTGTATGTGTTTGATACGAATTTTTGGTAAACAATGGTTTACTGTCCTTTTGTCAGAAAGAAAACATTAATAGAAAACACAATCAGGAAAAAGCATATACTGAACGGCTTAGCCTAAGTGTAAGTTATTGGGAGCTATCACAATGTTCTTTATCGTTTTACCTGCCTTGTCTAAAAGCCTGTGGGTTGTGGGTCTGAGTCAGCAGTCAGTCTTTGAAGAAATTGGCCATTTCTCAAAGAGAATGGTCAGCTATTAATGCCTAATTCTTAGGTAAGGTCTTATTCTTCACCAAAGGGAAGGGTGGGAAATCTCAGTAATATGTTACGATCTTAAAAAAGAAGCGGTAGCATAGCATTAACTCAATGGCTGTCATCAGGGAATGGTATTGATCACTTAGGGGACACTTGAAAATTTGTGAAGGTTATCTTACTGGGAATTGCTTCATTATAATTGTGTCTGTTGATTGTATAGTTGTCTTGCCCCAATAGTCAAGATTTTTCTTTTATAATTTGTCAAGCTAGGGTTGACTCAGAATTTTGATCCTAAAAACCATCTTAAGAGTCATAATCTGAACTGCCTGTGGGGCCAGTAAAGGTGATACAGCCGAGTAAGGGAAGCCCTGGTGAGGAGTTTGTCTTGAGAAGGCATCTGTCCCCAGTTCAAGTTCAGTCAGGTATACTCACTCCAATGTCACCAATCTTCCTGTCCCTGCCCCTCGCCCACTCAGGGAAGCAAGGAATCTTGATTTATTTCATTAAATTTTTTATTTTTTTATCATTGACAACTAATCAATTTTTAAATGTTGTGTTGGTCACATAAAATTTTAAATGTTGTGTTGGGTACCGCACCAATTTGTGATTCCTAATTCTAGTTTAAGATAAACCAAGAGGAAGACATATAAATGATATTTTAAAATTATTTGATCACTTACATGTTTCTGGCTATAAGTATTGTCTTATGCCAGAAAAGACAACAAACTTTCTTTGCCCAAGCTTCCTCTCTATCCAAGTGCTCACTGGTACCTATGATGCCATCAAATAGTGAAATGGGCGTGCAGCGTATTTTGTGAATAGGTAGCTCCTACTTGGAAATACATGATAACCTAAGCTTCACTTACCCTGTTGGTGATGCCACCAGGAGGTTTGGATTATGCATTGCTCCAACTCTCTCTCTAATCCAATTTGGGAATCTCCGAGCCTCAAATAGTAACTTACATCTACACGATTGCTTTTCTCATAAGAGTAACATCGACTTTTTAAAATGTTGTTTACAGTGAGCATATTTCTGGTCTTTTAAAACAGTTCCCCAACTGTAGGAGGGAGTACCAGGCTGCCCCACAATGTTCATCTTTGTGGATGGGTCTAGGGAGGCACTGCCCACACCAGCCCGGCCCTCCTTCCCGAGTCACTTGATGGATTGTGCCTGGCTGACCAAGTCAGAGCCCTGGGTTCTCCTGCTGCTTAGCTCAGTGCACATAGCAACCAGGAAACCTGGAGGTTGTGTGAGAACAGGCTCTTTGCCAACACTGTGGCTATTTTTTCTTTATTCAGGGTTTGAGAAGGAGTAAGATTTATCGATCTGCTGTAACCTGAGAATAAGCAGATAGTGTATATCCCTATACATATATCCTTTAGCTTCCACCCTAACACACACACACACACACACACACACACAGTCTTTATGAGAGTTCAAATTTAAACAATCTCCTGAAGTGCCCCAGTGTCCAATCCACTACCTGGTGACCCCACTTGGTCTTGACATCAGCTGCAGTTATGAAAATGTCCTGCTGCTTTTGCTCCAGTGAACACCGGAGCCCCATCGGCACATCTAACAGACCAGACACCACAGCCCTGCCACCCTCTGCTCAGCGGCATCTAGCGCCTTCCTAGGAGCCCACAGAAGCCTAGGAGCCACTGCCCAGCCTCGCCGCAGCCGGCCCCCCAGGGCCAGGCCAACCCACTTTCTTTCCTTGACAGGAAATTGCTCAGGTGCCTGAGCGCCACAGGCTTCCCTCCCAGAGCAGTTTAATTTTCTGCTGTCCTGATTGCTGTGCTGGGGCCTGGACTTAAATGACCCATCCGCTTGGATCTTCAAACAGCTTCTAACTCTTGTCCCAAAATGTCTCCCTAAGTTCTAAAATTGTGGGGTTTTTATAACCTGGAACTTTGAGGTGCTAGCCTGATTCTATAAACCTTGCCTGACCTTAGAGTAAGCCCAGGATAGTGAATGTTCCCTCAAGTAACTGCACACTTGTCAGTGTTGAGATGGCGGGGCCCAGGCTCTGTCACCTCATAATTAGTCTGAAGTGCCCCTCTGCTGCCCAGAGCCGATAGCCAGGTTGCTAGTGATTACTTCCAGGGTCCCTGACAAACACAGAGCCCAGGACAACACTTTAACAAAGGGAGAGAACATAAATAAATAGTTCTTCATGCATGTTCCTTTTTACTTTTATGATTGACACTGATGCAAAGAGCAACAACGGCAACTGAACTAAAGTTATAAGTCATTAACTAAAATGATAACTCATTATGTGAAGGGAGAAATCAGCTCTAGGAAGAATGTGGTTGATTAATGAGCATCATTAACAAGTTCACCGTTTCAAAGGTCAGCGTTATCGATCTGATTATGTGTAATGCAACGCTCTTCATTGATGTTCAGGTTCTTTCCCTAACACAGAAAGTTAGAGGAATTTACCAACAATTATTTTAATACTGTGTGTTCTATGACTTACAAAACTTTGAATTCTCAAAATATCTTTTAATTACTATTCGGACCACTGAATTAGCTTTAGCATTTTTTTAGCTTAAATTGGGGGCACTCAGCCTTCATTTCTCTTTCAGATGTTACACTGCTAATTTTCGTGATAATAAGTGAAGAACTTACAACAGTTAAACTGGAGCTCTGAACAAATTACACATCAAGCTAAGCTGAGGTAAATGAAATAGCCATATGGAAGATCTGTAAATTAAGAGAGAAAGCAAGTAGAATATAGAAAAACTAATTAAAGCAGAGTTTTGGTTTCTAAAATGTTCCTTATTATGATGCCTTAAGGAGCCTAGTGGAGGATGCTTTGTTAGCCAAGTCTCCTACTTCGTCAATTTTTGTGATTTGGCAAACACAGTCTATTAAATTTTTTTCTCTAGCAACATGCAATCCCTTTTTTAGGTGTGCATGAAATGAAAAACATTCTAAACTAGGACTCAGCAATGCAGCACTGCTGGTTTTATTTACGGAAATGGCTTTCTCAGTATTTGCCCAAAGGAACTGCAAGCAGGGTCTTGAGAGATATTTGTTTACCAATGTTCAGAGCAGCATTACTCACAATAACCCAAAGGTGGGAGCAACTCAAATGCCTATCGATGGAGGAATGGGTAAGCAAAATTGGGTATATACATTCAATGGAATTTTATTCTGCCTTAAAAATAAAGGAAATTTTGACACATGCTACCACATGGGTGACCCTTGAGGCCATTCTGCGATGGGAAATAAGCCATTCACAGGCGGACAGATACTGTACTTGAGATACTTCAATAGTCAGATCCACAGATAGAGGAAGTCGAGTGGGGACGCCAGAGGCGGGGGAATGGTGGGCTGGGGCGTGAGTGTGTAAGGCAGATGGAGGGCGCTGCGGCTGCACAGCAGTGTGGATGTCCTGAGTGCCACTGGACTGGACATCTGGAAATGGTTAAGTCAGTAAATTGTGTCATGTATGTTTTACAGTGTTAAAAAATGTGTTAATACTGGTGGACAGAATGACGTTTTGCACTCTCATTGCCGCCCTCGTCGTTCTAATCAGCGGTCAGCCTCAGAGCATTAGACCAGCCTGTGGTAGCTGTAGACTAGGCCTGTAATGGAGTGTCTACTTTTTGGACTGTTAGGCCAGGGCTGGTTAGGACAGTTACTTTGTCCAGCTCACAGCGAGGGAATACTGATGAAACTGGGACGTGTTTACCCGAGGCTAGCAGTGTCTCAGAAATACATCAAGCCCGTTTGAAGCTTGCAGCCTGAAGTATTCCAACATTGTTACTGACAGTGGTGACAGTGCAAAACCAAACTGCCTCCAAAAAGCACCTCCTGAGTTGTTACCATAGCACCCCCAAAGCAAGGCAGGATGGCCATCGACCTGGAACTAGTGAAATACGTGCTCGCGTTACTTGTGATGCACTTATTTCAGTAAGTGGAGAAAACAGTGTGTTCTGCTGTGGCGTTTTTAGACACCAGTGAGTGAAACATAGGTAGCATGAGGCCCATGGCTTTCTCACTCGTCAGCTTTTTATTTTCTTTACTAGTAACAGTGACTGGCACAGATCATCTACAAACAGAATATGAATTATGTTCGGCATCCAGAGGCTCACAGTGCTTCAAGTGAAATCCACATAGCTCCCCACAAGCAGGCCTCAGAGTATATGCAGCTTCAGTCTTGTGGGTTTGATTTTAAAAAATAAAAATAAAAAAGAATTCAGTATATGTCCCCTAAAACTTGGGGCTGGGGTTCCTCTCAGTTCATCGAAGCTTCAGTTACTGAATTCTGACTTATCCTCTGGGTTGCCTGTTTCTGAGTAGCCTTTCTAGACTGAGCTGACTGGAAACTCCTTGAGGGCAGGCACCACGGCTTAGGCATCTTTGTCTCGCATTTCTAGCCCAGGCTAGATGACTGTCTGTGATCCCTGAAGAAATGAGTGAATAAACCGCAGGTCTTACCACATGTGAGCCCCCGTGCTCTTCCCCTCAGCTGCTCAGGGAGGCCCAGCTGACCCCAGACTGTTCGCTTCATGTCATTACTGACGCAGGGAACAAGCCTGTTCTTGCTTCCGTCTCTTCTCCTTGCAAAACCCCTTTGCCTGAGCCGCTGCCTTCTCCTTTTACTGAAGCTGCCACGTGGAGAGCACCCCATGAATGGAGTTCTGCTTCACCACCCTATTTTGAGCACTATGTTTACATATTAAGTATAGCATATGTAAGAAGCTTCTTACAGAGCCCATCTTTCCTCCAAACAAGTTTATTAACCAAAGGGGTTGGTAATGACTAAGAAAGAATAAAAGCAAGACGTGCCTTGAATAATCTGAATGACTAATAAGACATCCATTTATGAATGTGAATTGACTATACTAAATAGTCTTTCCATTTGTATTAGTTGTTACTTTTTTAATAGTGGTGATGCCGCTGCTGCTGCTGATAGCCTATGTATAAGCATTTGCCTCATCCTAGGCACTGCTGTTTTTCATGAGTGTTATCACAGTTAGGCCTTGTAACAACTTTATGATATATGTACCAAGACCCTGTTTTTGCAGCCAAGGAAGCTGAGATAGAGAAAAGTAAGTTTTTTAAAGAAGCACAGCCACTAAGAGACACCACCGAGGTGAAGCCAGCTTTCCTCCGGAGCTACCATTCGGAAACGTTATGGTTCTTCAGTTGAGATTTAATAGAAATAGAAAAAGGTGGACACAGTACCTACTGGCTGAGCTGGAAAGAAGCCACAAGAAAATCTCATGACCTGTATTGTGACCAGCATTCCTGTAGATCTCACCGCACGCATTTGATGGTAGAGGAAAATTGTGCCCCGTGCGAAAGAGGAACCCCAGGCAGGGAATCTGAAAACCGCCACCGGACATCAGCTCTGCTGCCTTCAGGGCAGGAAGCAGAGAGGGACCTGGGTAACTCGGGCTCCTCCAGAAGTCTTTGACAATCAAGCATCTCAGGAGACTTGAAATATGCTACAAATGAATGGCCACCTTTATGCATAAATATCTTTCAAGCCCTATAGTACACACATTACCCACATTGTAAAAACCAAGTAAGTTTGGCAGCCTCTCTCACCCAAAATGCAATGAATACTTGACTTCCATTCCCCTCCTGGTACCACACGACATTAGCCCCATGACTTGAACAAACAAAGCCTGTTGTTGCTGTGTGTACACTGCCTTATCCAAGAAGGCCAGGCTTGCTGCGTCTGCGTCTCCGCATTGCCCTGACCCACTGGGCTCACCTCTGAGCCTCAGAAGTCCATAATTAATAGCCTGTTTCCAGCCCACAGAAAACTGGAGCTTGAAACTCCAGCTGTGCTCTCCTTTCTTACACACTCACTTGTGAGATTCTGGAAGAGAATTTCAGGCTGCCAGACTCCATGTGGGACGTGCTCCTGCTCTGCGATCCGTCACTGCTGCGCCTCCGTGGGCTAATGAGGAGGAGATTGGGTGTGTTGGTAGGAGCATCTGTGGTTCAAAGGCGAGAAGTCGAGTGTCTGGATTGAAAAGATGCTCTGCAGCATGAGGTTTGAACTCTAGCAGGCCAGATACAGGCTCCCAGTGGGGCTGCAGACCCTTCCTTCAGAAACACACAGGCTTGTGGTTCTGATAATGGAAAGCCTGGGTGAAGGGAATGTGATACAGCAGCTCTTATTTTTGTGTGTGTGCTGACAGTGTGGCATCTGATACCGAGATAAATGTTACCTTTCGATGATGCAGGGCAATGGATGTTAAGCCTTTTTTTAAGTACTTATTTACTGATTGGAGAGACAGACAGACAGACATTGATTTGCTGTTCCACCCATGCATTCATTGGTTGCTTCTTCTATGTGCCCTGACCAGAGATTGAACCCACAACCTTGGCGTATGTAGGCGACGCTCTGACCAGCTGAGCTGCGTGGCCAGGGCTGGATGCTAAGCCTTGAAAGTGATTTCTGCCTTGCCATTTTGGCTGGCATTAGGTCTCTAGACTGATGTCCATACCAGTTTTCTGCCCTTGTTTGTTTATCCCAGTTGTAAGCATTTCCCATTCGGATTGTCTCCACCACACAGGAAACAGTCAGCTGCTCAGCTCTGGACAACACTGAGTATGTTTCTAGCGCTCAGCTACAAATACTTTCTGACATCTGTGTGCTTTTTTTTCATCTATTTCGACATTATTTTACAGTATTAATCTTTAATCTAGAAGGTATTTCCTGAAAATTATTAAATATTTTCAAATGAACTTGATATAGACATATTTTCATTTTTTATCATATCTAATCTCAATTTTATACCAAACTGTTTGGTTTTCACATTGACTTTGCAATCCCAGACCACTTTATAGCTAAGACTAAATTATAGGAAACCATGGTAAGGTCTTTATAACATCTTTTATAATCATTACAAAATAAGTACCATTATAAATATATTAAATTAAACTTAGCAGAAATAATGCATAGAATACATTTAATGCCTACCATACTCTTGTTTTAACTGTTTTCTTCTCTCTAACAAATTTGCTAAGTTTGGTAATTTACATATTTGTTTTCCTTTATTAGTGAGAAAAATAAGTTAGTTCCCATATTCACTTTTCTTAAAATAACTGTTTTAAGTAGAATGAACAATCAATTATTAAGTAGAATCAACAATCAATTATTTGTATTAATGGAGGACAGAGGAAGATCCAGATAAAACAATAGGTAATCACTACTTATTTATATAGGGGGAAAGTGCTGGCCATTTCCTCCTCTCATTAACTTTCACGGAGCAGGATTTAACCAATGTAAATCTACATGACGAGAAATATTGCATTGGAACTCCCTTCTGTATGTCCTTGCGGTTTTGTGTACGACTTCACTATAGCACAGGCCCCTGTCACCATAGATGGGTTATAAACAGAAACATATGCTCCTTCATAACCCAGATATAATGTAATACATATACTCTAATACACATGTAAGCTCTGCCTAGACTCAGTGGAATAAGTTAAATGAAATATATTGTGTCCCTGTTTGACTTCTGAATTAACTTTCTTTATAAATATCATATTAACCACCTTAGAAATCATTTTCTTAAAGAAATATTGTGAGTACACGGAAGAAAAATGAAGACTGAGAAGGATAAGTGTCACTGAGGTATCACAGTGAGAAACACAAGACAAAAGGCCTGTTTTCACCTCCATTTTATGTTCCTTATTTTCTTTCCTGTCCCTCCAAAAAGTTAGTTTAGAAAGTCCTGTTGCAGTGTGTGACAGACACATGTTAGCAATGGCTGCCCCAAATTTACATCTTCAAAAATATCTTGTTGAATAGAGCAAGTATCATTTATCAAAATAATGAAACAAAAACGTTTTGCTTGTTTTTTTGCGGAGGGGGTTGAAGGAGGGGTACAAGTAATGGATTTATTTAAAGCTACTTCCCCCACTGCTGAGTGCATTTTCTGAACACTATATAAAATGTACCTCCATGCAACTTTTTCAGATAGCCTTGATTTAGACATAAAAACATTATCAACAACAGAGAAGAAGAAAAACTTAACTGTCTAACCTATAGCTATCATGAGCTTCCATATACATCATAGTATCCGTAAGAATTTTACCCAAGGCAGGAATTTTGTGTGCTATATGTGTGTACTTTTATTTAGCCTTGAGGAATCACATGTTGATTGCTAATGTGTCTTTTTTATTCTGCAAAGCATGTATATATTCATATAGACTGAATGGATACTAATTTCCTGCAATATGATTTCTTTTACATTGGGTCCATTTTTTTGTTTTCTGCAAGTACACATTCCTGAAACAACAGTCTAAGTAATCTGGAGAGATGATTTAGTATGCAAGTATTCACTTTATACTTCAGTCATTTGGAATGCATTTAATGCACAAGATTGTTCAGCCTAAATGATGCATAGAATTTCAAGAGCTGCAAGGAGCCTTGGGGTTCATCTAGTCCTAACCTCTCATTTTATAGATGAAAAAACAGAAGCCCAGATAAGTTAAATGCTTTGGTGGGGGAAGGGGGAGCCCACAGCTGCGAATCCCAATTTGCGATTTCTCCAGATTGCTTTAATGTGACTTTTCTGGTGACTGCTTAACTGAATGATGTCAGCTATGCTAATTTCATGACATGTCACTGACAATGCAAGAGCCACTCGATTAATTTGAGAACGTCTGTATTTTTTTTAGTACAGCTAGGTGAGCTCCACTAAGCAAGAAGTCTTAATCTGTGACAGTCCCCAGATGCTTGCAAAAAGCGCTCAGCCCAGAAGAGGCCCCAGTGTTGTGTGATTGATCGCTGTGCCAGCCACACAATTACAGCCAGTTACAGTCTGTGCTCCCTCCAACTACCAAGCAGTAAATTTATAAATGAGCTGAGCATTTGTTGTTATTAAAGCTTCATTTTAGTATTTTCTTTACGCGACAAACATTTAATATTAAACTCAAGAAGAAAAAGCAGCCCTCAGAATTTTATATAGGCAGTCTTTGGTCTGTAGCTAGTTTGTTCAGGGCCCTTAAGAGTAATATGCGAAGATTTGCCTACCTTTCCTTTTATTATTACAAATAAAAGTTTAGACTCATTGCCTGGGGTAGAAGAAACTCATTAAAGGAGCAAATTACAGGAGTTTTCCTGAAGAATCGATCTCTGGACCAGTCCAGGCACTTTTTGTCTCCCCCGGCATTATTATTGTAACTGGAGGAAACGGCCTTTCCATCCCTCCCGATAGCCATCATAGGTGTCCCAGCTTCTGTCACTTTTAAAGTGACAACCACATTTGAAGGTTGTGTGGACTGACCACTGATTGTCAAACGAGTCCAGAATGAAACTGCTCACCCACACTTAGTTCTGAGTCACATAATTTGTAGGTGCCCTGCAGCCAAAATAAAGAAGCTCTAAATTTTCTGGTGAGCAAAGCCTTCGGATGGGGCCGTCGTGGGAATGCCCTTCAGTCAATTTGCTGAGGGTGACCAGAAGCTACAGAGGTGGCAACCAAAAACCAAAACTCGCATTTCCAAGAAAAGAGTTAGCGTTCAATTCCTGGACAATTAAGGCAAAACACAAAAATTATCCATTCTAGACCTAAGTAACCATTTCCTGCTCAAAACATTTTTTTTTACGTTTTGGCATTTACTGTCTGAGGGAGGCTCAGGAGGTTTGCTTCTCGCATCCTGAGCCTGTGGAAGGTCCACAGCTATAAATGTGTCCGCGGCAAATGGGCTGCGCGGCGTTGCAGCCACGGCCTGCTAGGTAATTTATGTTGCTTAGGGACTGTAGTTTTCTAATAGATTGAACTGTTAGTTTTCAGGAGGGTTTAATGAAATATTGAACCAGATGCCACTGGTCTGCCATGGACGTGGGACTGTGAGAAATGAGGAAGCGTCGCTTGGTAAACAGCTCAGGCCTCTGTGCCGGGGAAGCCTGTTGGGGCCTCGGGAAAAGAGAATCGCAGCCAAGAAAGAACATGGCAGGTTCTGTTTAAATGTGTTTGCGTCTGTGTCCTGTGCTCATGTAGAATAAGAGGTTGTGTGTAGCCCGGGGTAATTTGGAGCATCAGCAAAATTGTCTAAACCTGGAGGTAGGTAACGGGCGGAGGTCTTTCTGTGTCATTGTTGTCCTGTGTTAATTCTCTGAGCATCCCTGTAATTCCCTGGACAGGCTCTTGCTGTATTCCCATTTTCAACAATATTATCAAATAATTGACATCAGGATTGAACTAAAAAATTTTTGCAAAGAAAACAGTCCCTTCAGAATGAAATTCTAATATGTTATTTTGAGAGCCTTGGTAATTAAACTCTTTCCCTAACATTTTAGAACTATTTCTTTTTATGATTATGATTATGATTATTATTATCAACATCAGGAAAAGAGCTAGTTTCTCAAAAAAAAGTATTCAACTTGTAAGTTCAAAGTTTGACTTTTATCTTTAAGAAAGGCAAGTATTCTTAGGTATTTTCTCTTTATATGCAATTATTTCAACTCCAAACATTTTTTGGAGCATCATCCTGTTTATTTTGCTTATGATTTTAAAAGTTGGCATTTAGAAATGCACCTTAGTTGTCTTACTCTAAAGAGCCTTCTTGTTTCTGTATGGCCCATCCTAAACCAGTGCCTACCAGGGCACAGTTCTGTCAGACACTCAAATGTACTTCCCCATTGAAACAAAAATTGTGGCTTTAAAAATAGTCAAGCCCAGCCCGGCCGGGCGTGGCTCAGCGGTTGAGCGTTGACCTAGGATCCAGGCTATCAGGGTTCGATTCCCGGTCAGGGCACATGCCCAGGTTGCAGGCTAGCCGATCAATGACTCTCTCATCATTGATGTTTCTATCTCTCCCTCTCCTTTCTCTCTCTGAAATCAATGAAGATATATTAAAAAAAAAAAAGTCAAGCCCATAAGGATTCATGTTTATGGAGCCATTTCTTTCTAAATAACTGTCTGCTGATGTAGCCTGGATTAACTTTTAGCAATGTAAAAGTGAAAGTCAACAGTTTTACCTAAATACTTCTCGATAGACAACTTAGTTGGAAACCTTATTTATGAAATTGTAAGGTTTGGTCCTCGGCCAATCCTTAGCAACTGATACCAGAAAAAGGGTTGAAAGCTAAAGGAAAGAAGGTACCTCTTCTTGTCAAGATCCCTGTAAAAGCCATGGTGACTGCTCTATACACATCTATTTGTACCCATTTTATGGTACAGTAGTTACTTCTTGCAGTCCATTCAAGGGAATCCTAGGGGAGTAAAAATGTTAGGATGATTCTGAAAAAAATTAAGCTTATCCTGGTCTGGAAGAGCAGGCACTGGTTATAGCCCCAGCAGGGCCACCAAGTCAGTCTGTGACCTTTGGCAAGTCCCGGGACCTCTCTAGACCTCCCCTGTTTGATCATTTCAAGGACTGCCAGATAATGCGTTAGGTTCCTTAGCTCTACTGATGTGTGATTCTGATATTACCAGTCTGACCTTTACAACAAAGAAATAGATTGGATAAACTAAAACTCAGATTGCTTCTGTGAGAACTCCTGTCCAGCTATTCCACTTATTTATTTCTATGACAGTTACTCTAGTCTGTCAGATCTGTAGCCTTAAACGAATAGGGAAATTTGTTTCCTGTTATAATTATTCCATGTGATGGCTACAAATAAAGTTTGAAACTCATTAATTGTATTTTCCCATACACATGATCTTGGTCTCAGCTACTCCATTTAAGGATTTACTGCCCCAGCATCATACACATCACTTCATTGGCTTAAAGGGGAAACATGAGTTAATTTTTTTTTAAGCAAGGATTGGCAACTATATTTTCAGACAGTTTCCCTCATGTCACTCATATTTATATGATGGATGAAAGATGGCAAGTGGTGCAAATAAACCTGGCTATGCCAATGTAACATTTCAAGTTTGACACTTTCTTCATAGGCTAACCTACTCCCTGCAACACATGCAAGGTGTAAATCATCTCAGCCTTCTTTTATGGTCTTGCCGCTATTTATAGCCAATTAGTAGCTAGGTCTTCAATGCACTGGGAAATTTAGTGTTATGCAGGTCAGAGCGTTTCACAACACAGCTGTGTTCCTCAGTGTTTAGTCCAAGGACCCTCTACCTGAGAATCACCTCGGGTGCTTATGATTAGTGACTACGTCCGAGTCATACCCCAGGCATAGTGGTGGGGGGAGAATGTGTGTAACAAGTTTTTAGGTGATATAGTGATCCTTACTGTTCAGAACCACTGCCCTTGAGGGGTAGGCCAGTGGCTGACATTCCTGTGTATGACAAGACCCTAATTATTAGAAGGTTCTCAACCATAGAATATTGGCTTAATCACTACAAGAACTAGATGCTTAACTTCAGAATAAACCATTGGAACAGAGGGAAGATTTCCAGGGAAACACTTTTCATGGTCCTGATTGTGCTGGTACTGAGTGACCGACCATCCTATAGCAAACACCTTTGGGAATGGCATTGACTAATCTTGAATGGCTCCCAGGATGGACTCACTATAATTAATTGTACCAGAGTGTGACGGTAGATAAAACAGCTCTGTGTGACTGTGTGTACATGTATATAAGTATACACACAAACACATGCTTTTTCCTTAATTTATGATGTATTTTTTCATCCTTAGTAAAAGATTGTGCTCAGTTCAGGGGTTAGGAGTGGCAGAGTGTCACAGTCATTCATTGAGTGGCTGCTTGAGTGCCTGCTTAATCAAGGCACTAAGCTGGGTGTCATGGGGGCAATACATATTAGACTAACCCACGATCTCAAGAGCATTATAGTGTAGTAAGAGACAGAAACCATGCACGTAAAAACAATATTAAGCTCAAAGTGATAGAATACCACAGGATGTTTGGGCAAAGGCTGTGCGAGTTCAGAGGGAAAACTTGCATTCAGCTGGAGGAATCAGGAAAACTTCAAGGAGGAGTGCCAATTATGTTGAAATTTTAAGATATAAAAAAAATGTAAAACAGGTGGTATATGTGTTGTTGGAGAACGTATTATTATTGTTTTCATAATATTTCATAGCATTTGCTATATCAGAGCACCTAGCTTACTCATCTCATGTCAGTGTGTCCCAAGTGATAGAAACAGGTCAGGTAGAAAGACTGCTTTCCAATAACGGATACTGGTCTGTTTACAAAGCAAGCAAAATAAGTGTGATTTTGGAAGTAATCTTAAACACCAAAGCAAAGACAGATGGGTTTGAGGTTTCACAGCCTAAGTATCCGTAATATATTATAGCTAATTTGATTAACTAATGAAGTTATCAACCTAATGGTAAAATACAGTACTGATGGGGTGTGGAGAAGTTCTTACCTCAGAAATAGTAAAGCAGTGAGTAGGAGGGGCAAATACCTAAAGAGAAAGTACAGCCTGCTGTCTCTTATTAAAATAAAAAGGAATTGCTACATGAGGAAGTAGGAGCATACTTTCTCATTAAAAATACGTCTGTCTTAAGATTGCCTGTTATTGTTCGAGTCATAACTTCCACTGCTGCTTTCATTCAAAAGAAGCCATTAAACTCATGCACTTCCTGAATGTGCCCCGAGTGTGAAAGCTTTAATTAAATCTACAAGTAGAGCCTTAAAAGAACAAGTATCAAATTAATTGCAACATGGGCCACGCATTTGTTTCTCTGACAGCCCCTGTGCTTTGGAGAAAAGGCAATCCGTGTGCCCTTATCTGAATTAGTAAACTCAATATCACTTTCCATTAGCATGGCCAGTCGGCGCCATGCGTCTTCTGGCTGACACTGTTTACATGTTAATGCCCTCGCAAATAGAGTCGGTTCCAGCTGGCTGGCTCGAGGGTTCCAGAGCAGTAAATCCATGAGGTGGAGGAAGCCGTCTTCTGCTCTCTGCATCATTGGCTTTTGTGAGTTCTTCTCTAGATTGGGCCTCATAATTAGACGGCAAGGTAATTAAGGAAAATTCAGCACATGAAAACAGGGCAAAGGGACTTGCTGCTAATTATGGTTGCTATACCATAGTCAAGGAAACTTAATTTATAATATTATTTTTCAACTTTCCAATGGCTTACAGAAATCTAATGTAAGGAAGTGATGCTTTTTGCTCAAGAAAGATTTCTACACTGGAATTAATAAGCATTCACCCCATGAAGCTATTAGAGATAAAAGCTATATATTTGAAATTTTAGACCAAAAAGGGCTTTAAAATCCTGTAAAAGCTTTAATGTATATTTCCTTTGTTTTTATTTTTTGTTCTCTTTCCAGAAGGTGCTGTTTTTTTACTATGCCAATGTTATAATCACACTAGCAATCTATAAATACCCATTTCCCACACCAACTTGCAGCATTTGCAACTGGGAGTTTAATTAGACAGTACATAATTTTCTTGTTTTAAGGTCTGCACCTATTAATACAGGAGGCCAAATGTTTAAAGCCAGTAAACTGTGACTGGTTATAGATTCAGAGTCTGTGAAGGCAATAGCCTTAAGCAAGGGGGGCCTGGCAGAGCATGCTGAGTCAAATAGATATCTTTAAGGTAATTTTGTTGGTTGCACATAGTTTAGAATTACAATTGCAAGGATTTCTACTTTGAAACATTACATGTTTTAGCATGAGGATTGTTTCACAGGCAGAGAATTCTATTTTCTCACTGAAAAAGAAACGCAGGTTTATTTGTGAGCTGTCCGCCCTGTGGTGCTCCAAGCTTTCTTACTTATTTCTGTTTTCTGTGATGCTAAAGACTAAAAGACAAGCACATGTTCTTCTTATGAAGGGGAAAGCAGCATTTTTAACAGTTAGGACTTTGCATGTTCATTAAGAGAAGCAATAATCACAAAGTATTAAAAATTAAAGATTTAGTCCACCCAGGGTCAAATTGGGAAATTTAAAAATTTATGAGCTTATATCATTAATAATTTCCTGAGGGCTAATTCATCTAGTATTTTGAGTGATTAATGAATTGCTTGTTGTATAACAGAAAAAGAGAACAGTTAGACATAATCTAGTTCTTCTCAGAAACTAGCTAACAAGGGAGCCTGTGTAATCTCTGTCCATTGAAGTCTCTAAAAATAGGTCCATCTATCTTCAGAGATTTCAGAGTGATGTGCCTGGAGGCAGGGAGTTGGAGCTGGTGACTTCTTAAGTCCCTTCCACTTCAGTAATTCCCATAATTATTCACTCAAATATAAATACAGACGTGATTTTCTTTATTCCAGTTTTCATTGTGAAAAAAAAAATCTAGAATTCAGCTCTCCCATTATAGAACATTGCTGTCAATTATTCAGCTTAACACCAAAGTACTATCTCTCTTAACAAAGGGAACCAAAGTGCACATCATCACCAACAGGATGGTAATTTGTGAGGTCTTTTAAACGTCCAAATGACTATTGCATGAAGGGCTGAGAGAAAGGTCATCGGAAGATTAGCTCCAGACATGCACAGTTGTTACTCAAGATAGGTTTTGCTCTGATTAGCAAGACACCAGCAGCCAGTCAGGGGAAAAGATCAAGGCCAGTAACCTTCTGAAAGGGAAGTCAACCTCGGTAATAAACAAAGGCTGCCACTATCTAGCAGTGCTCCAAACCCAGGCAGAACTGATGAATAATATCCTCCACTGGGGCTTGACAGCCCTGTTGACAGTTTCATCTCTA
This sequence comes from Miniopterus natalensis, assembly GCF_054644295.1. NCBI lineage: Eukaryota > Metazoa > Chordata > Mammalia > Chiroptera > Miniopteridae > Miniopterus > Miniopterus natalensis. Next base: position 37,840,210 of record NC_142087.1, on the reverse strand, counting down.
ATTATTTGTGGTACAGGAGGAACAGAAATGCATTTGTTTCTTTTCCATCCTTTCCTTTTGCCCTTCATTTTTTCCCCCCTTTTGTTTATATGTGCAGTCATTTCTTAATTATTTTTCACTTCTTTTTACATTTTCTATCAACTCCATTGTCTCCTGCCTTTCTAAGGGGATGTGTTTTCTTACTACTCACTCAAATACTGGTAGCCTTTGGAACAAGCTAAATGATTTTAAGTGTTTTGTTTTGTTTTACCTTTCTAAAAGTATGAGGAGCTTTTTCTTAGACTTACAGTGTATACTTACTCAGCCTATCATCCACCCAACAAAATAAGTAGTTTCTCTAGTAATTCTTTACAAAGTTTTCCATGCCTCTTTATTATATGTCCATGCCACAAATTTCTGAGACCCTATCCTATGCCACAGCCTGTGCTAGACATTGTGGATGTAGAAATGAACAAAATAAACAAATCTTGACCTTTCTGGAGATTCAAAGGTTACCTCAGAAATGTTGCTCCCTGAGCAACAATCAAGGGGGAAACGTGAGCCTGGCGTGCTTTTGGCCCTTGTCCTAGTGTAACCTGTCCTTCCTCGTTTGGCCAAAGCTGAGTAAATGACCAATCTGCTAAAACTAGCCCAGGGCAGACATGCAGTTGCCAGAGGCAAGGGTGCCCGGCGCGTCTGCAGGGCTGGGAAGGAGCGCAGGGGTGGGGGCAGCGAGCAGCAGGCAGCGTCCTCCGCTGAGCTGCCCCCCCCCCCACTTGCCCCAGCCTAGTGCAAGGTGGCAGTGACCTTTGTGGACAGGGACGTGGGAGCAGTGCGGCCTGGGGCCTCACTGAAAGATGTTGGGCCTCGCAGAGGATAGGGCCGTCCGTCGGAGCACATTGTCCTTTCCAAGTGCTTGAAAGCCTGGGGCGGTGAAAGGAAATGAGGCTGAACTTGGCTAAGTGGACAAGGCAAATAGCCTGATACGAGAAAGGTGACTGTCTTGGGCAGCTGGACTTCTGCCTGAGTTAATGTTCTTTTCTGCTGCTGTGCACCTTAGAAGACTAAAATTGTGCTATGAAATATCTCCACTGGTGCTTCTCATGACATCCAGTTGAATCGGACAAACTGAGGGCCTCTCCGGGAATGTGAACCTGCACCAGGCCCTCCCCAGGTTAATAATTCAGAACCCATTTTCCTTCATCGGTGCAGGCAACTTGGCAAAGACAGTTCTCTGTTGTTGGTCATCCTAAAAGTAGTTCAGCCTTTTAACTTCTTAAAAAGAAAAACTGGACATCAGAGGGAGCCTGTTTCTTTAATTATTTGGTTCAATTTTAGGACAAAGATGAGTAGCATTCGTTTGGGGGGGTTAATTATACTAGGTCTCTGGCTCACCTCATGAGCTGCCTTTGATATTTTCAGTTCTTACTCCAATTTAATTATTGTTATGTGCCATGAAAGGGAATTCCTCACATTGTTCACTGTAGAACAAAATTGAACAAGGGTGTGAATATATTTATAGTTGGTAAATACATTTTAAAATCTCATTCATCTCATTTATTTTAAAGAAGTTGAATGATTATTAGCTTTTTGTCTTGTTTTCCTTAACCAAGGAAAATGAGGCACAGAATTACTTGGGATCAGACTAACATTTAAAAAATAGCTAAATATCTGACAGTTGTAGCCAATATATAAATACGGACTCATTTGTAACATAATAATAATAAATCAATTCTAATTAAATTAATCAGCAAGTACAGGCATATAGTAAAAAAGTAAAGCATCTCCCCATGTTATCCCCTTGCCTGCTCCACAGATTCATTCCCCAGAGAGGGAATCTGGTTCCTAAAGATGAAAAATACAGCATACTATTTTATACTTAGCATAAACTGAATTATTCCATACTTACAGTGTATGGTTTTGTATTTAGTTTACTATGTCTTAAAGCCTCTTTCATATCAAGCAGGATAGACTGATCTGTGTTATTCTTTTAAACCATTGCTCAGTGTTTTGACATTCCTTTATTAGTGGAAATTCAGGTACTTTCCAGGATGTTCTTTTGCTTTCTTTTTGCTTTCACAGCAACAACTGCCCTCAAATCTGCTTTCTGTGGACAACTCTGACCTCCATTTCCACAGCAGTGACATTTGTCCCCTTCTGCAGGAATACGGACCAAAGTATATTCTGTGGTCTTTTAGAATCCCCTAGAAAATCACTTACTCACTATCTGCAGTGCCTTTAACAATAATAACTGTAGCAGAGTAGTGGTGGTAGTGACAGTAATAACAAACACTTATATAAGTCTGTGGACCAGGCTCCATTCTGAGTTCGTTGTCCAACTAATTCATTTAATCTTCACAACAACTTTTTTTTTCCATTTCGTAGATGGAGAAACTTAGGTGCAAGGAGATTAAATAACTTTATAACTGGTAGTGCCAAAGTAACATACTTAACAATTGGTGGTGCTAAGATTTGAACTGAGGCCAGAATGTCTGTTTAGCCGCCACATTACACTCAATGAGCCAAGCACAGCGCTAGATGAAGTACAGTGAAAACCTAAGGCAGCCCATGCCTGCCCTCAGGGGCCTTTCACAGGTCCTAATAAAATTATATTATGCAAGTGCTTTGCGGCAGGTGTAACAGAAGGTGGGGCACAAGGTGTTCTATCTACAACCCCATAGGGGAGTGACTTAGCATGAAGAAGACTGCCCTCAGGAAGAGACTCCAGTGAAATCTACGGTTGAGAGGGGTTAAGGAGATGAAGTTGAAGGCAGAGCAGTGAAGCAGTGGCGGCCGCAGCGTGCCGGGCCCTGTGGCAGGAGGGACGTGGGCAGCATGAGTGACTAGGAAACGGCCAAGAGAAGGAGGCTTCTCAGGCAGGAGGCAGAGCCTGGCAAGGGGGCTGGAGACAGGGCTGGAAGCAGGCCACAGGGTACCTTCTAGGTCAGGGAAAGAGCTTTAATCTCATTAGGAGAGAAGTAGGAACCACTACTGCATTTTAACTAAGAGTATAATATGGTCAGATTTGTGTTTTAAAAGCTCTCTGTGGTGACAGTGTGGCTTCCAGAGACCTGCAGGGAGGCAATTGCAAGAGAATGGAAGCCTACACCAGCTGGCAATAAGAAGACAGTGAAAGTGGACAGATTCATGAAGTGAAATTAACAGGACGCGGATATTAGGAGGTTAGGGCCAGGCAGATGTGCAGGAGGCACGGTAGTGCTGTTCTCCAAATTGGCCAAAATACAATGTGAAGTGGAACACCAGGTGTGGAATCTGCGCCCAGCTGGAGAGCGTGTGGACTCAGGTCGGCTGTCGTGAGATTCACACGTTTCTTTGAGAGCTACTTTCCCATAGAAGAGCAGCTCTCCTGTGTATATTGAACAATTCATCAGGCTTTACTCCATTTGTCTTTTGGAGATTTATATGCAGATGGCAATTTCAGATGCTTATATTTAATGTCATTTTTTTTTATTTCTTTTCATCCATTCTTAAAAGCATACAAGCTTTTCATTCCATGAGCTAAAAATATATTCCATTTCGTAAACACAAGAAACTGTCAGAAAGTGTAGGTTCTTAAATCTAAAAAATAAATTAAACTTTCTAACATTAATTATTTCTCAGATATTGATGGAGAGGTGGAAAGGAAATGTTCAGCAGAATGTCTCATTTTCAAAGGGTAAAACAAAACAAAAATAAGTCCAGAAGGATGCAGTTCTGCATAAAGCTAGCCACAGTTGTGCACAAAATTTGAGTACTGTGTAGTCAGAGGGATGTTCCTTCTGTGCTTTATACAAAGAATGTGCACAGCTGGAATTTGTACAGTCTTTCATTGTAGCAGCAGCCAACATTGCTCTGCATACCGTAACACTGAAACAACTCATAATTTTGAAGCAAACTCTGCAGGAAAGATCTAAGTAAATAATGCTGTTCTCTAATGAAGTGAGTGCTGAATGTTTGCTGTGTAACAGGCAGTGCATTACCATAATGCTGAAGAACATGTCCATCTTAAGGATCCTCAGCCGTCATAGTTTGCATATGTTGTTTACATTCAGCCCTTTAAAAGGCACTAAGTGAGTGATGCTCTATTTGTTTAAATTTGGTAAGCAACAAATGACCTAACAGTGAAGATCATGTCTTTACCTTGAAAATTTTCTTAGTTTCACTATAACTAATTTAATGGACAAAATGTAATTTCCTTAAAATGGAGAGGTATCCATCAGAAGCACCAGGAGAGTTGCTGTTTTGTAAGTACAGAGACCCAGACTCCACCTCAGACCTACTAAGAATCTCCAAGGATTATGTACAAACATGTTTAACAATTTATAACAAAAAAAGTTACACCACTTCCAGCTAAAAGCCGTTGGATTAATAAGACAAGAGTAGCCCGGCTGATATTGAGTGTCGACCTAGGAACCAAGAGTTCATGGTTTGATTGCCAGTCAGGGCACATACCCTGGTTGTGGGCTCGATCCCCAGTCGGGGGCGTGCAGGAGGCAGCTGATCAATGACTCTCATCATTGATGCTTCTCTCTCCCTCTCTCCCTCTCCCTTTCTCTCTCTGAAATCAATAAAAACATATTTAAAAATAATAGTAAGACGAGTAGTGGCCACATTCAACCAACTTTTCAGAAAATGCCTTACTTAGGATTGCCAGGTATAAATGATTTTTGTTGTATTCATTCAGAGAGCTCAGGGAAGGAAGGTAAATGGAGACAGCATTCCCTGTTTTGGAGCGAGATCAGCTCAGGGTGGTTGCTGGGATTCCTAAGTGGCCAAGGCAAGGACATACCATTCTTTGCAGTACGTCACTATGGACAATATCTTGTCAGCACAGTTCTTATAAAAGCTAAAGCATTCCTGCTACTAAGGAAGCTGATTTTCTTATTGTATCCTCAGCCCAGAGTGAGATAATGACAAAGAAATTTTGAGAACTACTTACCTGCCTGCGATTGGCATCCCTCAGAGCTGATAAGTGAGGGCTTCACCTGTTTCTTTCCTGGTGTGAAGTGGAGGGGCAGGTAACCCCGTGCCCGAGGAGTTCGGGGTTGCCGCTGCCGGAGGTCACCTCCTCAGCTGGCCTGGCGTATGCAGGGGAAACTCCCATCCAGGAGACCTGACCCCAGAGTGACCACAGACCACCCTGATACTGTAAAGAAGTAACTTCTAAGATGCGACAAGATAGTTATTAAATTTATTTTACTGGCATACAAATTGGTTGTATTATAAATTGTTGGGAATATGTCCACCTTTGAAGATGCTTTTTTACTTTTATTTACTTAAAAATTAAAGTTAGCAATCCCATATTTTTAAACACACACTCAGTAAAACTCTGCATGACTGAGTTTACTTTATCTCATTTTTCTGAAATGAATGCACAGTTACAGCTGCTAACATGTTTTTCCTAGTGATTGTTCTAGACTTCTTTGGCTAGACAGAGATAATATAATTGTGTTTAAGAATCAGTAACTAAATAAATTTTATTTGAATATCTTATATTTTAGTCCAGCCTGTTTGAAAATAATAAATTCGTGTTCTACTGTTTACATGTAGTAATCTTATATAAAGCTAACTTAACAGATAATTTATTTTCAAATACATGGGTATTAAAAGTAATAGATAAGATATTTACTTTATTGAGTGCAAATAGTTGTAATTCCAGAGAATATATGTGGGGAAAGGTGGAAAACTACTTAGTCATCACATATCTGACAATATTACTTGACTGAATTTCCTCTTAATGAAAAAATTTGTGTTGGGGGAAATGTCACATGGGAAGGTCATTCCTTAATTGTTAGAGGCTGGCATAGCAAAGATTATTTAATATTTTATTGGGTGGAGGCCTACTAAGAGCACAGTTAGGAAATTGGGCAGGCCTCTGGAGAAGGCTAAATTTGTCGTGGAAAGAATTACCAGGGAAGTTGCAGGATAGTTGAGAGAGGCTTTGGTCAGATTAAGCCTGTTTATAGCTTTGCCAGGCCAGCCAAGGCAGCCCCCTGGAGCTCAGCTGTGGTCTCAGCTTCGGTAGGGCGCTGTTCAGGTTGTTCCTCTTGATACTTAAGCAGCTGGTCTGGAGATCTAGTTTAAGGCACAGGTTGGTACAATATAGGAGACACGTCTGAACGGCCCATTTTATTGAAAAGCCTTGAGAAACTATGGAACACACACGAGAGCACCACACAGCTATAATGGTGCGGAGAAGGACTGGGGAGGGGGAAGGAACGGGGTGGAACGGATCATTGGGGAGAAAAAGGGACATCTGTAATATTTTAAACAATAATAAAATTAAAAAATAATAATAAAAAATAAAGTGGAGGAATCCCCTGTAAAAAAAAAAAAAAAGAGAGAGAGATGGGAAAAGACACCTCTGAGTAGAAGCAGAGAGATTTCCAGAGGAGACAGGCAGAAGAAAAGTGCTTCTTTACAGAAGGATGCCAGCTAGTAAAAGTGGAAGGGGTGGTGGGGTTAGAATGCTACCATTTTGAAAAGGCCAGGAAAACATAAGGTGCAAAGTAATTGTATGTGCAGTGATGCGTTTTGCATAAGATAGAGAAATAAGGAAACCTATGGGTATGCTTGTCTATTAACACACTCGCACACACATTTTTACAAAGAGAACCTGAGAAGGATAACTCCAGACACCTGTGAGCAGTTACCTGCGTGGGAAGGGAGTGGGGATGGGGTGGAAGGAATCAAGGGCGCTGAGCAAGAGACTTCTCTGAGTATATTTTTTGTGTAGTTCTGACTTTCGAAGCCTATAAATGTTTTGCATATTTAAAAAATTGAATTAATTACCAATATGAAGCAATCTAACCCTGAGATTGAATATAGATAGAAACAAATGAATCTAAGCATATATCAAATTAATAATTTTGCCACCCAGAGGGGGAAAAAAGAATTCAAGTAACTTTCGAACACAACTCTCTGACTATATATTTTTAGTGGCAGATATTCGAAGAACAAAAAGAACTACAATGAAATATTAAACATTTTAGTAGATTTGTTTTTATAGTAATACTGGTATTATTATTAAATTATATATATAATTATATATTTATTTTTATACATAATATATGTACTAAGATAAAGCAAATTAGCCAATATTGCTGTAATTAGGGACCAAAATTTTCACTCTGAGAGAAGAAATGCAGATAGCTTTTTAAAAGAAAAATCTTTGTAATGTTAAATTTGAATTGCAAATATCAGTATGAACGAAATGATGATTTAAATATATACAGGTATGGGCAAAAAATAGCTTTACAGTTGTGAGTACACGAAACAGAGTTTATTCTTGTATTATTATTTATTAATTATTGTATTATTTTTCATAAGAACAACTATAAGCTACTTTTGCCCACCCTGGTATAATATATAATACATATAAAATTTCCTAAGCCCTGTTTACTCAAATGAGCTAGAAATAATGAAACTCTAGTTGCACTGAGATGCATAACACCAAGATCTTGATTTCCAAATGCTATTCCCCAATAAAAAAAAACTAATGCTTCTTGAAGAAATATCTAATTCCCAGTTTAAGTCAGGGGGAAAAACCCAAGTGAGCCTGTGACATCTGCCAGAAAGCAAGGTTGTTATCAGCAACTAATGGAATAATGTCAAAGGACGGAGGGACCAGTTTGAAAGGGCTGTGACAGGCCAAATTTGGGACAATTTGATCATAAGAAAGAATAATGGCAGTAATTGATTATAACACATTGAATTTTTTTTAATTTTTAAACTTTTTTTTAAATCCACACCTGAGGATATGCTTTTTATTGATTTTAGAGAGAGAGGAAGGGAGAGGGAGAGAGAGAGAGAGAGAAATATCGATCAATTGTCTCCCCTATGCACCCCAACTGGGGATATCAAACCCACAACCTTTCTTGGGATGACGCTCCAACCAACTCAACCATACCAGCCAGGGCAAAATTTTTAAAACTTTTAAAAATAAAATTAAAAGAAGTAAAGAGAAGGGAATGAGGGAAAATTTTTTTCTTTTCAGCTTAATACCAGTGAGTAAATGTGGAAATGAGAGGATTAGAAAAATCACCATTTTGCAAAATCCAATATAATAATTAATTTAGATAAGAATCATCGGTGTTTGTTAAAAGACAGTGAGAGATAGTCTGGGAGTCAGAATATTCACTTAATCTTAAATTATCACCCCAAAGATTATCTTATTATGAAGGAAAACTGAGACTACAATGGAAGAGTCTGGTGGCCAATGCCTTGCTCATCAAATTTAACAAAGCCAATGGTGCACAAGTTAACATTATGTGCCCCCTAATGTGCTCCAAATAGAAGGGCACGGAATTAGCTTGTAGTAATTGTAACATAAATGTTTAATCTGGAGCAATCAGAAATATGTGCCTAGAATGTGGGACATTCTGTAATATAACTAGCCTGGGCTCTTGGGAAAGTCAGTGTTGTTTTAAAAAATAGCAGGTAGTCTGTTGTGGATCATAGGAGACTAAAAAGATGTAACCATAGCAATGTTTGAACCTGGATGCAGAGTAAAACAAACAAAATTGTCAATATTGAGTAAATACAGACTGCATACCAAATGGCATTATAGAGTCACTATTTTTCTCAGTTGTGGTAATAGTATCGTAGGAGATGCGTGCTGAAGTATTTATGGATAGAAACAATATCTAAAACTCACTATCAAATACTTCTGGGAAAAACCCATGTAAGACAGGTATATATAGACATCAAAAGAGAGCAAGAGAGAGCAAATGCTCACAATTGCTGAATCCAGGGGAAGGGTATTTGGATGTATATTGTTCTGTTCTCCTGCCTTTACTGTAGACTTGAGAATTTTAAGGTAAAAAGTTGTGAGGAAGAAAGCTATCAAGTAGTACAGGAATAAAGCTGCATCTTCTCTTCCAGATGCTTATAAATTGATTTCATGTTATTTTTACTCTTCCTTCCAGTTTTATACTTTCCAGTATAAAAGTTATGTCAACAAAATGTGTGTAACTCCCAAAACCCTTTAAAAAATATGAGCAGATGACAGGATAAGGGTTTTCTTCCCCCGTGAGTTATGGTCCGCTGTGAGCAGTGCAAGCGGCCCGGGCGGCCGTCCTGCAGCCTGTGGTCGGATGCCCTCCCTCAGGCAGCCTCTTGTGCACACTCAGGGTGTCTGTCATTAGGGCCCAGCATGTGGGGAGCGGGAGGGCGCAGAGCAGCACCTCTGCTCTGATTAAGATGCAGAATGGTGGGGAGGTCAGAGGGCAGGGCTGTGTGCCAAGGTTTAGAGAGACGGTGCTGAGCTGTCTCAGCTCCAAGATCAGTGGCCATAAGGACAAGGCTTTCTGCCTTTGGCCCACTCTCTGTACCTTGGCCTGTCTTACGAAAGTGCTGTGGGTTTTTTTAATTGTTTCAGGCACAGCGGGCCTTATATTTTGGATTATTGTACATGCATGCCGTATTAAGAAAAGCATCCGGTCATATTGATTCGGTATGAATGGTTTGTATGGACATTGAGAGTCTCTCTGTGACTCTCTGTAATATCACACTCCTGTCAAAATCCTCCTTGTTAGGCCATTTTTGGAACCAAACAACAACATATATTTCCAGACATTCGTTTCTGTTTTAAAAGCTAGTTGCATCCAAGATAGTTGCATAGTCCTGTGGTGACCAGTGTGCAGGTTGTTTTAGCCCACAGAATTTTGAGATGGTGAGAGGAGTATGAGAAAGTTGTTCAAAACAAAGAGATAATATGAAAAATAAGAAGAGTTCAAACAAGGTTTTATCTGACTCTAGAAAGTTCTGTCTGTGGAAAGTTGTCCATAGCGGAACAGTGCGCTCAGGGCCGTGCAGGAGCCATGGGAGTGCACTGGACTCCAGACTGGATACAACCAAGCCCTTAGGATCCATCCGTGGTAGCTCTGGGGGTCCTTCATTAGGCCTCATTTATCGTTGTGCATGTGGTATCAGAGTGATTTATGCCGGAGGCTTCTGGAAATGATGCGAACAAGAAACAGGGCAGCCACAGCTCCATTCACCCAACATATCCTGTCTGTTCAAAGTAAAGGTAGAAACCCGCTTCTCAGTGACAATTTTGTGCTGTGTTTTTATTTTTCTTGCTTTTGAATTAGTATGTTGTTCTGGACACTCCTGTTTGGGAATGCCACTTACTTAGAGTGAAATAGTGTCAGTCAGCCCAAGACGTGGGGTGTTTGGTTCATTAGATCTGAGCTGCAAGAGTGCTTTTTATTACTGGGAGTATCAGACATACAGAGCCTTCCTCTTGGGAGTGGAAGATCTCCTGGGAGACTGCCTTTCAGGCACCTGAGAGCCCAGCCGCCCCGAGCAGGACTCGGCCTGTGAACACATTCCATCTTGACTGACATTCCTGCACAAAAACCTCTTAGAAGCTGCAGAATTGTTATCCACACATTGACCAGGAGTACTGGGATGTCGCCAGGGTGGAAATGAGTCAAATTTTGAACCCTTAGAATTTCACTTTTTGTGTGTTCTGGGAAAGCCAGAGCAGAGGCCTTTCACAGGGACTCCACGAGCGGATTCTGATCTCTGGCTCACTCATAAGTTTAGTGCTGAGTGCCTTTTAACAAAGCTCAGCAGCTGTTACAGACTATCCATTCTGAATGGGCAAAGAGAGAGTAAAAAAGAAATATAAAATCAACCTGACACAGACAAGACAAAATTAAAAGGCACCATTTGAATCCTCCCCTAAACTTGAGTACTATCTTGTTACTAGGTAGTGTTCCTTTTCAGTAAAGCAGCTTGTCCAGCTGGTGGCAGACTTTTAGGAAGGTCTTCAAGAGCTAGAATTACTGAGCCTCAGCTTCCATTAACTGTCTTCTAGAACCTGAGCCATAATTGGGATTGGATATAACAGGTGGTCAGGGATGTTCGTAGGATTACCTTACATCGACATCTCCCAAGAACTCTGGGATGTCTTTCCTACAGTATATAGGTTAGCCTGCCTTGGGTACCTTAGGTCAGCCAGGTTTTTACCACAAATGTAACAAAAGCTGTGAGATACCATCTCTTTTTTTCGGGTAAACTCTTATACCTCTGCTCCTGAGTGCTATTACTGTAGAGAGATGGGAGCAGGAGGGAGTGAGATAAGCAGTGTTTATTTCCTTGAAGAAAGTGGTATGTTGCTACAAGGGGAAGTTGTGCAGATAGATGGAGCACCAGCATCATTCTGCAATCCTCCTGCGAGCATATAGCATTTGCCTACATTGTCCCACTATCTAGGATCAGTGCCCAGTATGGGGATTGACAGGGAAGTTCTCTGTATTTGGCTTTCACATAATTTTTCACATTTGACAGCAGCTATTTTTAAGAAAGACCTGAGATTATATCAAAAAGCAGTTTGGAGAAACACTTATCAGTTGGAGGGACTCCAGCACTGATGTTTCCAAATGGTGTGCCATGTTGTCATGGTCCCATACTGGTGCTGGCCTTCCCTGTCATGAGCTTAAGTTAGAAGCCACTGTCCTTCTGAACCAAGACATCACTAAAGGAACTCTCGAATTCTCTGGGCACTCTCAAGTTCAGAATTGCATGAGGTATGTATGTGGTGGGACAAAAGTAGCCAGTATACTTATATCATACCTTGGGCAACTATCTGACCTGAGGTATGGAAAAAGGCAAACTGGAGGGTCATTAAAAACTAAGTTTTGATCATCTCTAAGTAGTTAATCAGGAATATATTATGTAGAAAGCCAAATAAATACTCATTTCAAGCACTTTGCAGTAAGGACAATATTTGATTCTGGTTTGTTTCGAGAGGCTAGAATAGTTTGTACACATAGTAAATGCTCAAAAACAATTGTTTGTGTATTTGAGTGCATATCAAGGCATCAGATAGTGTCGTAGTCATGATCTTTATGAGCTTTCGGCCAGTGCTCTATGTAATGAGGCAAATCCTTCAAGGTTCTTATCATGTATTATTTTAGGTAATCATGTTTCTGGTTACCCAGTATGTGTTTTCATGGAAAATAAGTTACACAGATGCTGTGTCATAAGCAAGCATCTATGGAGCATCATTGATATTCACTCAGTTAACTGTTACATATAAAATTTAATATGGCCATCAATACATAATTGTTGAAAAAGACATATTTACAATGAAAGGATGGGAAAACTAAAAAAAGTAACTTTTCATCACTTTGTGGAATTTCATGAGTCGCTAATTTGGCAGATTAGTTTCTGTTCACAGGACAAGGTTAAGAGAAATAGAATTAAGAAGTTGCTTAGGAGTAAGCTTTTCTGTTTATTGGGAGTTGGTGCTGTACATTCATAAATTTATAATCTGCATTATGTTCCAGCAATATGTTAATGCTGAGTTCATAAGATTAATCAGGCCACATGCTGTCCTGTGGTTTCACTAATATAGTTCTCGGTTACGTCGGCATTTTCTCTTTCACACCACACGCAAAAAGCCTTACAGAGCAGTATGTAAGCTGTCCTAACAGGCAAATGTTCAGACATAATTAAAGATGAAGTTTAACTTTTCTGGTGTGGCTGATGAACAAGATAATTTTCTTTAACTGTGTGATAAGAAAATAGAGCAAGCCAAGGCATTTGGCTGCCAAACACACTCTCATTGAAACTTCACACAGGACTTCACTAGGTGCTAGAAGCTCATTCCAGGAGCTCCACTCCTAAGGAATCAGTGAGAAGCCTGGTAGAAGGAGAGCCTTCCAAGTCTGATGGGCAGAAACAGGTCCTCCCTGCTCTTTGGCCACATTTTCTTACGTGTACCCTCTGCTTCTAGAATTTGTCGTAATTGGGTATTTTATTGGGAAATCAGTCCCTTTGGCTGGACTGAACTAGGAAGATGGGTGCATGCGTTTCACTAAAGTAAAATTTTCCATTGATTGTTAGAAATTGCATTATAATTTTATACTGAAGTTGTGTCTTCTTACAGACAGACCCCCAGATTTATAACAAACCAGCAGCAATAGTCATTTCTTCAACAGATATATACTAAGCAACCAACTTTTGCAGGGCACTCTGCTCAGTGCTGGTTCAGTAGTGGAGAGAGGAACAATTGAAGCATAAAGTCGTCCGAAGGGTTACACCTGCTGTCCTGAACAGTGAAACGAGTGCTTTCTACCTGGCCCTCGTGGCTCTAGCTGCTTAGACAGCCTGCTCATAGTCTCTGTTGAACATAATCTGCCCAGTTAGATGGGCTGAAATACTGACATCCCCTTTAACGGATTCCAGAATCAGATAGCTAGGTCATTAAGATGATGTATGTAACTGGGCAGGCAGGATTGACTTGTCCAAATCACTGATGTTATTGGGTCCTGTATTGGTGACAGCAAAAGAGGAGCTGAGGCACAAGCTCGGAGCCTGCCTGGAGGAGCAGGACGCGGGCTCCGCCCTCCTTCAGAGGCTCAGCTGCTTCCTGGGAAAGACCAGCCCAGGCCGCCCCGTCCCGGCCACCTCCTCTTCTCCCGCCCCCACCTCCATTCTCTCTTGATTTCTTAATATGTTCATAGTCATTTCATTTTCCCAACCCTCCCATGGCAACACCTAGTGGTCCTGTTTAAAAATATTATACAAACCTGTCTGACAGCAAATAGCCATATTTCGAAGTGATGCTAGAAAGAGGAGGTGCCTCGCTGCGCTCTATTACAGTTACCATACTTTTATTCTGTATTGTGTTTGGCCCCAAAGAGGACTGAATAATGTGCATTTAGTAATTAAACACCTCTCCTCTGCTACCTGCTTTTCAGCGCATATTCAGAATTTATCTCTATGGGGGGAAAAACACACCCACAGGTTTGTATATATCTAGAATAACCTTGTTTTTTAAGATGTCGGTATCTGGTTTCAGTCAAATTTATAATTTTTCCTTCCTGCTCTCATTTGTTCTCTTAATTCTTTGGAAATGATGAGACATTAGCAGACTTTTCAGTTCCATGTCAGTTCCTTGTCCCATAGCAGCTTTATCATTTCGTCACAGATCAAGGCCGTCTTCTTATTATCTTAACTACTTTTCTCCTTGACTCTGTCTCAGTCATCTTTTTCTTCCCCCTTCTTCTAGTCAATCATCTTAAAAAATTCAATTAAAACAACACATAATTCCATGGCAAATACACAGTGAATTAAACGGAATTGATTCTGTGTGGTCACTGCTAGTTCAGACTGTTCTTGGGAAATATAGGACGGGACTCCTCTCTGATTCAGTTACTTGGTGCAGCTCCCCGTGTCCAGCGACTCTAGGTTTTGAAGTCACCGTGATGTAACTGATGTCGTGTATCAATATCCATGGAGCTCCTGTGCACTTTAAATAACTGGAACTTGAAGAAGTCCGGTACAAACTGCTGTGGAGTGAATGCCCCAACATATGTCATATTCAAAACACACGCACAGGTTTCTGGAAGTTTGTATAAAACAACTGGCCTTAATTCTTCAAAAAGGTCAATGTCATGAAAGGAAAAAATTCAGAGGACTGTTCTAGATTAAAAAGGCTAAAGAAACCTGACAAGTAAGTGTAGCGTATGATCCTTTATTGACTCTTCGGCAAAACAAAGCCAAACCCTGTGAAGGACATTATTGGGACAGTTTGGAAGATTTAAATATGCATATATGCATATTAGATAATGCGTTTGTAGTATTGTTAGATTTCTTAGTGAGTAATAATAATAAATCTGTGATTATATAGAATTCCTTGTTCTTAGGTGGTACATGTTAAGAGAAATTTTCATAATGTCTTCAACTTTCAAATGGTTCTGCAAAACAGTGTATATATACACGCACACATGTTCATGTGTGTACATTTACATGGAGAGAGAGAGAGAAATCTAAGTTGCAAAGATTCATTCTTTCCATTCCTTATTTCTTCTAAGTGAGTAAAAGATAGGTTTCTAAATTGAGTTTCCTACTGGTAGGTAAGATTTTTTTCATGCTTCGTAGTGAAGAATGTGGCCACTGGAAGAGGCCAGAACACCTAAGACCTTTTGTTTCAAGGTGTGGATGGAAATACATCCTAATGGTGTTCCATATGTGCAGAATTGAACCAAACCACATGCTAACTGCAGAAGGTTTTCTTGGCGATTTCTTTTTTTTAAATAATTTTTTTTTGGTAAATATATCTTTATTGATTTCAGAGAGAGGAAAGGAGAGGGATAGAGAGAGAGAAGCATCAATGATGAGAGTCATTGATCAGCTGCAGCCTGCAACCCGGGCATGTGCCCTGACCCGGAATCGAACCCCAATCGCCTGGATCCTAGGTCAACTCTCGACCACTGAGCCACGCCCGGCCGGGCTCTTGGCGATTTCTTGAAAGAATGTACCCAAGAAATTTAAATCACTTGATGTCAAATTATCTCAAAAGGATTGCTATCTTTCGCATGTCATTTTCTCGCAAGAGGACTGGAATAGGGGAGGGGTAAATTGCAGTCATTATTATACTTTTTTTTCTTGCACTTTCAGCAATAGCAACTCCCCTGGCCCCAAATTTGACACTTTTTATTTATCAGCACTTTGGGGGATAGAGGTTGAGGGATGTATTTGGCCCTCTTCTTTGTATGTGTGTTGAATTGTGTGGGAACATGAATTGAGTCTTGACATTTTGAAATAAAATAGGTTTGTTTTCTTTTTAAATCCCTCTAGTACTTAGTGAAATACTCCAGTAAGGTTGTTTTTATTGATATATAAATAGAAAGAAGATTAGTTTTGAGAGCATAATGCCATTGTAGAAAATACGAAAAAAAGGAAAGAAAAAAATATGAAACCTATTCCTTGATGGCCACACAGCTTTGGGAGGAAGTGAGGGAAATGGCCTGCTCGCTGCCTCGGTGGCTGGGCAGCATTAATGCACCAGCTGAAAGCAGTGCGGCCGGAGGGCCATTTGCCTACACTTTGCTTCACTTAAGAGCTGCCCAAAGCTGTATTTGGACTTGATACAGAAAATGACTGGACTGAGAACCCCTCTTCATAAGTATCCTGATATGGTAGCTAAAAACAAAACAAAAAATCAAAACCAAATATTTCCCATTATAAAACCAGAATTTTTTTTTTTTGAGAAAATAATTTCTCTCAAATGTATCGGATTTGTCGTTCGTCCGGTCAGACTATGGAAAAGGTTTGCATTATCAGCATGTACCATCTTCTGTTTGTTTCATATGCATTTGTAAGGATAAAACGATATTTTACTGTTTAAGTTTCTAAGTGCTTATGTGTTTTTTGTACAGAGTTGCTCTTACATTGTTATTAGCCAAAATACTGTATGGCCAAATGGTTTCAGTTTATCTAATTTGCTTGACAGTTAGACAACCATTCTAGTCTTGGAAACAAAGTATATTCATCATAAAAAAATTAAGAATTTGTTCCAAGGTTCAAATGTGAAATATTAAACCATTTAGGAAGAAGAAAGCTTTAAGAACTATGCACTTAATATGCAAAGAAACCATCATTTCTCACTGCTGTAAATTCCGATCCTATTTAGAAAAGGGAAATATAGGGTGGGGCAAAAGTAAGTTTACAGTTCACATGGAAAATAATACCATACTTAATAAATAATAATATAAGAATAAACTGTTTTGCATACTCACAACTGTAAACCGACTTTTGCCTCACCCTGCATATCAAGTTTAATTATTTGATATTAAAAAAATATATTTCCAATTGACCCCCTTGTGGGTTCTTCAAACAAATAGCCCTGTTATTCCTACATGCACGTATCACATTAAATTATGATTCTATGATATCACTTGTAGAAATGTTTACCAAACATCCATATGGTTTCCATTGCTAAAAATAAACTACACTAAGCTCTTTGGATTTGCATTCTTTATTATATGTTTAATTTGTCATAGACTTTATAACTTTCAATATTTTGGCATTTTAGAATACAGCAATATGCTGCATTGCTGTGATTCATATATAGTTATATTTGGAATATGTTATGCTTGAGTTATAAAAATAATTTGACACATCCACTATGTTCAGTGGATATCATGTCTGCCAAAAATATTTCCATTTGCACACTGCTAGCTTTCCTACATAATTACTCACTTGTTCATTTCAGGACATAATGTCAGTTTGTACTTTGTAATAAAAAATAATCTCATCTAGGTGCATAATGAATATCTATTGTGTCTAAGAGTTGTTTGCATTTCATGACATTTTTCTTCTTTGGGAAAATATATTTCAGTGAAAGGAAAGTTGCAAACATTTTAAAAATCTGTGCTCATTTTTTTGGCATTACAGTATGTTTGCAGTGCCCTGTGATTAGGATTCAGTATTGTTTTATGGCAACATGCTAAGGCTAGAATGTGTGAGAAATGGTTTCTTACCTCCTGGATCTCATAAGACATTACACATATTGAAAGATAATTAATTAAATAAGACAAGATGAAGTGAGGATAATGATTGCTTTAGAGTTCAGAGAAAAGTGAGGTCACCACTGCCCAGAAGGTTAGATGCAGCGAGGAACTGAGCCAGGAAGGATGGGAAAGAAGTAGTTGTGGAAGAAGAGAGCAGATGCAAGATGAGATACAATGGAGACAGAGCGGTAGAGGCAACAAGAGACTTAAATCCAGACTCAACATTTTGTGAGTAACAGATGTTATACTGATATTCTTAATGTAATCCATTCAAATCCACGAATGACACACTGAGATTTTAGTAGAAAAATGGGCAAAGGATATGAGCAGTCGGTTAATAGAGGGGGAAATGCAGATGATCAATATATGTATTTAAAGCTGTTCAACTTCATTAATAAGCAATGAAATGCAAATTTAGAAAGTAAAATACCCTTAATTTTTCACATGAAATTCACAACTACTTTTAAAATCCGGTAGGGTATATAATGAGAAGGGTATCCTCATGCATTTTCTGGTGAGAAGAGAAATTGGTAACAAAAATTTTAAAAGCAGTTTGTAGTTTGCATCTCTGCTATTTTAAATGGACATGTCAGTCCAGTACTGCTTAGCATGTTTTCTAAGGGAAATTTCAGATTTATAGATAAGGATGGTCATCACAGGATTACATATAAAAGTAAAAAATTTGGAAACTACCCAAATTTCCAAAAGTGACACAATGAAATACAGTATATAATCATTTGATTAAGTATTGTTTAGTCATTAAAACCTGTTTTCAGAAAATTTTCTTGACATGAGGAAATCATAGAAATAAGTGATACTATAAAATTCAAATTTTATTTAAAATAACTATGTGCTAAAAAAGACTGGATTAAAATATTGTGAACTGTTAGCAATTATTCTGAGTGGTAAAATTATGAGTGGTTTTTTTTTCTTTAATGATGTCTCTATTTTCTAGATTTTATTTAATGAAAATCAGTTCTTTTTTAGAAAAATTATATTACACTTTCATTTATTTCAACAAAATTTATTGAAATAGGACAAATAAGATAAAGTCTCAAAGAAAGGATTTTACGAATCAATAAGTGCCAGTATTTTCCTTGATCAACTAAATGAAATGAAGTTGCAGAAGAAAGGATGTGTGTGTGCTGATGTACTGAGAGGCTAAGAAAAATGTTTGAATGGACCCTATGCTGAGAAAAGTCCGGGTCTCATCCATAGTCTGGAGCTAAAGAGGCACCTTGTCACACCTGGGCCAAAATGTTAGTGGGGGTCAGAGTAGAGTGGGAATCAGTGCACAAGATTAGCAAGAACCAGCATGGTTTAAAATAAGTAAAACATAATAGACAATAGCAAGGACTTTAATGGTACCCATTTTGTGTAGTAAGGGCAGGAATTTTTCTAAGAAACATTGTGTCATGTATTTACACACAAATTGGGCTCAAATGAATGTAAATCCTAAAAACTAAGTGTCCTTCTTAGGGTCATTTTGGCCTGACCTGCCCATATGTCAACAAATCATCATATCTCATCAGTGTGACAACATCAGTGACTAATGAAGTGATTCATGCTTATATTTCAGGTATATTGGTTGTTTGTAAATAGTCACAATCAAATATAGGCAAAATCTAGATATCAGAAAATCCCTTTGGGGGCTCTTTTGTTTGAAATTCTACCAGTTACTTTAAATATACCTGTATATTTATAATAAAGGAATAAAAAAATGATTCTAATTAATGATTACTGTGAACATTGTCAACTGTATAAAAACAATTTAAAACTTTCAGATAGATAAACGCTAAAGAAAGTCATAACTTTAGGATAAAACATATATTTTTGCTCTAGTACATATTAATAAATGAAAACATGATGAATAGCAAAGTGGAATTAATTCTAATATTTGTACCATTGTCTGATTTACTAGCTTTCACAATAAATTAAAAAATTCATAGTAAAGAATATAACCTTTTAAAAAATGTTTGGCAATTTGAGAGAAATATATTTGGCCAACAGATATTCAGAAATTTGATATTATGTCTAAAAACCGCAAGCATTACCTGTCAGAAGACAAACAGGAAGTACCAAGTTCAGAGGAAATGAGCAAAGAGTGAGAACCTAGAGGGACAAGTGATAGGCACTGTCAACAAGCATAATCACAGGCCAAGGGCTATTCAAATTCATGCTGGTCTGGACCTCATGTGCACCCACATGTACAGCCACTTCATTCATATGTATTGATACAATACATTTGCAATGCAAGTGAGTTATTTTAATCCTATAATAAACCCCCTCGCATAGGCTAGTACATATAGAGATGCTGAATATGTGTCTTCATTCATTTAGAAAATACCAAATGAGCAGCTGTTAGGAGCCAGGCAGTGTTCTGAGATTCAGAAAACAGACTTCCCCCCCCCGCCCCCCCCGCCCCCCCCCCCCAAGAACAGAATTAACAAAATTTCTTTTCTTGTGAAGCCTGCTCTCTGCTGGGAAGAGATAGACCATAAAGAAATCAGGAATTTCTTTGTACTATCAAGAAAAAAATAAAGCTGAGAAAGTAAATAGGGATTAGAGTGGGGGGAGAGAAGTGGGCAGAGGTTAAACTTATAAATAGATTGAGCAGAGAAGATGTTAATTTTGAGTTCATGATGAAAGGAGGAGAGGAAGTGAGCCCTGACAGAGGGAACAGTGTTCAGGCAGAAGGAAGAGCAAATGTAGAGCTTGTAGAAAAGCATGCCTGGTGTGCGAAGGAACAGCACGGATCCTGTGTGGAACAGCAAGGATTCTGTTGCAACAGCATGAGTAAGAAGGCAAATGTTGGGAAGCAAGGCCTGAGAGCCAATGGGAAAGCTAAAGAAATCATTTAGGGCACAGTAGCTGTTGTAAGGACTTTAGCTTTTACTAATTTTGAGAAAAGGAGTGACATTCTAATTTCTATTTTAAAACAGAAGTGTTTTCTATATATATGTAGGACAACCAGAAAAGATAATTCCCAAGTAAACAAAGGGAAAGGACTGATCATCTTGATCAAAAACTGCTGATATGTTACATAAGATAGGGACTGAAATAAAAACCATTGGATTTAGTAACGTGGTGGTCACAGGAAATATTGATTGATGGTTTCAGGTAGGAGCAAAATCCTTACTGTAATGGGTTCAAGAGAAAATTGGAGAGAAATTAGAGACAGTATAAACAACTCTTTAGAGTTTTGCTCTAAAAAGAAGTGGAGCAGTGGGATCCAGCTGGAGGGAGATACAAAGTAAAGATGGGATGAAAAACAGAAGAAAAATTGAGGATGCAGAAAAAGAGGGGAGGATTTCTAGGGCAGTGTCCTTGAGTAATAGGAAAGGGTGGGACGCGATGCCTGTGGGGAGGGTTCACCTCGGGGCACGTTTTTCCCTCATAACGGGATGGGAAGCAAGAGGTGCAATGTGTGGTGTCTTCTGGGTGCCTCCGTGTTCTCAGTGAGGGAGGAAGCGAAGTCCTCAGCTGAGAAGGAAGGTGGAAAGATGAAGATTCAAGGAGAAAGGCTGGGGTCTGAAATTGTTTTGTAGCAGAGAGAGAAGGCACACAGTCCGGGGAGACACAGTGGGATTGACAGGTGGCCTGAAGGGCTCGCTGGAGGTTAGCGATCCCAAACTCATCCGAAGGACTGTGCGTGTGTTTCGGGTCATGTGCACCAGTGTGGACGCAAGCCAGAGGGGTGGGTGGAGAACCGACCCAAGGCAGGCTCTTGTGATGTGATGGAGGAGCTGAGGGTTTCATAAAGGAGTGATTGTCAGGACTGGCCATGGGATGGGAGCTGGGTAGGAAGAGCAGTAAGGACATGAAAAGATATAAAGATCTCATTGAATGAATGGGCAAAGTTTTGTTTTTTTTTAAAAGAAGAAAGAAAGAATCATCTGAAACAATTCCCAATTCCCAGTATAGCAAAGAGAAGAGTCATAAAAACAAAGTGACCAGGACTACAAAAGAGGACCACAGAAGAGAGCAGGAACAATCCTAGAGAACGAAGTGTCCTCGATAATTATCAACCTAAAAAAATTCCACTTATCAAAAAGCTGTGGACCAGAGAAGGTATATTGGAACAGGAGCTGAACACACACACCTCACTGGGGCAGAAGCATATTGGGGGGCAGGGTAGCAAAGAGAGCAGGCACTCTATTGGAGCACCTTCTGTTAGTGGCATGTTCCCAACTGCTGTGTGAAAGAATCTATTGATAAGACAGTAGTAAAGGATATGGATTGGGGACAGGGAGAGGATTGGCACAGTGACACCTTTCTCATTCATTCATTTATTCAACTAGTGCTCATTGAATGCCCCCGTTGTTGTAGTGACTGGGACTATAGTAAGACAGATAAGCTTGCATTCTACGGAGGGAAGACAACTTTAAAAAGTGAGTGTATAAAATAAATATAAGGTAGTGCTATGTGCTCTGCGGAAAATTTTAATGGAATAGAGAATGATTGATGATTACTGTTGGCCTCAAACAAGCCTCAATACCTATGAGGCCGTGTTCGACATGAAATATTCAGGATGGTCAGTCTCACATTCACCTAGCATTCATTAAACATACATTCTATGGCAGGCCTTTGGCAGGAGATTTCATAAAATGGATTCCTTGTCATCATTCTTTGGAGACTTCATGAATGGCAGAGGTCATCAACAAAAGAGTCTGGGATTCCTGAGATTCAGATATGTGTCACTCAAGTTGATATTACTTTTGACTGGGTTAAACTTTGAAGTGGGGATTACTTATATCACACTTTAAGTTCAGACCCAAAAAATATTGGAGACTGAAAGAATCCCCAGAGCCACTGGGATTCTCCCACATTTGGAATACCAGGCCCCACCCATAGAGGGCTTTGGATAGTGGTCATTGGTACAGCAAGAGCCAGGGTCCTGTGAGCACAGCCTTTCATGAAAGGCATACAGAGCTCTCAGTAATGCAGAAAGTAGGTCTTACTATGTCACTAGATGAAATTATGACCCCTAGCACCTATAACAAAGGGTGTTCTTCTGTTTGGTGCTGTATTTGTAATGACACAGTGACAGTATTAATCAGCAATAACATTCAGTAGCAATTTCTGAACCACAGCTTTTAAAAGTTTGAGCGATAGTTGTTTCCAATTTAATTTATTAAACTGTTGTTAAGAAGATTGGTTATTACCTTTGATGGCAAACAAAGTGCTCATTGCACTAAGTGATATGTTTGTATTTTTTAGTATTCTATGTTTTCTCTATCAGTTGATGCATTTTTAACTGCAGTGACTCTGTATTTTAAATCCAGACTTTAATTGGATTTTCAGTGGTTGGTTTGTGTTTCTATATAAAATTCAGAACATCTGCATTAATTACTTAAATACATTCTCGGTGAGACCAAGCTTGATTTTCTTTGACTAGCACCATTTTGACTACATCATTAACCCCAGCAAATAGGATGAAATCTGAAAGTTATACTCTTTAAAAGTACGTTCCCTACCTCCAGAACTGGTCTTCTAAAAAATCGTGTTTTAGGAAAATTCATGTTTGAGGAACAGATTGGGAAGCAATGGGAAGAGAAGACTGTGGCATCCCTAAAACAGTCATATCTCCATTCAACAATACAATAAAGATTGTGTTATAGAAGCACCATGCAAGTGGGCCATCAATTGCATAAACATATCTTAAAATAGTAATAACCAATATCATGCAATAGCTGTCATTTACCATCTCTTGCTTGGTAGGAACTTTTCAAGATATGCCATTCCCAAAATTTCAGGAAAATAACTTGGACTTGTAAAAGTATTTTCCCTTATTCTTGGAAATATTCATAGAAGAGCCATTTTCCCCATGTGCCTGGCATTACAGACAATTCTTCTAAGCCTTCCTGGTTTTTGAGACTCAGCTATTCTCTCCTTACTTTAATACTTTCCTTAAGCTTTCCTCTACTTTGAATGTAGTTCTCTGAGAAACAGAGTGACTTGGCTGATTTGAATAAAAAAG
Source organism: Miniopterus natalensis (assembly GCF_054644295.1). Lineage (NCBI taxonomy): Eukaryota > Metazoa > Chordata > Mammalia > Chiroptera > Miniopteridae > Miniopterus > Miniopterus natalensis. Next base: position 37,816,939 of record NC_142087.1, on the reverse strand, counting down.
GCTTGGAGTCACCTTCATTTTACCAACATAACATCTTTCACATAATCTCTCCCCATCTCCCAACAGCCAGTTATTTAGCCTCAGCTAAAGCACATGCTAGGACGCCTCCTCCCATAAGATGCATTTCCATGGCCCTGCTTTTCACTTCATGTTCATTGTTTTGTTTTTGTTTATTTACTTGTTTGTTTTATTGTTGACAGTATTACAGATGTCCCCCATTTTCCCTACCTTTGCCCCCCTCCACCCAGCCACGGCCCTAACCCGTATTGATCGGTTTTATTGCAAAAACCTTTTTTCCTGCTCCATTTTAAACTTTATTTTGGTTTTCTATTTCTGACCCAGGTCTCTCTCTTATTACTTATTTCCCAATAGGATTGCCTGCCGTTTATATCCTCTGTGTCTGAAATTCCCCCAATAATTTCAAATATTTGGAGATATAAATTTATGTACACTAAAATTTTGAATAAAGAGAATTTGTGGTTAGGAGAGATCCTTATATCCTATTTTAATTGATTTCAATCTATAAATAAATTATTCTAAAACCACAGACAGTTATATCTACACATAATAGTAATAACAGTTCAGATAATAACAGTAAAACCTGTTATTAATGCTCATAATAATTTTTCCTTTTGTTGTTGTTTTGTTTTGTTTTGGGGGGGTTTTGGGGGGGCTTGGCTGGTGGGAGGGTGTTTTCTGAAAGACCAACTCTCTCACTTGGTTACTCTTCCCCAACATTTTGTTTTTTAAATTCTAGGTATATCTTGATTTAACTTTTTGCCCAACTAGTTTCTGCCCAACAAACCGTCTCTGCGTCACATGGTGACATAATTTCCACGGGCATGCCTAAGCACTGTGGAAAATTACAAGCATTCCTCAGAAAGGGGCGCTCTTTTTTACAAATAACTGGCGAAGATTGTTATTATAAATGCTATAACCCAACCTACTCTTGATGTTCATCAAGGATGACCAAGTAGCGCCTTCAGCGCTGCTGAGATGGGCTGCTTGGGGGAAAAGCCGACTTCTCCCTGGAAAATCTGTGTTGAAGGCCTTGTGTGTATACCGGGGTGAAAGGAAATGCATGTGCTCACCTCTGGAACTGTGTTCCTTACGAAACAGCTTTGTGGAGAGGTTTGGCTCTTGGGCCATTTGGAAACCTCCATCTCGGTAATACATATATCTGTTCCGTTTGCTGCTGTGGCAAGGTTAATGACGTTTACACATACTTTTCTCTGTGTTGTGTGATGTTAGCATAAGTTGGAAGTTGCTGGCTTATCCTTTTTAAAGTGAATCAGTTTATCTTTGGTTTAACCCGAAATTGCAGCAGAGAGTACGCTTCCTCCTGGGACTTGAATGTAAAATAACTGGAACAGATTGAAGTTGGCAGTGACTAATGAAGTCTCGTGCAGAAGCTGACAAGTCAGTGGGTTTCTGCGTATGGGAGGAAGAGGGAAGTGGCCAGAAGCTCTGAGATGAAGGCGGTTCTTCCCTTCCCTCCTGGGCCCAGCTCCAGTGGGGAGGGAGACTTAAATATTCCTCCTACGTTCTTTCTAAAGACATCACATTTATGTATACAAATTTGTTACATTACTGATAATTCCCAGCCAGCTTCCTTGTTTAATGAGCCATTTTAGCTGCCTGAAGGTATTCTACATACAATAATTTTAATCAGTCACATAAAATTTATGAACCTGAGATTCTAGTGGAAATTAGCATGTATTAGAATAGTGGTAGTGCTTCTTTGAGAACTTCAGCAGGCCTGGCCACCTTGTCCCACCATTAAGGGTCCCAAGAGCCCCCTTGCTGGTCTCAATATGTTTTATTTGTGGTTGGTATCTGCATATAATCTCATTCATCCTCTATACATATACACAATTACTTCAGAAAATACCAGAGTAATTTTTTTTTTTGTTTTTCTCTTGAAATCTTTTTATTTTTTCAGTTCTGTTTTTCAAGCTTTAAGTCGGTTGCAGGGATCCATAGTATCATATTGCACTTACTAGCTTACACTTATACAGTGTGCTTGGTGCATTCAGAAATGTGTTTTGAAAGGAATTGGTGCTCTCTCTCCCTTTGGCTCATCTCTCACAGCCCGTGCCCACACGGAGAGCAGCAAGATTTGTGTTTTCCAGCTCATTAAACTGACAGCAGAAATTAGTTTGTGGTATTAAAAACTAAAAAGTTAAATTACAGCTACACGTGTTCTTTATGCAATGGGGCGTGTGGAAGATGTTTGATTTTAATGTTTGCTATAATGGAGAATTTAAATTACAATGTTTGTCAAATCTCTAATCTTTGTTACAGAGTGGAATATTAATTATGCTTTTAACTATGAGAGGTAAATAAAATGAACATCCACTGCACGCCCAGGGGTAAATTGCAGATTACCGACAATGTGACATAATGCACTAAATGTCAGTTTTGTCAAACAAATTTAGAGGAACAGTTAAACTATTAGCTTCCTGTTGTTCCTGGGCCTTTCTTGCAGGGCTGTTTTGATTGAGCAGCAGGGACACTGTGCCTTATGGAAGACTAAGGGAGTTAAATTGAATAAACAAGATAAATGAGCACCACGGCCGCACCAATTAGTTTATAACTGTCTGTTAACTTCTGTAGGTGGTTTTGAATGAACAGCAGATTAACTGTTGCACTTTGGTGGGGCACTTGGGGAGCCCATGGCAAAGGGGCAGCGTGGCAGTCAGTGGAAAGAAACATTTTCTGGGGCTCCTTTGTCCCTGCCTTCCACTCCCACCTCCACCATTCTGAACCTGAAGAACCGGTCACGGTCACCAGCCTTCTGCCAGTTCAAAGGAAAGCACCGAGGGGGGCGCGCACCCTGGCCTTTCTCCTGCCTGTTCTTGTGTGGAATAGCCTTGCGCTCTCTCCAAAGAGCAAGCGGAATTCAGGCCGCCGTGCACCCATCCTGGGAAAGAGGATTGGCTCTTGGTGCTTCGGGTGAAGGAAGAGAAAGACTCCCCTGCATGCTGAAAGCCAGGACGTCCTCCAGCTCGTTGAGTGGCGCCGGGGTCCTGCACGGTGGAGCCTCTCTCATGCGCAGCGACACTAAGCGCACAGGAGCTTTGAAGTCAGCCCTGCGCCCAGAGAAGGCGTTATTTTTCAAAGGTCCTCTTCTGATGCTCACCTTGTTCTGCATTGAGGAAGCATTACATAGTAAGATTATCATCAAGAGGAACGGCTAAATTTAATATGAGATTCTTTTTTAAATATTGAGAATTAAAGGGGAAGAGGGAGATAGAAATTTAGAGAGGCAGAGAAAAACAAGAGCAAGAAAGTGTGGGAACTGTGAGGATGGTTTTAGAAACTTTAAACGTATATCTGCTGGTTCTGAATTTATGTACTTCAAATATGTACCAACTTGCTTTTTGGAGGCATGTGGACATTACATAATGCAAGCCATTTATGGAAATCATTTATGTGGCACAAAGCAGTCATAAAATACTGCTTTCGCCCTGGCCGGATGGCCCAGTTGGAGCATTGTCTCGTAGGTTCAGGTCGCAGGTTCGGTTCCTGGTCAGGGCACATACCTGTGTTATGGGCTCGATCTATGATTGGGTGAGGATTTTTAAAAATACTGTATTTTATTATATACCGCACCACACATGCACAATGATTTTTTTTTTTTTGAAAAGCTAAGAAATTTACACTAGATACTCTCAGTGGTCAGGCTAGAGTATTCCCCATGTTGGCCTGTCTTAGGAGAAGCAGTTGTCAAGAGAGAATCAGGAAAAAACACATATAGCAGATAGGTGCACTAAATCCATATTATCTTTCTGAAAGATAGGAAAGCTATAGTTTCTCTTTAATAAGACTCCTTGGGAAAGAGAACCAAGTCTTGGGTATCTCGTTTGACACTTGTGACTGTAATTGTTGGTTGACTTTATAATAGAACTGTTTTCTTTGACCATCCCTTGAATTACCTATCCAAAGATCATTGATTTTTTTTTTTAATACCTAATTTTACTTTGGACTAAATGTAAGCATTTATACATGCTGATGGATATTATTAAACACAACATCTCCTTTCTAATTATTAATGAGAACCATGGCGTGAGGCCATTTACTCACTAAATACATCATAAAATCCTTAGGAGATAAGATCCCAGTGAACAAAGTGATAACTATCAGGTGAAGTAATAGTCAAGTGATTGCCCTTGAAAAACAGAAACAGTTTGCTGAACTTAAACATGAACTCTTACTTCTGTTTATCTCCCCCTGCCCAGCTGATTTGAGAGGGCATTTATTTTGCAAACAACGATTAGAGGGATCGGATAGAAACAAACAAGAAGAAAAGCATTATCCAAATGATAATGCGGAGTTTATTTTCCCATTTGCCTGTGTTCCCTGGTATCCGTAGCCTGCATGGTGACGCGCTTCGCGGCTGCTGCTGTAGTGGTTCGGACACACCCATCTATCCCAGCAGCTGCGAGTTTCCCAGAAGCAAGGGCTGTTGTCTTCATCCTGTATCCCAAGCTGCTAGCACAGTGCTGGGCTCACAGGGTGCTTAGGAAATGCTGAATGAATGAATACTGAAAGGTATCTTTTATGGATGCCCAAATATCCGAGGTGAAACAGCACTATTGTTTAAAGCAACATTCAGCTTTTAGGAAAGGGTCCTGCCTCACTTTCCCCTCTACCTGTTGAGTCCTTACCAAGTACCAGGAAGGGTGCTCTACCTGTATGCTCATTTAATCCCCATAATCCCGCTGCAGAGTAGTTGATGTGCTCTCCGCTTTACACATATGGGAGAACCAAGACTTACGAGAGTGTCCGTGGCCTTCATGTGCAGAGCTACAACTGACTGGGGTGGGGTGGCCCTCTGGTTGCTACTTGGTGAACTAAGACACATTCATCTGACAGATGAGAGAGGAGGGGCTGGTGGAAGTATAAGGAGGTAAGAGAAAATGGAGAATTTGTTTTCCTAAAATGTAATCCCTACTATATTATTTTCTGCTCAGCCCAACTTTTCTTATCTAAGCGTTATATCCCAACTTCCCAGCGTCACCTCCGAAGCCTTCCACAGAATGACACCTGGGCTTCACTACAGGCAGCTCATACCTGATGTGTTTTTCTAAAGTTGGTTGACTAATTATAAACTCTGAAACGCATAGCCATAGAATAGTAATTGTAAAAATTGGTTATTGTATCTAGTCAGAATAAAAGGTTAAGGGAGCTTCAAGTCATTTTCTATAAGGGACCTGAGCATCCGAAGACTTTAGCACCCACGAGGGGCCTGTCCTCCTTGGGTGCTGAGGAACGACGGCATATAGTGTGTGAGGAGCTTTCAGATGCCTTCTACCCAGTGCCTGTCCCCCTTTAACTCTTTGATGTGAGTGAAGGGCGCCATAGCATGACGCAAACTGGTCATTATGTCTGAATTAGTTGACGATGTGCAGGGGGACAGTAGAGTCTTTCTCTTTACTTCAGAAATCAAAAGAAAATGTAGTACCTGCTGGGTACATATCCCCTAAAACGTGCCAGCGCTAGTCACCAGACAGCTCCCAGATAAGCAGATGGCTTCTTTAATGATTAAACCCAATTTTCGTGAAATGCTAATTAGTTTGAGAAGGATAATTTGGAAGTCTGTCATACATTGCAGGAAATGTCTTTCATGTCTGTGTTATTTGCTCCTAAGAATCACCTGAGGGCTATCAGCTGAGTAGGCTCCGTTTCTCTCCTTTTATTTAAATCATGTGACTCTTGGGTAAAAGACAGTCAATGAAGAAAAGAACTCCTTTTCAGTATGAAACACTCAATTAAAAAGAAAGTTATTTTTTTATTTTTTGGAAAATCTGCCTTGTTGTTGCTTTTTGACTATGCATTTGGAACACTCTTTTCAATGGCTTCATGGGGCATGTGCACCTCAATTCATTTTTCTACGAATTTTCATTGGAACATGAAAAACCAAATTGCCCATACAAAAGTTAGTTCTTACTATCAACTTGTCAAGCTAGAGTTCTTGGAGAGAATGTCCTGGAAAAAATGAATTAAAGTCATGGAAACCTGGATTTTTGTCACCTAACCTTGTATAAATGATTCCTTATTTGTAACATAGAATAATGAGTTCTGTCCATACCTCATTTATTTATTGAATAAACCCTTCATTCTATAGAATTTCCCATGTGCTGAACTTGGGTGATGCATTCTTGTAATGTCATTTAACATGTCCTTTATTATCTCTGTTTTGTGTAAACTAGGGCCAGAACTAGAGGCTTAATCAGATTCAGGTTTCTTATTTTGGTAAGAATTGTTCATAGGTAATACTTTGTACTTCCTATTACATTGCATCAGGGAGCACATAATGCTCAGACTGATTGATTAGTGGGTGGTTTTGCCAAGCTGATCCATCCATTATAAAGTTCCACATCAGCCTGTCACTTAATGGTTTTTTAAGCTACTGAAGATGATAGCCTAGATCTCGTATTTTATTAGGGGTTTCAAAATAGTGACATCCTAATTCTATCATTCTTCTGTATTTATTAAGTGCCATTTTCTTCTCAACTGTTTGCTCACCCTGAAACAGTCCATACAGGAACCCAGAGATGAATGTTTGGTTCATTTTATTTTTATTTTATTCCTTTATTTTCCGGTTTCAGAATGAATTGGTGTTATAATGGCTTTATGCCATGACCGATGGTGTCATTATGGACTCAGGATTTCAGTGTATTTGATATGTTTGAATACTTCACAGTAATTAATGTTTGAATTTTCAGAGTATCTCATCTTTGGCCAACAGAAGTCCCTTCCCATTGTCTCTTGTGTTCTTTTGACTCCAGAACTCTGAGAATTTCTTCCATTTTCCTTACAACAGGATGTTCTCAACTCAGCTTGTGCGTTGTCTTCCCCATGACTAGAATTAACCATTTCTCTAAGAAACTCTGGTTTCTTTTAGTGGGAAATGGCATTTAGGGACCACAATCTGGCTGCAAGGGGTAATCATTGAACCAGGTCAGCCACAGCTTCTGTACCTACGTCAACAACTTTCGCCCCCATCTTGAGTCCTGTTGTCTGCTTTTCCTTCTGCCATATCTGACGAGCCAGCATCTAACTCACTCTGTCACTAGGAAGAGAAAGGCCATTGGTATATAATAATATACATAAGGGAATATCTTTATGACCTCAAGGTAGAGAACTCCCTAAAATAATAATAGACATAATTGATAAATTTGAATACATCAAAGTTATAAACTTCTGTATACCTAAAGATACCATAACGAGAATTTTAAAACAAGCTGTGGATTAGGAGAAAATCTTTCTAATGCTTATATGTCAAAGTATTAGCGGCCTAAGTATAAAAAAATATCTAAAGTGCAACAAGGTAAACAACCTAAATTGCAGAATTGATATAAAATATATATAGGCAGTTCATAGAATAGTAATGTATGCGAAGTAACATTTGAAAAGCTAATCAGCCTCACACATAATTGGGATATGCAAAAACACAATATGAGATGCCATTTTTTCACCCATCAGATGAGCAAATATTTCTGTAACTGATCTCAAGTGTTGGCAAGTGTGTGAGAAAACACAGCTTGTTAAATATGCTAGCTTAGTATAAATTTGGTGATACTTTTGAGATTTCATTTTATTTTTGAAAATAAAGATCCTACTATTTCCCACCATCCCCCTCACACACAAAAAAATAGCATGTAATAGCCAAATTATTTGCTTTTCACATTTTTGTTAAAAAGTAAGAACCTTTCATTGCAAGTGTACCAAAAAACTAAAATAAATCTAATTTGCTTTGATAGATTTATCTGTAAAAAAGAGAAACTCACAAGTTCAAAATCAAAGGTAAAGACTTTTAAAGTGTGATTTTTATACTTTTTCACGGAGAAAATGGTATTTTTGACAATGATGTAACAATCATTTAGGATAAGTTAATAAAAAAATGTAGTCCTGTGTTGGGAAAAATGGTTGATAGATAAATATGTGTTTGTTTTTATCTTTATTGTTGAGAGTATTACAGGTGTCACCTCTTTTTCCCTCATTGCTCCCCTCCACCTGGTTCCCACCCCAGGCCTTCACTGCACTATTGTCTGTGTCCATGGGCAATGCATATAAGCATATAAGTTCTTGGGTTAATCTCTTCCCACTACCCCTCCCCCCTTCCCTCTAAGATTTATCAGTCTGTTTCGAGTTTCCATGCCTCTGGTTCTATTTTATTAGTCAGTTTATTTTGTTCATTAGATTCCACAGATAACTGAGGTCATGTGATACTTGTCTTCCTTTGACTGGCTTATTTCACTTAACATAATCTCCAGGTCCTTCCATGCTGTTTCAAAGGGTAATAGATCCTTCGTTTTTACAGCTACGTAGTACTCCATGGTTTAAATGTACCACAGCTTTTTTATCCACTCAGCTACTGATGGGCACTTGGGCTGTTTCCAGATCTTAGCTATTGTAAATAACACCACTATGAACATAGGGGTGCATGTATTCTTTCTGGTTAGTGTTTCAGGATTCTTAACATATATCCCTAGACGTGGGATCATTGGGTCAAATGGCAATTCCATTTTTAATTTTTTGAGGAAACTCCACCCTGTTTTCATTTTAGAATGACCAAATGATCAGTCAGATGACATTAAGAATGCCTGTAAGTGCTAAAATATTAAAATTATTGACACTGATTAAATGCAGTTGTATTAGGGGCTTTTTGCTGCTATAACAATTTCTATAAGCTTAGTGGCTACAATACCACAAGTTATTATCTTACAGTTCTGGAAGTTGGAAGTTGGACACAGGTCTCACTGGGCTCAAATCAAGGAGTCAGCAGGGCTATGTTCCATTTTGGAGAGTCTAGGGGAAAATCTATTTCCTTGCCTTTTTCAGCTTCTAGAGGTTCCCCGCATTCTTTGGCTTGTGGCCCCTCCCCCATCTTCAAAGCCTGCAAGGGTGGGTTGAGTCCTTCTCACACCACTTCTCTCTGACCTACAGTTCTAACATTTAAGATGTCCCAAGATTACAGTGGACCACGCTGATAATTTAGGATAATCTCTTTATTCTAAAAACATCTGAGTAGCAACCTTAATTCCATCTGTAGTCTTAATTTCCTTTGCCATGTAACCTACCATGTATTTACAGTTTCTGAGATTAGGAGGCAGACATCTTCAGTGTGCCATTCTGCCTAGTGAATGAGATCTGGATCCAAGAACATAGGACATCCCTTCCCGGGATAAAGCTAGGGATCTCTTTTAGTTACTATGCTCCATGCAGGTTGCTAGAGCCCCTAAAGAAATAGCTTGTATTTGTTCCTGAATAAATTAATCAGCAGCTATATTTTAAACTTGGAATATATGATTTTTTAAAATTTTTCATTCTATATGTGTATGAGCTTTCTGAATAATTAGCTCTGCAATATCCAAGGGGTCACCTGGATTTTATGATAATGTCACCGCTTAAATTAAGATACAGAACATGCAATTTTCTTGTTTATTGGGCTCCAAATTCCCTGTGTGCTGACACCAATGCCTTGCTCTGTTTTTATTAGACAGAGGCATTCCAATTTTTTAGTGAGTTTAACAAACTTCGTCAAGAGATAACTGGAGTTACTATTCCAATATGGCATGCATTAAAAAGTCCTCTCTTTCTCACTTGTATTTATAGTCTGATAGAGGATCAACAGTATACCAATTTAGTCTTGCTGCAGAGTGACATTTTTGAAACCATTAAATTCAAGAGAATGTGCACACACAGAATTCAGCAACATAAGCTGACTGAGCGGAGACCCGCTATCACTAATGTCACTTTATTCCCATTGTGCTCTGTTGTAGATTGTACCTGTTCCATATTTTTTGTGCCATCACTGGTTCCAGTCCCTCTGGGTTCATATTTCCCTGTTATGAGAAATAAAACTAAACAAAATATTACTAAGGATGACAGATACTGCATCTGCTATTTTTACTGCTGACTTTTTTTAGTGTTTAAAAATCTTCAGCTAGTTTGGGAGATTACCTTCAGTGCTAATGTGAGCTGTGAGTTATTCTGGAATGAAGGATGTGTTTGTCAGGAGGGCTCTATCTGCAGGTGGATCTTGGCGAGCAGAATGTATGTGCATTTCTTGGTTCTTTCTGCAGCATGTGTTTAAAGGAGCCCAGCATAAAACAAACAGTTACAAGACATAGCTCTAACCCTCGGGGCACATGAGCCAAATGTACAATGAGGGGGGAAATGGGGAAAAGTGGGGTTCACAAGGAATTTCTTCTTGATAAGAAAGATAACCTAAGGGAGTGGGAAAGGTGCCTGAGCACGTAGGTAGAAATGAAGGAGAGTGACAAGTAAGTGCATTTCAGGATTGACCCAAAGACTTCTCCTCCAAGGCTGTTAGAGGAATAATTGTAAATTCAGGTTACAAAAAAAAAAAAAAAAAAAAAAGTTGTATTTATTTCAAAAAATTCAAATACAAAATATCTATATCCGTGAATTGGGTATATGTTTTCAATTGCCATGATCTTTTTCATTCTTCCCACAAATTTAAAAGTTTAAATGGGAATAAGCTATGAGAAGTGTGCATCACCTGCAAGCACTGACTCAGCATCCTTATGAGTCACAGACGTGCATCAGAGTCACTGTCTGTCTCACACACAGTGATGTTCATCAAGAATTTCTTCTGATCAGGAAAGGAGGTGTGGTTAATCAGAGAAATGGGAAAAACTAGAAATATGTAAGTGCCTACCGTGTCCCAGACACAGTTCCAGGAAGGATACATATCAAACAAAAGAGGCAAAAGGCCCTGCCCTCATCCAGCTGACACTAACGCTTGCCTACAGGCATCGCAAAATACCTGCTGGCTCAGAATAAAAGCAGAGGCTCTCAAACCGTGTGTGTAGAATGCTTTCTAATCAGAAGTTCCTTTGAAACTCAAGAGTATGGAAAAGTGTCCTTTTAATTTGTCTAACACTATACAATTAAAAAGCTTTAGATGGTTGGGCTCCCTCCAGAAAATGGCAGACTCTATTCTTAACATTGTTAATTTCTAAAATAAAAACGTTTTACTATATGAGGATTGAAATTATTTTTCTCACATGTTGATTTAATCTGTGAGTCCATGACTTTTGTTGAAATCAATAACATTAGAAGCCCAAACCCCTTATTTATTGTAACTCATGAAAATAATCATCATCATGGTCATGCCAAAGATATGTGTCATGATTTTGAAGTGATCCTAGATTGTAATGCATGTAATTTCAACTTGTTTTAAAGGAAAGCCAACTTTTTCCAAATATTCCATTTTCAACTAAGTTGGAAAAAGTAACTTTTAAATTAAATTTGTATAATATTACTATTATTTGATGCTCTTCAACATGAAATACACATCATCTTGAGTGTGTGGGTACATGTGTACAGAGAGCCTGACAGCTAATTGCCTAAGAGGTCCACACGGTTCTTGGCTTCTCTTGCCCTAGTGTGTGTTCATTTGTAGACACCCTGACTCGCAGGTATCCACCATTATAGTATAATACAGAATAGTTCACTGCTGTAAAAATCCTCTGTGCTCTGCCTAATCATCCCTCCTTCCCTCCCTGGAAAGCACTGATCCTTTTGCTTTATCCACAGTTTTGCCTTTTCCAGAATGTCATATAGTTGGAATCATACAATATGTAGCCTTTTCAGATTGGCTTGTTTTGCTTAGTAATATGCATTCAAGTTTCTTCCATGTCTTTTCATAGCTTGATAGCTCTTTTTTTTAGTGCTGAGTAATATTCTAATGTCTGGATGTACCACAGATTATTTATCCAGTCACCTACTGAAGGGCATCTTGGTTGCTTCCAAGTTTTAGCAATTATGAATAAAGCTGACGTAAACATTTGTATACAGGTTTTTGTGTGGAGTTAAGTTTTCAACTCTTTGGGGTAAATACCAACTATGATTGCTCGATCATATGGTAAGAGTATGTTCAGTTTTGTAAGAAACTGTCCTACTGCTCCCAGAGTGGCGGTACCACTTTCATCCCTACCAGCAGTGAATGAGAGTTCCTGTGGCTCCACACCCTCACCCCAACTTGGTGGTGTCAGTGATCTGGATTTTAGTCATTCAGATAGGTGCACAACGGGATCTTGGTATTTTAATTGCATTTTCTAATGACATGTGGTGTGGAGCATGTTACCATAGGCTTATTTGCCACCTGCATGTCTTAGGTTATCTATTAAGGTCTTTTGCCCATTTTTCCATCAGGTTGTTTGTTTTCTTATTGTTGAGTTTTAAGGTTTTTGGGGGGGGGGGGTGTATATTTTTGGATAACAGTTTTTTATCCTGTGTCTTTTGCAAATACTTTTACTCAGTCTGTGACTTGTCTTCTCATCGTCTTGTGTCTTTCACAAAGCAGAACTCTTTAAATTTTAATGAACTGTAACATCAATTATGTTATTCATAGGTCATGCCATTGGTGTTTTATCTAATTAGTTGCCAATTACGAGGTCATCTAGATTTTCTTTATTATCTTCTACTTAACATGTTTTACACTTTACATTTAGGTATATTATCCATTTGGAATTAATTTTTATGAAGGGTGTAAGGTCTGGTGTCTAGATTCCTTTTTTTTTTTTTTTTTTGCATATGGTTGTATGGTTGTTCCCGCACCATCTGTTGAAGAGACTATCTTTTCTTCATTTTATTGCCTTCACTTTATCAAAAACCCATTAACTGTTCTGTGTGTGTCTTTGAGCTCTCTTTTCGTCCCATTGATCTGTTTGACTATTTTTTCACAAGTACTATACTGTCTTGATTATTGGAGCTTTATAGTAAGTCTTAAAGTGTGTAGTCTCAGTCCTCCAACCCTGTTTTTCTCCATCAATATTGTGCTTGCTAGCCTGGGTCCTCTTCCTCTGCATATAAACTTTAGAGTAAGTTTGTTGATATCCACAAAATAACTTGCTGAGGTCTTGATTGGAATTGCATCAAATCCATAGATCATGTGTACAATTATTTTTCTACATCATGGGATTCAGTTTGTTCAGGATTTTTGCACCTATGTTCATGAGAGATACTGGCTGTAGTTTTTGTGTTAGGGTAATGCTGACCTCATAAAATAGGGAAATACCCCACTGTTTCTGTCTTCTAGAAGAAATTGTAGGGAACTTCTATAATTACTTTCTTAAATGTTTGGTAGAATTTACCAGGGAACCCATCTAGGCCTAGTACTTTATGTTTTTGGAAGGATATTAATTATTGATTCAATTTCTTTACTAGAAATAAGCTTATTTATATTGTCTATTTCTATTTATGTGACTTTTGACATATTGCATCTTTCAAGGAACTGGTTCATTTTATCTAGGTTATCAAATTGTGGTCATTAGTAGTTTATAACATTTCTTTATTATCCTTTTAATGCCCATGGGATCTATAGTGATCTCCTTTCTGATTTTAATAATATATGTCTTCTCTCTTTTTTTTTTAGTCTGGCTAGAGACTTATCAATTTTGTTCATCTTTTCAATGAACCAACTTTTGGTTTCATTGATTTTTCTCTGTTGATTTCCTGTTTTCAATTTTATTGATTTCTGTTCTAATTTTTATTTCTTTGCTTCTGTTTACTTTGGATTTAATTTGCTCTTTTTATCATTAGATGGAAGTTTAGGTTATTGATTTTAGACATTTATTCCTTTCTTATATTTGCATTCAGTGAGATAAGTTTCCCTCTAAGCATTGTTTTTGCTGCATTTCACAAATTTTACTAAGTTGTATTTTCATTTTCATGTAGTTTAAAAATCTTTTAAATTTCTCCTGAGATTTATTTTTTGACTATGTGTTAAGAAGTGTGTGGTTTATCCACGGGTTATTGCATATGTACATATAAGTTCTCTGGTTAATCTCTTCCCACCCCCGTACCTCCCTTCCCTCTGAAATTCAACTGTTTATTGCATGCTTCGGTGTCTCTGGATCTATTTTGTTTGTCAGTTTATTTTGTTCCTTAGATTCCACATATAAGTGAGATCATGTGATACTTGTCTTTCCCTGACTGGCTTATTTTGCTTAGCATAATACTCTGCAGGTCCCTCCATGCTGTCTCAAAGGGTACGAGATTCTTCTTTTTTGAAGCTACATACTATTCCATTGTGTAAATGTACCACAGCTTTTTCATCTACTCATTTACTTGGGCTGTTTCCTGATCTTAGCTATTGTAAACAGCACTTCTATGAATATAGGGGTGCATATATTTTTTCTGATTGGTGTTTCGAGTTTCTTAGGGTATGTTCCTAGAAGTGGGATCACTGGGTCAAATGGCAGTTCCACTTTTAATTTTTTGTGGAAACTCCATACTGTTTTCCACAGTGGCTGCTCCAGTCTGCATTCCCACCAACTGTGTACTAGGTTTCCCTTTTCTCCACATCATCAGTACTTGTCATTTGTTGATTTGTTGACAGTAGCCATTCTGGTAGGTGTGAGGTGATACCTCATTGTCATTGTCATTGTCATTTGCATCTCTTTGATGATTAGTGACTGAGCATTTTTTCATAAGTCTCTTGGCCAGCTGTATGTCCTCTTTGAAAAAGTGTCTATTTAGATCCTTTGCCGATTTTTAATTGGATTGTTTGTCTTCCTTTTATTAAATTGTATGAGTTCTTTATACATTTTGGAAGTTAACCTTATCAATTTGATACACCTTACCAGATGTATCATTGGCAGATATGTTCTCCCATACAGTGGGATCCCTTTTCATTTTGTTGATCCCTTTTCATTCCTTTTGCTGTGCAGGAGCTTTTTATTTTGATGTAAGCCCATTTGATTATTTTTTGCTTTGTTTTCCTTGCCCTAGGACATGTATCGGCAAACATATTACTATGAGAGATGTCTGAGATTTTGCTGCCTATGGTTTCTTCTAAGATTTTTATGCAGACAATAGTGTGGTGAAGGCCTGGGGAGGGGGCTGGAGTGGACTGGAGGAGGTCAATGGGAAGGGGGAAATGGGACATCTGTAATGCTTTCAACAATAAAGATAAATTTAATAAGAAAAAGGAAAATAAAAAGAAATGCTAAGACACCCTGTGTCTTTGTGTCATTAGCTCTTGACTCAAAGTCGTAGGCAAATGCACCTGATAAAAAAAAAATAAAAAAAAATATAAAATATAAAATAAAATAAACAGGAGGTGTGTGGTTTACTCTCCACATATTGGGGGGGGGGGGGGTTTCCAGCTTTCTCTTACTAACTTGTAGTTTAATTCCATTGTGTTCTGAGAGCATCCATTGCATGATTTCTATTTTTATTTCTATTTTAAAGTGTGTTTTATGCCCAGAATGTGCTCTATCTTTGTGAATGTTCTCTGTGAACTTGAGAAGAATGTGTATTCTAGTTTTGTCAGATGAAGTATTCTATAGATGTCAGTAATATCAAGTTGATTGATGATGCTGTTGAGTTCAACTATGTTCTTACTGATTTTTCTGCCTTATGGATCTGTCCATTACTGATAGAGGGGTGTTGAAGTATCCAGCTATTATAGTGGATTCATCTATTTCTCCTTGCAGTGCTATCAGTTTTTGTCTCACATAGTTTGGTGCTCTGTTGTTAGACATACATGTTAAAGATTAAGTCTTCTTGGAGAATTGACCCTTTTATAATTATAGAATGCCTTTCTTTGCCCTGATAACTTTTCTGCTTCTTACATCTCTGTCTGAAATTAATATAGCTACTCCTTCTTTCGGTTGATTAATTTTAGCATAATCTATCTTTCACTATCCTGTATTTCAAAATAAGTATTTCCCTACTCCTCTGCCAGAAGCTATAGGGGGTTTTTCTTTCAGTCTTTACTGTGAGGACCTGGTAGGGCTCCTGGAAATAAGACTCACAAAAGTATGGGGCCCCCCTAAGGCTGGATCCCCCTGTAGTTTATAAGTCTCAGACTTGTCCACACTGAACCTCCAGTAATGCATCAGTTACAGTTTAGGTTTTCCTAACCCATTGCCAGTACTCACAGAGATTTCTGCTCATAGATTTCTGCTCATGGATTTCTGCTCAGGTGAGTTGTCATTCTCTGTATCCACCTGTTCGTCTCTGTAATTTTAGGGGCAGTGGTTTGTCCTGTGACCTCAATTATCTGGTGACTTGCCTAAGAAGAGTAGTTGATTTTCAGTTTGTTAAGCTTTTTACTTGATAAGACAGAGTGATGACTTCCAAGCTTCTTACACACTGGACAGTAAACCCAAAGGCCTCTCTCTAATTCTTTATGATTTGTTTTTAATGTCGGTAGAAACTTTTTTTTATTGTTACTAATGGCCTTTGCGATTCATGCAGTTCAAGTTTGAAGATTTGAGATTAAAATATTTCAGGCAAACCATTTGTTAAAAATAAAATGGGAAATAAATTGTCTCATGTCTTTAGATAAGATTGCAAAGAAAATTGCTTCCACTTTATGAGTTTCCCTGCACAAAACACTTTATTTCATTGTTTACAAGGTTTTCCTGACAGTTTTTGAAGTTTCACTTGGAAAAAATACCCAAACACAAAACCCGTAAGAGAGAGGAAAAGAGGAGAGAACTCCAGTGTGTCCACAGTCATTCCCAAGTTTCAACTGCATATCTAGCCTTCCTCAGCCACCTGTAATTACGGACCACGCATTAGGCTGTGTACAGGAGCATGGAAATCCCAAGCAGCAACTTAAACATCACAGCCAGGCAAGGTACTTTTGATAGGGAGGCTGCAGACTAACCCTCCTTTTTTTTCCCCCTCACCCGAGGATATTTTTTCCATTGCTTTTCAGAAAGAGTGGAAGGGAGAGAGAGGGAGAGATAAACATCAATGTGAGAGAGACACATCGATTGCTTGCCTTCTGCCCACTCCCCGACCAGGGTCAGGGATCGAACCTGCAACCAAGATACATGCCTTGGCTGGAATTGAACCCGGGACCCTTCAGCCTGGGGGCCCACTCTCTAACCTCTGAGCCAAACCAGTTAGGGCAATAACTATCCTTTCTCGTGGTTTGGTATGACAATGATTACTTCAGTTAACAAGCACATTGGGTACCACCTGCTTTGTATAAAGTGTTGGCTAGCTGCTAGTAAATCAATTCTACTTTTCAAAACCTAACATTTAGTTACAATATTCCTTCATCTATAAAACAAGAAGTAAGAATAGTTCTTATCAGGTTTCTAGGATTAAATGAGATAACACTTATAGAGTACTGTCTTACAGTAATTGTGCCCTGTAGGTTAATGTCTGCTTCCTTCCATTCCAGTATATTTTTCTAAGCGCCATTATTAATGGAGAGCAGAAGTGCCCACAAACATGCTTTGTTTGAGTTCACATAAAATCTGGATTTGTGGTTTCTCCTGAAATTTACAATGCCTGGAACCTCCATGGGGCAGCAGACGGTTGGAGCTGAGTGGCTGCTATCCCCTTCCATTTCTCTAGTCTCCACCACTCCTCACTGTCTTACGCCTACTTCACTTATGTCACCTGCCTGGCTCTAGTGAGATATTTGTGTTTGTGACATTTGATGCCACTAAAAATGTGGTGAGACAGTAAGATTAATGCAGGAAGCCTTGCTGAGCACATTGTGAGCTGGGTTTTGAAGAAGTTTATGGAGATAGAGCATGTGCTTAATAGATATGAGCTTAAAGCTGTAGGTCCCTGACTTGTAGGTCTGTGTTTGATTTGAACAGGTTCTCTTGAATCTTTAAGAGGCTTTTTTTGTGCTTAAAGAAGATCACCATTGAAGTGTATAGCATGACATTACTGAAATTAGTTCACACATGTGGAGGATTATCAAGGAGAAAGAGCTTCACGAGTTCAAGCTTGGCTTTCATTGGTGCACACATCCCCCCATCCACCACCACCTCCCACAAACAACATCACCAGGAGCACATTCACTGTCATTTCCTAACTTATAATGATCAGAGGAAGACAAGCAGGAAAAGACAAAAAGGGAAATCTGATGAACTTGGCTATGCCTTTCTTCGTAGGCAGAACAAAAGAAAACATTGAGACAACTATCAGCATAAATCAGTCCAAAGCCAATCAAAGAAATTCCAGCAAAATGGGGATGTTTTGCCTTAATTATGGAGCTAATTATCTCAGCCCTGTACTTGAGTGTTCCTGGGGAGACCTGGCCTAAGAATGCTTTTCCAATGAGCTGGCACAGTCAGAAGTGGAGAGAAAATGTGTTATTGTAACCGCAGCTGTGGAGCTTGAGTCCGGTGCTGCCTCTCTGTCCAGAGCACCTACTGAGAACATCTCAGCCCAGCTCTGCCTCTCAGACTAGCACGGTTGGCAGGAAAGCGGGGGCTCTGGAGAAGGCGATCATGGTCTGCACGCTGGTGAGAGAGGAATGCCGGCACGAGGGGAGTCACAACGGCTTACTTTTCAAAATCTTTACAACCTGAACACTATCATGGAAGTTATAGATGACTGTTACTTTTCTATTTAAAAAATGTATCTTTTTTCTAACAAGTTTTAGCAATAAAAAGGGCAACTTATTAATGAAACAGTTCTGCCTTCAAAGTACAATATTAAAAGATTATTATAACTACAGGCAAGAGAGCATTTGGACTATGTGGCATTTGGAAATGATGATAAAGATTATCCATATGGTCTCACGTTGTCGATGCCTTACGTTGCATTAGCAATCACCTAATATGGGGGGGGATTTTGATTATGTGGCTTATTTTAAATTCTGCTGTGTTCTAGGTCAATCAGAGTCAAGATGATTTACTAGAAATAGCTGCCATTTTCTTTTGTAAATGTTGCTAGGTGCTTAGGCAGAATTAGAATATTTCAGGACATAATATTTTAGGTATTATGGTGCCATGGTCCTCTTAAACCTCCCTTTGTGTACCTTCTTAAGCATCTTTAATTCTATTCTTGTCTGTCTTGGGTGCATAAAACCACCTCCTCTGGTGGTAACAGCTAGAAAAACGTGTTTGACCTGTTTATTTGTATGTAAGCTTCTCCTAGGTTTATGGCTTTTGCCCAGGTGTCTGTAACCTTGGATCAGGAGCTTTTGGGTGGCCAGTGAGAAGGAGGCAGAGGCCTGTGTTAAGCTGTGTCTCCAGAAGAGCTGGAAATCTCTCTGCCTTCCTCAGTCCTTTGTGTCCGACCTTCCATTGAGGGAGGGAACAAGGGTGCCTACCCCTCCGCTAAACTTTCTACGGTAGCCAGCAACTTGAGGGGTTTTTACCTTCTCTGTTGGCAGCCCGTGATGGGGAACTAATTTGGGTTCATCTGGGGTGCGGCCCAGTGCCCCCGAGGTCGGGGCTCTCCTGGCCGCCGCAGGAGCGTCCCAGTTGCTCCCTTTATGCACTCGCTCCTCACCTCCCTTTGCTGTTTCGTTCTGCCCTATGCCTCTTAGAGTCATCCTTAGGTTATCAGGGTTGTGTTTGGTAAATAGTTCCTAGGGGGATCTGCTCTTTGCCACTGAGTATGGACATGTAGAAAATAATTTAGTAAAAGGTTAGTAACTAGAAGCATATCAGTAAATAGAAAATGAATCTGTTATACTAAATTAAAACGGCCACTGTCTTTTTTAATTTAGCTTATAGTAGCAAGAACAGAAACGAATGTTTTCATCACTGTGGACTTACTTGAGGATAGGCAGTGGATGATTTCCATCTCCGTCTCGGTGCAGCTGACAGAGAACCTGATATCTACAAGGCACAATAAATCAGTGTTATGAATGGATACGATTAATTCAGTAGAAGTTAGTCCTGATTGCGGGTGTACATGCCAGTGCCCCATTTTTCATTCGGATGCGTGCCTACATAATGAACTCTTTCCTAAGGAAACTCGCCAAGAAGCGGAAGGAGACCATGAGCAGCACCCGGCAGGAGATGACTGTGATGGTGAACTCCATGGACAAGAGCTACGCCGAGCAAGGCACCAGCTGCGACGAGGCCTTCTCATTCATGGACACGCACAATCTCAACGGGAGGTGTAAGTGCATGTTTCTTGGCTTCTGGTACATCTCTGTGGTTTTCCAGAATTCCAGATGGTACTGGAGGATTAAAAAACAAAAACCTCCCTAAGAATTCTTACGTCGTATTGGTTTTCCAGTCCCCTTGAACAGTTCTGGAAACTTCTCCATGTGCCGTGGGTTGCTTGGGTGAAGTGATATTGTAAAGGTGACAGGGCCAGATCCAAGAGGACAGGAAGCCACAGTTCTGTTTCTGGAAAGACTTAGCAGTGGCACAAAGGCTTCTCTCCGCTCCATGAAGAAGGCACCTGCTTCTCATGATTCTTTTTGCTGCTGAGATGCTATTTGTAGGCTAACCTGGGGTGGGACTGCACAAGGGAAGCCTGTTACAAAGCAGTTCACTAAGTGACAGTAACAAGTTCATTGTTTATTTGTTTAGCTGACAGGTTCTGCCTTTATTAGAAGGTGATCAGTGGCAATTAATAAGTTAGACTGTATTTCCACTTCACAAGCCTTACATGTCACACCAGGTGGGTACACCGCGCTCAGCTGATACCTTCCCACACTAACACCTGTGACCCAGGTACCAGGCGCTATTTTAGGAAGCTAACAATTACGCTGATTATACAGAACACAAAAAGAGCAGTTGTAGTGTCCCTGGTGATCTTCTCAGAGGCCAGAAGAAAATCCCAGGGTGTATACCTGACTATGGCTCACAGCCCTGCTGGGTTCCAGGCTTCTTGACCATGTGAAATCCATGCCACAGACTGATGCTCCCCTGGCTGTGCGATCAGGATGTGGGACAGCATGGTGACAGCACTGTCACCGTGACTGATACAAATGTGTGAAGCTGGGGACCTCGTGACTGAGAAGCATAGGAATCTGGTCTCTGAGGAGAGACGGCAGATACCAGGGCGGACAGTGCATGCTTGGGTCCTGACCACCCATTTAGCCTGTTCTGATTCTGCAGCTCTCCCCATCCACTTCTCTCTCCAGTCACCACATGGTCACCACATGGTCACCACACATGCCTTCCCCCATGCCTTGCCTTTCTCTACATTCAGCAAAGCTTCGTAGATTTCATTTGCCTGCTTCTCTGTTTGTGATGGCTTCAGTTGTCCACCTGTTCCTACTTAGAGGTGCTTTATTTATTTATTTACTTATTTATTTTGTTAATCTTCACCCCAGGATATTTTTTCCATTGATTTTTAGAAGAGTGGAAAGGAGGGAGAGAGGGAGAAAGAGAGAGAGAGAGAGAGATATCAATGTGAGAGACACATCAAGTGATTGTCTCCCACATGTGCCCCAAACAGGGCGGGGATAGAACCTGCTACCCAGATACATGCCTTTGACCAGGAATGGAACCTGAGACCCTTCAGTGCATGGGCTGAACCTCTAACCACTGAGACACACTGGCCAGGGCAAGGTGCTCCGTTTATTTACTCTACATGCACAACTAGCCTGGTGGAGCAGGAGTTCTGAAGGCACGGCCTTGACCCAACACTCCTCATCCTTGGTTGTCGTTCTTAGCCCTTTCCTGACATTTTCAATGTGAGTGACAGAATGTGTGGTGCCTCGGTACACCACGAACTACATAGGACATTTTTCACTTTATGATGCATCTCTTCTGGCCTGGGATGGAAAAGTCCTCCCACCACAGACGACGTTAGAATTGTCGCTGCAGTTATTTCCTGAATGGCACTATGTAAGGGACCACATAGATATATGTTCTCACTTTCCAGGATAACCCATTAATGTTCCAAATTTTCTATTTCATGGTGAAATTCCTCACGAATAAATTTATGAATAAATTTGAAGAGTAGGAGATATTTGCCTCTGGACAGGAAAGTTAATTTGACATTCCTTTTTAAAAAGTGAACATATCTGTGGAAGTCCAAAAACGCTCATGCAAAGAGGACTGCTGCAGAAGCCAGCGTCAGCTTCGAAGCCAGCTCGTCTGCTATCAGGCATTATTTTTTGCCTCCTATCAATGTAGCCAATAGAGGAAATAAAGCAACAGGCATTCCATTTTCTTCCCACTCCGAACAATGAGTCGAGCTCATCAGATTCCATCCATCAGGAGTGACGCCGATGGTAAACTTTATCATAATGCTCTCTTAATGCCTTTAAAATAAGAGTGCAGTTACTGAGGGAGGAAAAGTGTTCATTAGACCACAGAGGTTCTAGCCCCAAACCTATTACAAATCAGAGAATGTTTGAGATCTTTTAGGGTTGAGAAAAAGTGCTAGCAGTTGGGAAGTGAGTAGCTTTTAGAAATGAGACAGCGAAAAATGAGATTGGAGAATTTAACAAGAAGCATGAGCGTATAAAATCTATCCACCAAAACAAATGGGAGTTGTACATAAAAAGGAGGAAAGTAGATACATATAGTGGGAATGAGTTTAATTTTTATACTAAAAAACAAAAGTATTTAAAATGCCTTTTTTTAAAAAGACAAAAATAAACATAGTTGCTTTGTATCTGCTTTGCACATTTTTACCAACCATGTAAAAATGTCTGCAGGAAATAGGCATTATTCTTGCTGACCCAGGCATATTTTATAGGTTTTTTTGTTCTTATTTTCATCAATTGCTCTCTTTTTTCCTGGCAGCTTACCATAAACATGCATTATAAATGGGATACTTTTCTATTTTAGAAAAATATCTTGTAGATCGTAGGTAGCCTGAGTTCTGGTTCTTGCTCTGCTACTCACTAATTCTACATTTTAAAAACATAAACACAGGGAAAACACAGTCCTAGAGGAACTTCTCCAGGAGAGCTAAATATATTAATCATCAGAATAAAGATAACATTCAACATCCATCAGAACTTGGTAGTGGTTCCCATAATAAAATGATGTAACTGGGTAGAAACTCAACATGATAGATAATATACCTACATCACAGGAGTTAAAATTTAGACTTACATTTAACCTGCTTGAGCACATTCAAATTATCTATCCATACACTTTAATGAAATTAAAGTGTTTTTAAAGCACTAATCAATTAAGACGTTGAAGAGAGTTAACAAACTACAAATTGGAAATACCCACTTTCAGTGGAATCAGATAAATTGGATGGGAGCGGCTTTCTTCTTACTAACCGAGAGGAAGAGAAGGTGTGATAGGCATGTGTTTCAGAGGGATATTTCAAATAAAAACAAGCATTTTTAAGCACTGAAAAGACTAATAGGACAACTGAGCATGCAGGGTTCACCTGAAATGTAGCACACATGAAACATCACCTTTACTTTTCATAAACCGGGTCTTAGCACCATGGAAATTTCTCTGAATATCAAAATATGAGGAAGGAGAGGATTCTGCAAACTATAAAAACAATTTGTAGACAGATTCCCATATTCCTAATTGTGAGAAATCAGTTCAATGTGACACTAGAATTTACAGGCAAAGGCTACCAGTCAAAATAGAGATCTAAGGAATTTCTTGATTCCCAATGGCAGCTTTCGTTATTGGTTTTTCTTCATTTGTGGGGCAAGAAAATCTTTTAAGTGACAAAAGGGTGCCCGTTCCCTAAAAGACAAGTGGTTGGCCCAAGACAGCAGGAATGGTCAGGTTTACCACAGAGACTTCAGTAAACCTGTGATGTGTCTGCAGTCAAGTCTCCACCAGCTGGTGTCCCTGGGAGTGATCTGAGTGCCACATTTTCGGGTGTCCCAGCCTCTCCACATCCGCTGACCGGCCTTTCTCTCCTTTACAGCTGTGTCTTCACCATCGTCCTTCACGATGAAAACAAACACACTGAGTACATCGGTGCCTAATTCCTACTACCCAGGTAACAGATTTTTCCATTGTCTCACCTCTTCATAAGCCTTAGCAGTCAGATCCAACCCGTGCTCACCTTGCTGTCCGTGATGCTGTAGGAGCTTAGTATGTTTGATGTCTTATAACCCCGTGCTTTCTGTGGCTTTCTGTGGGAATACTGGGGGGCCTTTCATCAATCATTTACTGTTCTTTCTCTTTTTACTTTCTCTGCATTGACCTGCTTATGATGTATGACAGACCCATTTGTGCCAACTGCAATTTTAGGTGAGAACATTTCCCTTTATCACAGTTTATTGCAGGAGTAATTTAGAGAGTCAATGGCCACTCTGTGGGAGACTGGCGTTTTAATTCTGTGTGATGTAGTGATTGCAAGCAGGACACGAGGGTAGTGGGTGGCCTGGGGTGAGGGCTGGGGAGTGGGGGCATAGATTATAAAAATACTTTCTCTAAATAGCCTCCATTGGTAAGAAGGGTTTGCTTCATGCATGTTGAGAATGGTACCAAAAGGTTCAAATGAACAATCCCAGCTCCAGTATTTTCCCTTTCTGTGTTCCAAATTTTAAGTCAGGTCTGATCCCAGGAAAAAACACAGTATGTAATCACTCAGCTGTTTACTTCTAAGAGCTGAATTCTGTCCAATGTGACAGTCATAAAAGTGAAAATAGCTTGTTATTTTCACTTACTGCTAAGCACTAAAAACTTCAGTTTCAAAAATAGCGTTTTTCTAATTATGCCAAATGTTGTGCAGAAAAATGATCACAGTAGAGTTTGGTCCCCCTACCCCTCCTTGGTGACACTCGGGGCACCCCAGCATTCCAAAATGTCTATTGACACAGTGGAATTGCAAAGGAGCTGATGTTCCCAACAGCAAAATGACAGGATGGCACTTTATAATCACATGGTTTATTATGTGTCAAATGTCACTAGAAATGAAATAAAAAGTTAGAAATAAAGTGTGGGGCATAATGCATTGAAAGTGTGAAATGTTCCAAGTGGGGAGTTAAAGAAAAAACTAATCCCGTTTGTCCAGTATAAGAAGGATGAGGAGAAATATTACCTGGCTGTGAGATGGCATTACCAAACAAGCATGAGCTGCTCCTGCATTTGAGACGCACATGTAACTCGAGTGGATCATGGCTGTGTTCTGTTTCTACCACTAACCTTCCCGGCCAGGAGCCCAACACCAAGGGCTTCAAGGTATATAACAATTGGTTTTAGCCAGAGCTCCATCCTCAGCTGTGTGACTTCTGCCTCCTAATTCTCTTTACAAGGGTTTATATCTTTGCAACATAACTTTTCCCCCTGTGCTTCTCTTTTCTCTAAGTCGTTACGATTTTTGTAAAGAGGGTAATTTTTTTTTCTTATGGTCTTTTCTGGGCTTAAGCAAATTCATTGCCTGAGGAAAAAATGAACTCAGAAGTTTAAGAATGGACATAAATCAGAATTTTTGAATTTGCATCATTTTGGTGGCTGACAAACAGAACCCACTAAAGCTCTCACCTTTTAATACCAACAATAAGGGGAAAAAGCTGCATTTTATTCTTCTCATAAGTGAGGGGCTCAGACTAATCTTAGGCTCCTGAACAATGCAATCTTCATGCAGATGACGTTTGCAGAATCTTTTGATCGGCGAAAATTTGCATTTCTTTGTGTTCTGTGGCATTCATTCCCAGTTCCTCCAGTACACATTCTGACCTTGGAAGAGCTGAGCGGGGAGGCCTGAGTTGTGCATTGTCAGAGGCGGGAAAATGTTCAGGTTTCACAGCAGGATTTAGATAAGCTTATTAAACAAATAACATTTTTTAAAGTCACTGCTTCATTATTGTGAACACTAACGTCATCTTTTAAAGTTGGTTAGGCTTCTTGACTGAGAGAGAATCATTTGAACAGACAATTCGAGGAGCAAAATGATGCACATTGTGAAAAATAAGTCCGCTAGATAGACAAATGGCCGTTATCATGTGTAGCTGATATCTGCATCACCGAAACAAAGGGCATTGCTGGGAACTCTTCCTTCCACATTACTTAGTGCAAATGTGAGTCTATAGTACATACTAAGGATTAGTGAGGTTATCACCTGGAACTGGAAAGAAAATAAGCTGTACATCTACTTGCACTTGTTGAAAATAGTACTATTATTGCTTAAGACAAGAAGAAATGTTTGTTGTGACTCAGAGCACGGCCCAACTAGATCCTCTAGTTCCTCTACCTTTTATCCCCATAGGCTAAGGTGCCCAGCCCTGATATGTAGAGTTAGTATGCCTTTTATTATTTTCTTGCAAAAAAAATAGATACATAGATGACGATAGACAGATGATAGAGAGAGAGAGAGAGAGAGGCATGATGATATAGATAGATAGATAGATAGATAGATAGATAGATAGATAGATAGATAGATAGATAGATAGATAGATAGATAGATAGATGATAGATAGATGATAGATAGATAGATAGATAGATGATAGATAGATAGATAGATAGATAGATAGATAGATAGATAGATAGATAGATAGATAGATAGATAGATGATAGATAGATGATAGATAGATAGATAGATGATAGATAGATAGATAGATAGATAGATAGATAGATAGATAGATAGATAGATAGATAGATAGATAGATAGATAGATAGATAGATGAGATAGACAGACAGACAGATAGATAGACAGATAGATCCTCCCCAACCTCAAAAACACAGCATTTATTTCTATTCAAGACTTTTTTAGCTGGCTTGTTGAAAAATTCAAGGTAGTTTATTAAAGAATATAGGTAGAATTCATCTTCAGTTCTTAGAAAGCCATCAGAACTGTTAGTGAGAAGCTTTATTTCTGATTTCCTTTCATGCATAACTTTTAATTTAAAAATATGTCAGTGGGTAAATCTTAACAAGTATAGCAAATTAATGACAAATGATAGGTTTTATCAGAAATCATTCTTTTTTAAGAAGTCAGAGGACACTGATTAATCACTGAGGCAGATGGAATCAAGAATTTCTACTAGTTTCCGTGACCCAATTTCATAACAGATAGTCTATTCCCTCTTTGATATCTAAATACTGGATAACAGTACTCTTTTCTTAGATGGTCTCTGTAGTGTTCAAATGCTTTAGGACACAGCCACACTAGTAATGAGGCCAAGATGTCACAGTGCAGTGGGAGATGATACATATAATGGTGACAGTGGTTTTAATCACGTGGTTCAAACTTCGAAGAATGCCCAGCCCTGGATCAAAGCTCTGCTCAGTTGCCAGTGTATGCACATAAGAGGCCCAGATGATTAATTTTAGGGAAGTTTCGAAGGTCAGTCCACAGTGGAGGGCACTTAATTATGTTCATCCCGAAAGATACAAAACTGAGGGAATGAGAGAGGCACAGGGGGGAAACTAATTAATGTTCCATTTATTTTAGTATAAAGAAGAAACTTCCTACTGGAGTAGCTAAAACTCAATGGAGTCCGTACTTCCGTGGAGATCCTGGATCCCACTTTATGAGCTTGGCAGTTGCCAGCAAGCAAATCTGTCATGAAAATTACCCGGTTTATTGGTGACTGTTCTAATAAAATGAGAACATACGAATTTCCAAATTTCAAAGCAATTCCAAATGAACAAAAATCATAAAATCAACTTACCACCCTTTTTATTTTGTCTTTGTGTCTTTAGCCACCTTGTAGTGATCCAGGTGCCATTTCAGCAACAGCAACATAGCTACACACTTGTGTACCACCTTTCATACCATGCATCCCCAGGTGCTTTGCGATGCAGATAGAAGTGAGGTTTCAGAACCAGGCCCAGCTAACGAAGCGCCCTTGAACTAAATTCCTTTTGGACCTGAACTTCCCAGTTTAAAAACAAACCCCATAGCTGAATTCCCTGTTGATAAACAATCTGGTAATTTTTTTAAAAATTGAACAAACTTAATTATGTATACCTAAAATCAATTTTGATTTAATATCCTAATTTTAAGTGACTTTGCATTCTATTTTGATGAGACACATCCTCAATTATAAAACAGCTAAAGGGAGTCAGCATTATAATGAGTTAACCTGTAGAATGTAGAACTCTTAATCTAATAGCACTTCCCTACATAAGACATTTTTTAATAGCTACAATTTTGGCAGTTCATTAATCTAATTTATTAGTAGTCTTCCATTAAAATACAGCCTCTTTAGGCTTGTTTGACCAAATTTTCACATTAATTTTGTAGTACAATTTGGTTGACTTGTTCAATAAATTCAAATAAGAAGATGTGTCGAATACAAATAAGACTTATTTGATCATTACTTGGTTCTTGGGGGTGAGAAGCAATTGCAATACTACTTTAGCTTCTTTTTGTTGTAGAGTAAAAACGTAAACGCCTCCATCCTAACGCGATGGGAGAACTGAGGCTCTGCCCTCTGGCCACCTATGTATAGAAAACTTAACTGTAAAATTAAAGCACAAAATAAAAACTACCTGTAATTACTCACACAGTATTATTGCTTATGCCCTGTTTCCTTTTTCTCCTCTTGTCTCCTGATATGTATCTTCTTAAAAGTGCCAATAAATGGTAAGTTCCCCCACTTGCCCCATGGAGAAGGTGTGGAGGGCGTGGGAGTGTGTTTCTCGTCTGTAGATCCCGACGAAGCCAGCTGGCTCTGCTGCGTGTTGGCCTGCATGCTAGCTCCTGTGGGGCATTCCATGCGTGATGTGCTGGTCCACAGTATTTCGTCAAGCTTTCCAATACCGAGCATGCAAAGGACTCATCACACCGACTTCCCTTTTCCTTTCCGGCTCTTCTCGGACTTCATGCATCGAGCCCATTCTCATTGCTAGCTTTATAAGCCAACCCATTTTGTGCACTTTTATTTTGCTCACAGAACATTTGTACAGTTTACTTACTTCATCATACAAATGAGTTAACTAATCTTCGGATGAAACACAAGACTGGTTTTATACCAGGCCTTGATGAAGTTTCAGGAGGAAACTTCTATAAACTTTAGCACCCAAAGGCTAAAGGGTTCTTATCAACCAGCTTTGTGAAAGCAATAGATCGTTTGGACTGCTTTGTAAAACCCGAGATTTCTGCCTCATGCCTATCGGTATGGCCAATCCCATTTAAATTCCTAAACATTTAACTTTTCTTTTTTGCGAAGCCATTGTAGGGATCAGTGCAGCTATAGGTTGAGGGGATGTCAGCGGCCACCTCTTAGCATTCTTAGTGACTTCGACAGAGCCTGCTGGGTGACCCTCACTTTCTCCACGCCTTCTCTCCCTAGACGAAACCCACACGATGGCCAGTGACACCAGCAGCTTGGTGCAGTCGCACACGTACAAGAAGCGGGAGGCGGCCGAAGTGCCCTACCAGACGGGGCAGCTGCACCCCGCCATCCGGGTAGCAGACCTGCTCCAGCACATCACGCAGATGAAGTGTGCCGAGGGCTACGGCTTCAAGGAGGAATACGAGGTGAGCACGAGCTCGGCGCCGGGCCCCCCTCAGCCTCCCTGGGCACCATGCTGGGGACAGTGCTCCCAACACGCCCAGCCAGCTGGGGGCCTCACGAGGCTGCCAGAAGGAGACCAGGTGCTTCAGCCATGGCTCCGTTTCCATCTGGTGGTGAAATTTATTACTAGGAAGCTAACATGTTACATGCAAAGAGCAGGGTCACATCCCTTTTTCTTTTATTTTGCATAACTCTGCAATGAAAACAGAGGCCTACCAGGCTCTCCCCCATTCTTGATCATGTTGTTGGCTTTTCCTGTAATTAAATCCTAATAATTTTGTAGTAGTTATCTCAGGAAGAAACTATCCACTTAGAACAATTATAGACCAACCAGCAATGTTATGTGGTAGAGATTAGAGGGACTGGCTAGTATCGTAATTGTGACAGCTGTTACTGTCCGGCCAGCCCAGGAGCTTGTCGCCATCCTGGGATCTAGTGCAGGCAGCTTTCAGGGGCATTTCCAGGAGCAGTGATATTCTCTCACCCTATGTAAAATGTAGGGTTCATCTCCTTCACCACCTCTGTTATTAGCTAATTCTTTAGGAAAGTCATTCAAGAACTGAAAAGAATGAATTGATTTGAAGAAGTGTGATTTGAAGAAGCCCTGGTTACTTGAGTGTACAAGTGAGGGGAGTAGGTTTCTCTTTTTACCTTCTTAAAATTAGTTCACAGTCACAGGTGAAGATAAAGGAGATACTTGTAGTGAAAATAGGGTTAATAGATATGTGGTGTTTTCAAACCTTAGACTTTGTTTCTGGTCCCATACCTACCTGACTAGCTCACAGTTGGAGAACATCTTGTCCGGTATGAGAGTATTTTTGAATCAGTTCCTGCCGTCTGTCTGTCCTGCAAGTTTCAAACTGCTCCTCTCTCCTCTTGGGGAGCACTCATGAGACTTCATTTTATGTCCCAGATGCTGCGCTGTCTTAGGTTTAGTCCCATTTCCGAGCTTAATGGCCAGGTTCATTACAGCCGTGAGAGCCGTGCCACGCAATGGCTGGTCTTTTAAGACCAGGCCTTTGTTCCAAGGCAGACAGATAGACACACTTTGCTGCCATGCGCATCCTCGTATGTTGCCAATGGACCTCTGTTCAGGAGACTGCAAAGCCACGGAAACTAACTCAGACCAGGCCCCAAGGATTTGATTTAAGTCCAGCAAATATTTTCAGTTGAAGTTCTGCATTTTAGCAATCCTGAAATTCTTACTTAGCGGTTATTTTAGTTTTACCTTAGCGATTTATAATTCAGTGAGATTGACTGCCTTCACGTATTTCCTCATGCACTTTTAAAAGCTAGCTTAGGAATTAATAGGATTAAGAGTGAGACTTCCAAAAGCATTAATATCTTATGAAAGACAAAATTAGGTTATTGAGAAAATATAAGCCTAATGAATAGAAGTGAAGTCTGAATTCTAGCCAATATTCTGAATGCAGATATTGCTCAAATGTTTGTTAAAGTTATTAATGTCAAAGAGATTAGTTACAGGCTCAAATAGCAATTCATAAAATAACCCAATTCCAATTTCTCATGGACTATTTAAAAATATCTACCTTGGCACTTCCTGTAATATACTATGGATGATACATATTTGAAAGTATGCAAAAAAATATTTCCTATTCAGATATCCTACAGAAATATGATTTGTAAGTGCAAACTTAAACAATTTATACTCATTTTAAGGATATTATAAAACATGATTCATTGAGTTGCTATACTTTGAAATAAAATGTTTTATTAATTAGTTACATTTCAAAATACTCTTTTTCTCATTTTAGTTGGTGGATCAGAGAGGACTGCTTAAAAGCAATATAGACAAATATATCAAGTCATCACATTATACACCTTAAACTTACATAATGCTGTGTATCAGTTATATCTCCATAAACCTGGGGACAAAAGTAAATACTTAAACATCAAAACCATTATCAGTTTTAAAAAAGGAAAAAGAAAGGAGGAAAAAAATGAAAAAACAACATATACTAGAGAGGAAGGCAGGAATAAGTAAGAAGTGCGATTGGGAGGAATATAAAATGGAAACTTCTGTTAGGAATAATCCTCGCACTGAGTGATTTTCAGTGCTGAGTGCTGACGGTGGCGGGGGGACCCTGGTGGGACAGGAAGTGGGACGTGAGGAGTGATGCTGGTGCGTGAGTAAACCTGGGCAGCAGCTGCAGGGAGAGGGCTGCCTGCTAAGCTGTGTCTCACGTCGAGCCTGGAGTCCTACCTTTGCCATCCTCACCTGCATGTGTCCCTGAATTACATGCCCAGATCTTTTCGAGGCACAACCAAGCTGATGGGAATTAAAGGAGCAGTGACCCGTCTAGGCTATATTTACTCTGCTCTCCATTCTCTAACCTTAGGAAATATTTATTCCAGTGTGAATCTGAAAGTCCTCAAGCAGTTATTTGGCTTTTAGAACTCTAACCAAAGGTACCTCTTTGAATCATGCTGGGAAGTGTGCATCTTTCCCTTTAACCTGCACAGAGAGTCAGAAGTATCCTGCGGCCTGGCGTAGTGGGAATCTCTCAGGGCAAATACTGAGAGGCCATGGTGTGGGACACAGGCTCTGGTGCCAGACTGCCTGTATTGCAACTCAACTCTGCTTCCTGCTACTGGAATGTGACCTTGAGCAAGTTATCTAACCTCTCTGGGCCTCAGTTTCCTCATCTGTAAAATAGAATAACTATAGTATCAACCTCATAAGGTTGTATGAGGATTAACCCACTTATGCATCATAAATGCTAGAACTGTGTCTGACATTGAGTTAAAGTCTTAGCTAGTAAAAGAGAAAAATACTAACTAATGCAGGGTGGGGCAAATTAGGTTTACAGATGTTTGTATGGAAAATAGGACAATAATAATAAATAATAATACAAGAATAAGCTGTTTTGCTTATGTACAACTGTAAACCTACTTTGCCCCACCTTGTATAAGACCAAGAGCAGTTCACATGGTGTTCTTTGTAGGGAAACTGCGCCACGTTGCAGTTCAGTACAGCTGTCGTCTCTTGTGTTCAGCACTCTGTGGATACAGCGAGCCAGCCACTTTATGGAAAGGGCTCAGTGCATTTTTGTTTTAGCTCTAAGGCTAGGTAATTCCCCTACTATGCATCATATATCATCAAAAGCTCCTATTAAAAAGTAAAGTAACTTACGTAAGTAGGTAGGTTTGATTCTGTGGGTAAAGTTTGAGAACTGAGAAAAAAGTGTTTTTAAATATATGCTATCACCTTTAATTGCTAAAATAGTGTTTTCATATCTGTTAGGAAAGTCCTAAGGAATAGTGTAACTGGAGACCACAGAATATTCTTTTCAAAAAGAGGTTCTACTAGTGTTTTTGGCAAGGCAGGACTTAGGTAAAGTTTAATTTAATAAGTTGCATTTAATTCACCAGAGAACACTAAATAGGTGCTATGAATCTGACACTGCTGGGTGCTGGGCACCTTGCCCTCAAAAAGCTCAGTCTGCAGGAGGAAGGAGACACATAGAAATTGCCGTGGGTTAAACCCCACAAGAGAGATTTGCAGTGGTGCTTTTAAGGCCACTGGCCACACCTGAGCCAGCCTGGGGTGCAATACTGGGCAAGCATGACTTTTTCCTTGAAGGATGAGTGGGAGTTGGCCTGAGAAGGTGAAAGAGGGCA
Organism: Miniopterus natalensis; assembly: GCF_054644295.1. Lineage (NCBI taxonomy): Eukaryota > Metazoa > Chordata > Mammalia > Chiroptera > Miniopteridae > Miniopterus > Miniopterus natalensis. The sequence goes on along the minus strand of NC_142087.1, from coordinate 37,784,178 downwards.
GATTCCAGGTAGACACAAAGTAGAACAGAGCGCACTGGGAGACTGGCCTGAATCCTGGGAGGGCTGGCGGATGCGGATAGTCAGGGCTCCCATCACGAAGGGCCCTGTGTGTCCTACCGAAGAGCTTGGACTTCATTCTGGAAGCCATGGGACGAGAAGACAGACACAGATAACATGAGTCTCATGCTTGTACTTGGATGAAGATCTATTTAGTACAAACAGCTTAATTCTTAAACATTATTTGTATAAGGCACACAGGAATTGACCAAAAGATAGTCATCAATACCCACAGAAGAAAGGGGAGCAGGAGTGTATTAGGGAGAAAGTATACTATGAACTACATCGCTGTCCCTTTTCAAAAATGCTATGGCACCCTTGGCTTGGATACTTGTCGAAGCAGTGAATTGCTTCAGTACTGAGGCATACGGGGGGATAAATGTCAGGAAAGTCTCCAGTTGCTGCTGTGACTCCGTGTAATCATCCGGCCGGTCTTCCTGGTTTTCTTCAATCCGTGTATATTGGGAAAACCAGCTGCGTAGATGGTAAAACAGTTTCGAAACAGGGACTTTTTCTCTGTTGATAGCGATTCAGCCAATTCAACTTTAGCTTTTCCGAGACAGAAATGTCTGAAAATTGGCCTAAGCACCGGGAGGATTTGTTACTGTTCAAGTAGATGACAGAAGTGTGTCCAAACAAAGGGGAAGCGTGGTGGGGATGAGACGGAGCAGCGCTCAGTACAAATTTTATATTTGATTTTGTTCTAACAAGACTGTCGTATGGCATGTCTCACTAGGGAAATGCAATAATTTGATTCAAAAGAAACTCAGACATGAATCACAATAAAAAAGTAAACATGCTGAATTGAACAGAAAATGGCATATTGTCTGTGGAGAGTGGATCAGAGATCTCTGGAGAAAGACGAAGCAGAAAGGGCAAGTTTATTTACTTTGCTATGAATGAGGAGCTGGTTCTTTTTCCCAAAAAGCAGGGCATCTGTGCTCACCCCTCGGGGAAATTTGTGGGTTTACCAAAAATGAAAAATGGGGGTAGCTGTGCCCACGGGGGCAGTGAGGACTGAGCCATCCTGCCCCTGCAGGCGTCCGGGCCTGTGTGACCTGGGGTCAGAGAGGGCGATGGCCATGGTGCTGCAGCTTTGCCGCGAACCCGTGAGGCCTGTCTACACATGGGTGACTTGTGCCCCCCACTTCTCTCTGCCCCTGCAGCTTTCGAGCTGGAGTACTCCACACAGGCAGTGAGCAGGAGGGGCTCCCCACCTCCATGGTGGCCCTGCAGGGTTGCGTGAGTTTCTCCCCCTCTCTAGTCCCCAGAGGCCTTCTTTGGTCCTCAGCTGGTTGGTTGTTTATTTTTTAACTCATCCTACATCTCTGGGGATCCAAGCAGAAAGAGATTAACCTTCAGTATGAAAACAGTCATGTGGTTCTGAAAGAATACATTTTTCTATCACTGTAAAATTAAGATAAAGGGAGGACAGCAGTTTAAAATTACTCCCAGATAGAGCACCCTGAGAAACACAGATGGCACTGTTTTGTTAGCTAATAATCAATAACCCTCTGGGACACAAAAATTTATTTCCCAGTTACTACAGATGAAACTTACAAACCTAAGTAACTCTTGGCAGCCTACTTTTCAAAAAGTATGTATATCTGTATCTAAATACAGTATAAATATTTAAATATATTTAGGAAACCATTATCTTTTTTACTCCACCCACTTTTACCCTGTGTATATCTCCAGGGTACAAACAATGGTGATTAATTTTATAATTGAACATGGAGATTGTTTGTGAGCTCAATTTAAACTGGGAAATTGTTCAGGCTTAAGTACAACTATGCATTTTTTCTAAGGAATCTGGATTTTCTTTAAACATGTCTATCCCCTTATAGCTCCTTATAGAACTTTTTTTAAATGTATGGGTTGTATATTTTCCCCTCTCATCCTTCCCCCGTCTTCTAAGTAAAACATCTGATTTTGTTAAATACGAGCACAATGTCGTGTTCAATGCTTTCATCTACAGGAGTCCCTCATCCACAAGGAATATGTTCCAAGACCCCCAATGGATGCCTGATACTGTAGATAGTACCAAACCCAACATATACTATATTTTTTCCTATACATCCATACCTATGATACAATTTAATTTATAAGTTAGGCACAGTAAGAGACTAACAACAATAACTAATAATAAAATAGAACAATTATAACAATATACTGTAATAAAAGTTATATGAATGGCTTTGGGGACCATTGTCAAGTAAAATTAGGGTTACTTGAACAAAAGCACTTCGAAACCACACAGTAGGATAACCAAGATTGCTACTAAGTGACTAATGAGCGGGGAATGTACACAGCGAGGAGACGCAGGACAAAGGAATGAATGATTCATGTCTCGGGCGGGACGCAGCGGGAATGCGCTTGATTTCATCATGCTACTTAGGACAGTGTGCAATTTAAAACTTATGAATTGTTTATTTCTGTAATTTTCCATTTATTATTTTTGAGCCACGATTGAGCACAGGTAACAAACTGTGGAAAATGAAACTACGGGTAAGGGAGGGCCCACTACATATCTCACAAAGTTGTAACAAGTTAAGAAGGAATTATCATTAAAACATCTCACTTGTCCTCCAGAATCTATTTTTTACTTACTTGCCTCCCACTCCAGGGAATCCAGTGAAACCTTCACAGTAAAGAAAGAAATAAGCCTCTGCCTGAAAGCCGCCTCCTCTCTGTGGAGGTTGCAGTTATGGTTCCCCGTTCAGATGCCCTTAGGACAGGCCCGTGGCTGCGAAGACAGGGCACTGTCGTCGAAGGGCTGGCAGCAGAGCTCGAGGAGAGGGTCAGGCGCCTTGCCTCTCCCCTGGGGGAGGTTAGTTGGCCGAGAGAGAACTGCAAGTACTTTTGGAAAAGTTTTAAGAGCACATCAGCCCCTTTGTGGGGTGTTGAAAAGGGAGGCAGGGCGGCTGGGATAATAGGTGCTTTGCTTTCTTAGCCGATGGAACCGTTGCCTGCCACAGCTGGCTCCGTGCTTCTGCGCGCCGTCCGGGCGGAGGCGCCCGCTCCGCTCACCTCCAGCCCACACACTTCTCACATGTGCTTTTCAGTTCCCATTTCATATTCTCAGGCACCAGCTGAGTCAATCAATTGCCACAATCAGTGCAGGTTATTTTCTATCCCACAGGATGCAAAACAAACAAAACAAAGCCATTGAAAGCTCAGGACGGGAGTGGGGAGCGTTGGCAAGCACTGTAAATGCATTAAGAATCACAACAGCTGCGCCTCCAGTGGCTGTGGCAGCCAAGTGAGTTTTGATATGTTTTTTCCTATAATTATTATGGTGATGCAAAGCCAGGTCCATAACAAAATGACAGAAACTTCTATCTGAAATTTCAAGGTTGCTTCAAGCTATTTGGGCAGGTCAGATGTATGTGTTTATGAATACTTTCTTATAGATAGATGTTTCTGCATGTTTCTAAATAGTGCAATAGAGAGGGTTGATTATACCCTGAATATGTGGTTTATTTTTTTCTAAACTACAACTATAAAAGTATCTGTTTTTTTTGTTGCATGCTCCATTTTGTTATAGTAACTTTAAGGGCCTCTTAGGTGTTAGTTGATTTTTTAAATCCAGTTTCCTTTTGCCCGTGCCCCTGATAATATCATGTGTAAGCTCGAACTTCAGAAAATTGGATTAAAAATTGTTATTTCCTATGACTCTCCATCCTGATGATAGTTCATGGTGGTAGACATTTTCCAGTTTGTTTGAGGCACTTCTAGTCAACTGTCTGGTTTTTATTTTGCAGCTGGTTATTAGAATTTTTTTCTACCCTGGGAGTTAAGCACTTTTCCCACTTGTTGACATGCTTTTAGTGTCAGATGCCATTAGCCGCAGGACCCGACCCAGGAGGGACTGTAAATGCACTGATGTCCTAGCACCTGCTGACCTCACAAGTATCTGGTATCACTTAGATGGAGTCACCTCCCACTAACTTGGTCTAGCAAGTTTCTTCACAGCTGTCATGGCCCCCTCCCTCTCCGTCACCTCCACATCAGCAGGTCACACATCCTAACTACTTTCTCTCCCCTCCGTTTTCAGTTCCATCCCTTCCTCTCAGTTCCCACTCGCCTGGCCCTCATCTCTGTCCTGCACTGTTTTAGGAGTCCCCTAACTGATCTCTAGACATTTCGTCTCCTTCTTTTAAATCTGTCCTCCACTATGCAACCAATTTTCTTTGTAAGACATAGATGTTATCATGTTTGGCCAAGGCCCATATATCTGCTGTGATTCCTTTCCAGAAATAAAGACTGTTGTGCGTGGCACACTCTGCCCTCCACAACATGACCGCAGCCTGTAGTTCGGGCTTTAATTTTCATCACAGCTGCTTTCTGCCATGTGCCTTATGGTCTAGCTCTTCTGAGTGACTTGCCATCTCTCACGCTGCAAACACCTTCCTGTCTCTGAGCTGTGCTTGGTGTTGTAGCTTTGCCTAGGGTGACTTCTGGCTCCGTCTTCTCTTGCCAAGTCCTTTCAGATCTATGTCACCTCCTCCCGAAGCTTCCCCTGGCCTCCCAACCAGAAACAACCATTCCCTTCACAGGCTCACGACTTCGTGTTTGAATAACACAGTAGACATGTTAATTGATAGTGCAGTGGACAGTATATTAATTGATGATACAGTGGGCAATTATTTATAATATAGTAGGCAATAGATTGATTGATTGATTCCAGAGATATTTGACAGACACTGTTAATTTACTTTATATTTGCTGAATTGATTTATGTGTATTTAAACACATAAAAATGGAAGTGAAATTAAAGGTAGATAAAACTATTAAAAATATATGCTCAGAATGGTACAAATCGTCAAGTAGGATCAAGTGAGTTAGTGGCATCTAACCAGAAAAAAAACTGCTAACCAACTTGAACGTGACCAATACTAATTGTTTAAAAATAGCAAGCATGGACAAGGTTCTGTCTGATCATTTTAACCATATGTTAAAAAATTTTAGGATAAATATTTATAATCCATGTTTGCTTTACATTTCTTATGTAACCACTAATAAAAATAATAGAGAATTATTTAAGTGAAACTTCAGTGCATTTCATAACTGTTCCAGCAGAGAAACTATATATCATCGTACACAGTTTCAAAGCTCATAAAGGTAATCTGTGTTCTCATGGACGTATTTTAGTTGGGAACAAGGCCTTGCCTCCTGGAATTTTGATGATGTCGATGGTGTCTAACTGTGTCTAACACCTAATGTGTCAGTACTGCACAAAGATACACACACACACAGATGTATTTCTAACCACAGGGCTATCACGGTATTATCATACCCATTTTACAGATGAGAAAATGACTCAGAATTTAAGTCACTTGCCCAAGGCCATCACATTGTGGTGTGGCAGAATGTATTCCATAATCTATTGACTCTAAAGTCCATGTTCTTTCCAGTGCATGTCACTTCCTCATGTAACACCACAGGGACATAAACCTATGGAAATTAACCTTGTGTATAATTGATTTGACTTGTGATTCCATGGCAAGAGTGTTATTTTTCCTCTGTGCAGTTTTGTTTGCTTTGAAGTGTTCTGTCCTTTGGCAGAAGACCCATCCAGCCCTGGGGCCCCGTTGACAGTGCCAGCTCTGGTGTGTTTTAACATCTCAGCAGCGGCAGATGCTGCCCATTAACCTCATTCAGTCCCCAGCTCTGAAAGTGAGGTCACTCCGACATTGCCCCTCTCCTGCTCCAGTTTTTCATTGTCCAGAGATGCAGGAAAATCATTCTGCAGATATCTGCCAGCCTGGCTCATTAAAACCCACCAGAAGCTGAAATCAAGCTATAGCTCTTGAGAGCATGGATTCTATATGCCACCTCCCTGGATTATTACTGCCAACCAACCGACCCAGTAGAGGGAGAAAGGGAGAAGGGAGGGAGAAAAAGGAATGTGTAAACGTGAGTTGTGTGTGAAAGCCAAGGTTTTCTAAAAGAGCCTCTCTGGAAGATGTTGATATTCAGTGGCATAACACAACATGACGATGACTGTTATATTACCTGGACCTCTGTTACACATGATAACAGGATATCCTCTGTTAACTGGATCACATTAACTGGATTTCTAACCTCCAGGCAGAACCAAGGTCATACCTTTTAACTTTGAATAACGAATGACCAGTTGAAAAGTCAGTTACTTTTTCCAAACAATAGTGCTGTATAGTAGAAAGGACAATAGATTAGTCAGAAGACTTGGATCCCATGTCTCTGACCTGCCATGTCACTGAAGAGTCTCCGTTGAGACCCTAACGCTGGACCCCTGAGCAAATCACTCAGCTCACTGAAGCAGTCAGTGAGTTGAGAAGACCAAGTGCTCACTGCAGGTCTCTGATGTTAGTGGTGCCTTCACCTCAGTGACGCCAGGCCTCCTGTTTGGACGGGATCTTTTCCAGCAGGTGGCAGTCATTGCTGTGTGGAGTGCCATCACCTAGGATGCACAGGCTGTTCTCCGGCTTCCTTTTGCAATTCTGAGTTTATTCTGCATTTCTCAATGAAGTCGTTTCTATCCTGATAATGCCCTTTTTATCTTTCCCTCCTCTCTCTTCCCCGTACCAACCCATTCCCTTTCTCACTTCCAACCCCCACCCCATCTCCAAATGCTGGGAACTCTGAGTTGAGAGAAAATGATAATGATATTAATACATATTTTTATCAAGCTCTCATGTTTCTAAAATGTGTTTATGATTATAGTTCCATTATATCTCTAATCCCCACTATCCCAGTTTTTAAGGATCATAAATAATAAGGGAATATATGAATTAAATGTTTCAAAGTACAGTAGTTAATTTATTTCATATTTTATATTGTATAAATTCACATTATTGTCACATGTATTATTCAGACCAAAATAATATTGAATCAGAACCCATAATCTTTTTGACTTGTCATATCACTGAAAAGAAAGAGAATATGCTGACCTTTTCAGTTTCTTCTATTGCATCTTCTGAAATAAAAGTAGTTTTATATCCATGATGGAATTCATCCATATTATTCAATATCTTATAAATTTAAAAAACTTCTTCATTCTCTTTATCTTCTATTGTTGCCCTTTAGGGACACATGGAAAACCCTTTATCTGTTTACTTCAGGGAAATTATATAAGAGATACTGAATAATTATAACATGTTCAGTGTTAATTATAAATACACAGCATATGTTTTTATATGTATTGTATTTATATGCTTTAGGTAATTATGCATTTTAGTTTCTTTCCAATTTTATGGCCAAAATATTTTACTTGGTTGATTACTAAGTATATTTTAAGCTTACTTCTTGAAACATGAAGAGAATATACTACAAATCCAATTAACATAATTTATCTGCCTAAAGAGAGTGCTTGCTTTTATTCTTTCTCTATTTTAATAATGAGAAACAGTTGTAAGGATAGAGAGTAACAAAACGTGTTTTGTAAGGTTTGCAAGTCCTGATTTATTGTTGTTTTCCTTTAAAAGCAACACCATTTTTGAAAGGAATTTCAAAATTTTAAACAAACTATAAAGAAAAAGTAAAAATTACCCATAAACCTGTTACCAGTTTTCATTAAGTTTCCATTCAATATTTTAATGCATTGGGATATTTATATAAATAGTTTTCTGTCTTATTTTCCCACTTAATATTATATCACAGGTGTTTCTTATGTCTTTGCCACAAACACTGCTGTGAATAATTCTTTGGATTTACCTTCATTATTTTCTATGGATGGATTTCAAGAGAGGGAATTACTGGTTCAAAATGTATAAGGTGTTTAAGGTTCTTTATGTATATTGGCAAGTTGCTTTCTGGAAAGGTGCGAATTCAGAGTCCCCATCGGCTTTCTCCATGAGAACGCTCACCTCAACACACTGGCACTAAAATCAGCATTCATTTTTTTTTTGGTCTTTGCCAGTTTAATAGGTGAAAAAAAGAGTATCTCCTTATTGTTCCATTTGAAACTGGACATGTCTTCATATGTTTACTGGCCATGGGAAAGTTTTCTTTTTCTGAATTTGTTCATATGCCCTTTTTTATTTTCTACTGGGGTGTAAATGTCCCTTATGGGCTTGTCTGACCTCTTCTGTGGCCTGCCTTGCTCTTCTTTAGGAATGTGTTGGCTGTCCTTAGGCTTTGTGCTTCCATAATTTTAGAATCACCTTGTACATGGAAAATGTGGACATTCTATACAGTCAGCTTCATGAAAAACTGTAATTTTGTTTGGAATTGCATGGGATCCATTTATAAAACTTGGGAGAATTACTTCTTGGTAATATTGGATCTTCCTACTCGTTCATGGTTTCTGCTTCCATTTATTTGGATCTTTTATATTTTTCAATAAAGTTTCAAAATGTTCTTCATAAAATCTTGTACATCTTTTAGTTATGTGCAGTTTTTTGTTATAGCAAGAGTATCTTTTAAAGTTACATTTTCTTTTTATTGCAAGTTTATAGAGAACATATACACACATTTATATATTGCTCCTTTGTCCAAAACCATTTTTCAGCAATCTTTATTTCAATCATTTGTAGATTTTTCTGGAGTTTGCTATGGAGAAATCATGTCTATTCTCATTAATTTTTTTCTTTTTAATCCTTAATAAACTTATCTATTCTTTCTTGTTCATAAAGCTGACTGGAACCATCAGGACAACACTGAATAAAACTTATATTGGCAAGCATCGTTGTTTTGATCCTGATTTTTAAAGAAAAGGCTTTTAATGATTAACAATTACTTATGATTAGGCTGAAGATATTCCCTTCCATTCCTGGTTTATTAATATTATTTACTGTGGGTAGATACTAAATTTGATAGAATGACTTTTCAACATTTATTGTTCTGCAAACTAATGATTTGATTTCTCTTCTTAATATGTTAGTATGGTAAGTTAATGTAATCAATATTCTAATATTGAACCAACCCTGCATTCCTGGGATAAGCCTAACTTGGATATGATACATTATTGCTGAATACCGTTCATTATTGATTTTTGCACTTATATGCATGAATGATGAGCATTTTAGAATGAAAAGTATATCTTCCTTTTTAAATGAAAGAGATGACATTCTGTATTTTTTCTGTTCTCTCAAAAGTGTTTATGTAGGATTCAAATTACCTTTAGAACTCACTTGTAAACTGACTAGGTTGGGCAGTTTCCTCATAAAATTTTTAATTGCTAATTTTTTCAATAGATACAGGACGATTCTGGACTTCTAGTTCTCTTTTTCAGTTGATATAGGAATTCTTGCATTTTGTCTAATTGTCTTAATTTAGAGGCATACATTTGTTCTTATTACCTTTTAATTTGTACTCATGGGTGTGTTTTTTCTTTATCATCATCATCATTGTTTTTGTGCCTTCTTTCTTTTTTCTTGAATATTCTTGACAGCAATTTGTTGGTTTTATTAGTTGTTTCAACGAAATAACTTTTGGCTTTGTTTATCTTTCATATTGCATTTAAAAATGTTTTTCCTATTCCTGTTCTCTATTAATTTCTTTCTACTTTCTTTGAGCTTATTCTGTTCTAATTCTTAAATGGGTGTTAAACACAATAATTTTTAACCACTCTGTTTTCAAATATAAATATTTATTTAAAACTATTTTTTCTCCAGCAGTTGAGTACTGCTATCATTGAGTATTATTTTAAAATTTTCACTACAATTTCTTCTTTCACCCTTAAGTTGTTTAGAGTATATGAGAGCGTGAGTGTTTGTTCTATTTATCAGTGCATGGGAAACTTTTTGTTATCTTTTTATTACTGATTTTTACTTAACTGCGTTATGATCAGAGAAAACTCGCTGAAATTTGTGGACACTACTCAGAGCATTACACATGGTCAGTTTTCTTAAATATTTTACATATTCTTAACAACAACGTTGAGTGAACATATCCTGTATATTCTTTAGATCAAGCCTTTAAAACCATTTGTTGTTCAGATTTTCTGTATACTTACTAACTTTTTGTCTATCAGCTACTGAAAGAGTCTATTGAAAGAGGTCATATATTTTGAAGCAAGGCTATTAGGTAAATACAAGTTTAAAACTGTCATCTCTTCCAGGTGGATTGAGCATTTTATCCTTAGGCAGTGCCACCATTGTCTTCAGTAATATTCTTGCTTTACAGTTTATTTGGTCTAATTTTAATATAACTATTACAGTTTTCTTCTAATTAGTATTTTCCTGGAATATACTTTGGACATTTCTTATTTTAATTGAGCCTCTTGTAAATAAGCATATAGTTGGATTTAATTCTTTCTGTCAAGTCTTAAATCTTTTACCTTTAAATTCTACTAATCTACTAGTTAGTACATTTTTAATTTGTTGTGTTTACTGATATATTTGAATTCATTTCTATCGCCTTTGTGAGTTGTTTGTTCCACTTTTTCTTATGCTTCTCCCCTCAGCCTGCCTTTTCTTGCCTATTTTTAATTAATGGAATTTTTATTTGCCTCACCTATTTTTTTCTCTACCAATTTGGAAATTATGCACTCTCTTTTGCTAGTCAATATAGAAATATTAGCATGCATATTTAAAAGGCTAGAAGTAATTTAATTGTGTAAACTTCACGTAAATCTCTTTCTTCCTCTCCCAATATGCAGTGATGAGGGGTTCCCGGGTAGCACAGGCTCCCTGGGACTTGCAGCATCTGCAGGGCAGTGTTTTTCATTTGCTCCTTCATTTAGCGGCTGTTTACTGAGGACCCTCAATGCTAGCCCTAGGATTTAAAGATGAATAAATCTTGGTTTCTGTCCTTAAGACCACCTGTATTTATTTTCTCCTCAGGAACCTACTAATTAGGAACCTACCAGAGTCTGCATTTCTTTCTTACATCCTAAAACCATGTTTTCGACCTGGTTGTCACATAGTTCAAGCAGTTGCAGGCTTATAACAGTGGTGACCATGCTTTCCTTGCCACATGGACCTCTGCTACCCTTTGCTGTTGATACTGGTGACAGTTGTCACAGTCGGCCACCATCCTCCCATTATCAGAGATGCTTCCTGCAGTTGCCAGTTATTGCATCTCTCTCACCCAAAAGCAGACCGCTCACCTCTGACTTTGCCTTCCAGCTTTGCCCTTTGCGTTTCCACGTAGGATACACCTATAAAATGGAATGACTACACCTGTAAAATGGAATTTCCCTTGACTACATGGACCTCTCTAGTCTTGATAATTGGTGTCAGCCCCTTGCTAGCTGCATTTTCCTCTATGAATTGTAATGGGTTTTTTTTAAAAAAGGATTGTATGTTCCACTGCTCAGTTACCTCTTCTTTCCTGTTTCCCTGGGCTCACCAGTGACCTTCCTCTCTCGTCACTGCCCTGAAGCCTGGACTTCAGCTAGGCCCACACATCTCCCATTGCAGCTCCCATGTCTTCTCTTCTTTCCATTGATGAGCCTTTTCGTCTTTGTCTAAAAGCTCTAATTTTTAAACAAGATTGTCCCGGTGGAAACATCTTCTCCAGTGTCAGTGGCTGTGGGATATCAGCAGGTAAAATGGTAATAGTTAATATAAATGGGTCTTTGATAAGTAGTACTTGCAGTTCAAGGCTGCCTGTATTCAGAAACAATGCAACTTGTACTGTGAAGTCTGATGACCAGAAAGGAGAAAATGGAGCTGATAAACAATTTAAAACTGGTGTTCGCCCATTTTCCTCTGCACTTTCGAAATTCCCCTAGATGTTCGTTCTGACTGTCAGCGCGCAGCCCGGTAGTATTTCCCTTTTAGTCCTGCAGCACTTCTGCAGCAGGTGGCAGCTGACCCGCTCCCAGGGTGCTGGAAGCCACGTCACTGTGCTGGAGCATGGTGGCACTGCTGGATGAGCTGGCTGGCATTGCGCATTGTGTGCTGCTCCATGCTTTATCGGTGGGGAGTAAATCTTTCTTGGAGTCTTCAGTGGTTTATGCTTTGTTTAGGATTTTGATGTCCAATTTCCTTGTCCAACTTTTTGTTTATAGCTTGGCACAGATCTCATTAATATTATTGACCCCTTAACCATTTTAAAGAGCATTGGGTGGGTTGCAGGACATGGGATTTGATCTATTTCGCCCTAACTGAAAATTTTAATTTATGTTTTTGAGTTCTAGCCATGATTACTGCATTGGTCAGATAACTTTAATGCTTTTTTTTTTTTTTTAATGCCAATAATGTGACATCAGTGCTCCCATAAAGTAAATAAATGATTCTTCATAATTGCTTTTCCAGTGCTTTTCCCATGTGACTCTTCCCAGTAGTTTTCCTCCAAAATTGTTTGAGTAGTGGCTGTCATGATTCTTGTGAACTGGCAAGTATGTCAAAACAATTTAATCAGTACTTGAGCTGCACTGGCATTGCTCTTGGAAGAGCACTTTTCAGAATAACATTCCTCTAAGCATTTGTTAAATAATTAGACCTATAAACACTTTACCCACAAGGACCCTCAGAAGTACTGTTGGACGTTTTGAGCCTTAGGGACAAAGACTGTTCACCACTGTAAGTGCCACAACACCCTATTAAGGAAAGAAAATTTTGAGCAAAGATGAATAAGAGTCAGAGTTATTTGTCCTTAGGAACATTCCTGCATTGTCATTGTCAGGAGCTTGCATGCATAATTAATCAAGGAAGAGCTCACAGGGATTTTGATTGACATCAGACACCATTCCAACGTCTCATGTTGAAGGATCACTGGTGCAATCGCCCCCTAATTGATGGGACATATGTGATTATCCTTCAGCCCATAGTCATTGTGAAAAACATGTTTCTTCTGCAACCTGAAACTGGTAGGTGCTGTCAGAAAGTGACTGCTTAAAAAATTAGTACAAGATTTTAAAATTGTGATTAAATGGATACTAAAAATCAAAGCATCCTCTTTCAAATATGTCCGTTTGATTTATGAGAAGGCTAATAAGGAAAAAGTGAAAACGTTAGTGGTTCCAAGAGACTCTCTTGTGTTCAGACCTTTGCAGAAAAGCAAATATGAGAGCAGATAAGTAAGGGGGTTGTTCTATTGTTTGGGTGAGATGAATGTGGGCAGAAAGTCTTAAAATCTCAAGACATTTGAAAGGAGGCTCCTGTTACTTCTGTTCAGGTTCTTTATCATCCAGGTCTCTCATTCAGTCAACTTTGGTATTGTGGTTACGAAATGAGGCACACCCATTAAGAAAGAGACGTTTCCTGTGTCCATGAGGGCACACTTGGCTATGGGTGCCCCTTCTGAAGCACCTCTCAAGACCTCCGAGTCCTTTAGGAAAGGGGATTGTCTGCCTCGTAGGATTGCTGTGGGACTGATACTGTGTGTATACACGTCTATGTCTATATGTAAATGTATAAATAGATCTTTTTACTGTGTTACTAAACTCATCTCTAGGATCGCTGCTGGAGACATCAAGCCAACATCTCTGATCAAATCAGTTATTATACCACCCCCAGGCTATGCTTTTTTGAGTCACAGTGAAATCTTATTTACTCCCCTGTGTTTAGAAACCCACAGTGTCTAAAGCACTGGGTGGTTATGACCTGCCCACCCCCACTGGTGAGCTTCATCTCACCTCTCCTTGTGGCCCCTTCTTCTGTCATAAAAACTTTGCACTCAAGTCAAATTACCCCCCCTCCCACCTTCCCTCATTTCCACACCTCTGTCTTGGTAGCAGGCATCACTTGGCCTCTGCTGGGAGCCTACTTGTGTCTCCCTCTCCCTTTCCAAGTTTTCTGGTCGATTCTTCAAGGACCAGGTCAAGACCTGTCTCCATAAGCCTTCCCCTGTTCACCCATCAAGGCCCCACTGACCTCTCCTTTCTCCAAACCTTTGTAGCATGTGAGAGTCCCTGCTGCATAATTTAGCCTCTATATACAGCTCTTTACTGTTTGCTGTCTGTTTTATGAGTGTTACAGCTGGATTGTATCTTCTCCAAGGATAAGGCCTTTTATTCTTTGTTGTAATCTCTGCAGTGTCCAGCACTATGCTTTAGCACCTAGTAGGCATGGTGGTTGACTGTTTTGGGCAAGGAACTCATTACAGGATTGTCTTATGGTATGTCAGCATAAGCCAGTGATGCTGAAGTTCAACAACCAATTATTATAATTTCATGGTTTTGAAAATTATTAGAACCAGATGGTGGGCCTCTTCATGGTGGTAGTAAGAACAATCAATATTTTTATCAAAATAGCCACTAGCATTGGTAGAGCATCAGCAATTTGCCAGGCCCTGGGATAAACATGTCCATGCATTATCTCATTAGAAGCTCTCCACACCTACCCCATTATAGACATAAGAAGACTGAGCCTTAGAGAGTTCAGTCTCTTACCCATGTCAGAAAGCTTACGTGGGTGTTGGAATTTGAACCCAGGGCATCTGACTTCAGGGCCCATGCCACCTTCTGGGCATCAGAAGGAAGTAGAATCTTTCCCATCGTTACCCTGTGCTTTGAACCTCTAAAAGCTGAAGGGATGGAAAAGATGAGATGATTGGAAAAGGTATTCCATGTATATCAGATATCCAGAAAGCTTGACAACTTTCTCCTAACTGTAAATAACAAATCACAGTTTTCCAAAATAATATGAAATAGTAGAAATGTTGGGAATTAAGTTTATTGACAGGATGATGATAGTGTTTTGATGTAAGAATTTTAAGCTTGTAAACTGGCCTTGCTTTCTGTGTTTTGTGTGTACAAGTTTCACTTTATTTGAAAGTGTTGAGTCAGTCTGAAGTGTAGATTTGCTCTAGTTCGCACTGACGAGGCACGGTGGAAGAAGGCTAAGGAGAGCAAAGTGTGTTTGTCCTTTGGCGTTGGCACCAGTGGGATGCCATATTGCACTTAAAACATTGCAATACTTTTTTGCAATAAGTGCAGAATGTGTGATCAAGTAAAGGAGCAGTGGGAAAGAGACACAATTTGTCAATGTTCAATATGTAGAAATAAACATATTTTTAAAAGTCAGTCTCCTGGTCCTGGCCGGGTGGCTTAGTTGGTTGGAGCACCGTCCTGCACACTGAAAGATCACAGGTTCACGTCCCAGTCAGGGCACACACCTAGGTTGTGGGTGCAATACCCAGTCAGGGTGCGTTTGGGAGGCGGCAACCCTTCGATGTTTCTCTCTCACATCCATGTTTCTCTCCCCCCTTCCTCTCTCTCTAAAAATCAATTAAAAAAGCAACAACATATATTCAGGTGAGGATTTTTTAAAAAGCCAATCTCCCAATTATACAAACTTTCCAAATCTAACTAATTAAAATCCTCTAGGGGAAAGCCAAAGCTTACCGTGATCAAGACTTTTATATATTATTTTTAATCCTGACCCATGGACCTTTTTTCCATTGCTTTTTAAGAGAGAGTGGGAGGGAGGGGGGAGGGAGGGGGAGGGGGGGAATGAGAGAGAGAGCAATATCAATTGGTTGCCTTCCACTCTTGCCCTAACTGGGGCGGAGCCAGCAACCAAGGTAGGTGCCCATGGCCAGAATTGAACCCTGAACCCTTCAGTCTCAGGCCTGTGCTCTAGCCACTGAGCCAAACCAGCCAGAGCTGATCAAGACTTTTAAAAGCTTGTTTTTTGTGTGTGTGTGTTTGTTTGTGTGTATATGTGTCTGTGTGTGTTTAAAGTTCTCTTGGCATGGTGAGTTGGACAGTATTCCACTGATTATCGCAGGTATGCTACTGAAAGAGCTACACATTTTCAAATTGTTCTGTTTCTATCACAATAGGTACTTTTAAAGACTTCAGATAATAATGATTATCTGAAAACATTAGCACAGTAGGATCTTGATTACCTAATATATAATATTTCATTTTGTTATTCTGAATGGGTGGCCCCACACCCTTTCTTTAGCTCTTTTTTTTTTTTTTTTTTTTGGCCAACGCCCTATTGTGCTTTGTAGTACAGAACCCATACAAAATCTAAGAAACAACCTAAATAAATCTATAAGGGATCTAATGAAAAAGAAAGGCCTATAGTCTTTGTAAAGATAATATTTATATAGCAATCAAAGTTTCCTAAACAATTTTATTTGAGGAGAAATGCAAAAAGCAAAAGCGTCTACTATCTCCCGGTCTGAACCTTTCTACTATTTTACAGTGGCTAATTTAACTTGAGTGCACAGTTCTAATGAAGGAGTTGCAGGATAAAAAAGTAGAGCTGAAATACGTATCTTTGGTGTCCTTACAGATCTGATAAACTGACATACTTTCCTAAGCTTATGCAAAACCGAAAGTGAAGAGGCATCTTGCAGAAAACTAAATTATACATAAAGCCATTAAACCTCAAGCTTCACTTCTGATTGAGGGATTGCTGCAGGAGTCAGTGAGAGCAGAGGCAAAATGAAAAAATAAATAAATGAAAGCCCTGATCACATTATACATTTCAATGGAAATGTAATTGCCTATAAGTTCACTTGAAGTTCTTGGGTACGTGCAAAATTGCATGTAGCTGCTGAAATTAAGAAAGGGGCCCTGTCATACAGCTCATTGGTGCTGATGTCTGACTCTGTATGTGCTGCTTGCCCCAAATTCTCTGTCTATTGAAGTGTTCACTGTTTTTTGTGACCCGGTTTTGCACCCAGCGATGTATTCATGTAGGTAGCATGTGCCTTTTACTTTTTTTTCAAAGTGGTTTTGTAACTGCCAAGTCTAAATAGACAAACTCTTTAGGATGCTTGCAAAGTCCCCATTTTCAAAGGTCATATATCTGAAAAATATTCTCTTCTGTCAAGGATGATCTAAATATGAGCATTTTCAAAGGATGGCAGTGCAGTAATGACCTCTCTGGAGGTCGTCTTCTACCACTAGGAATGTGAAAAGGAAAAGGCATGAAGTCGGCATATGCGCGAGACTTCATAGCTCTGAGGCCCAACAGAGCAGGCAGAGCTGGAGAAATCTGGAAGACCTTTTTCTGACCCTTAATTAACTGCCAAGACTCTGCAGATTGCTGCTGGCTCTTCAGCATCCCCAAATAGTTCTTAATTAATTCTAGCTGCCGGGGTTGCCCACACTAAATCATTACGAAATAAGCCCTACCTGAGGAGTGGGTTAATGGCCACGGTAAGTCCCATGAACCATGTTTTCTTTCATCTGATGCTGTGTCTTGGAGGCTTTGGCAGTGGGGTTGTCTGCCTCTGTGAGTGGGTCTGTTTTATCAGCACATCACAGGACTGTAGTATTGAGACAGAAAGTCTGCCTGCTTGCATGAATTATGGCTTGACTAAGTATTCAGTGATAATAACACCCCAAGAAGTGAAGGATTGAATGCTCACTATGGAAAAGATGTTCAGAGGAGCAGAAATTGTATGTGTACATCCAGCTCTGCATGTCAGCCTGCAGAAGGAGACTGTGTCTGCCAGAGCCAGGCTTTCTGTTTCCACATTTAGGTGACTCATTCCCACAAAACATTCCACTTGGCTTGCTCGAACCCAGTGTTCACCGTCTAGCATCAGCGTAACAACCTGGCTTTCCGGCAGTGCCACTGCACACAGCACCACGGGCATAATGGACACTCCGAAAGAAAATATCCCCATTTTAAATTAGTACATTAGCACCCTAGGTTACACATCAGAGTCACTTCAATTTAATATTTGTGCTCAAATTCGTCTCTATGTGCTAAGTGTATTAGGGTTGCCATGACAAAATACCACAGACTGGGTAGCTTAAGTAACAGATACTTATTTTCTCCCAGTTCTGGAGGCTGAAATCCATGATCAAGGTGCCCAAAGGGTGAGTTTCCTCTGAGGTCTCCTTCCTTGGCTTGCAGATGACACCCTCTTGGTGCCACTTTATATAGTCATCCCTTTGTGCAAATCTTCTCTTATAAGGACACCAGTCATATTGGATCAAGGCCAACACATATGACCTCATTTAACTTAAATAGCTTTTTAACAGCCCTATCTCCAAACACAGTCACATGCCACATTCTGAGGTACTGGGAGTAAAAGCTTCAACATATGAGCTTGGAGAAGGGGAATGGTGGGACACAATTCAGCCCCTAACACCGAGAAAATCATATTTCTATTCAAAAAGGCTGAGAGATCTTCCCATTTGAGACCCCACCAAGTGGCTTTCCCTGAGAGGCTAGGCTAGGGAATCCTCTGGCAACTCCTGTCCATCAGCCCCATGGGTGTGTCCTCTGTAAATCATAACCTGAGCTGTCCAGTATGGTAACTGCTAGTCACATGTGTCTATCTAAATCTAAATTAAATTAATTGAAACAAAGTTGAAAATTCCATGTTCTAACCTCATTGTAAGTGCCATCATCGCAGAACTGCCATTACCTTTCATGTTCTGGAATGGCCATGGGCTTTGGCAGTCATTGAGGTAGTTCCTGCAAGGAGCACCCCACAGCCACCTGCTTTGTACTCAGCTCTCTGCTCTGCAGGTGTAAAGTAGGAACATGGGCCTCTCTTTGAGCAGCATATAATTTAATTGTGGTCATAAAAGTAACATAAAATGTTACATATCCGATCTGTAAAGAAAATGTACATAGCACATACTTATAGGTACAGTAGAATTGTGAAGGGGAAAAAAAAGATCAATGGAAACTATAGAAGAAAATGCGTGGAAAAACTAGGTTTGAGCTGAGTTACAATAGTTAGATCAATTTTTGAAGGCAGGGTAAGGGAAGGAAGGGCCATCTGGGTAGAGCAACATCATATCCCACAGACACTGGAACATAGAAAGTCCTGGGAGAAAACTGTCATGCTCCCTCTCTTGGGCCTACATTAACGTGGATGCTTTCATTCAACCCTTTATACTTCTTCGCTTCTCTTGCTCCTTTCTCACACAGCGTTTCCTCTTCATTCATTGGCACAACCCTTGGCTCTTGTGCATCCTGGAAGTTCCACAGAGATTTCCTTCATTCTACTATCTGCCTCTAGAACTGTTTTGCCTGTGCTATCTGTCCCTCAACCTACAGTAGGGTGCCTGTTTCAGGAACTACCTTCATGACTAGCAGATCCACTGAGCATGGTCCCCCCTATAAGGACAGAAGTCTGCACTATCCAGTACCATGGCCACCAGCCACTTATGCTATTGAGTGTGGCTGCAGTGAGTAAGGAACAGAGCATTGGGGCTGGAACCCCTTGAGGTTGTTTAGGGAGCTTGAATGAGCCATCAACTGAGTCAGCATCTTCTTTTGTCTCAGCCCTTTTAGCGACTCCATCTTTTCTCCAAAGGATGCAGGACACGTCAGTAACCCTGGGAAACTGGGGCCGACTCCCAATTCATTCAGAGTTAGAAGTAGAGTAAGGAAAGAAGAGCACCTAGGAGTCGTCTTGGAGAGCCTGTGTGATGGGGTCCGCAGATGTGTTCATGAACACGTCTCCTGGTGTCTTGTATACTGATCCTGACACTGCCATCACTGACTCAGTGTTGCTTATTTAATTATAATTATCCAATTTATTAATATAGCTATCAGACATTATAGACTTTTACAGTGTTATAAATAAAAGTTATTTGGGGGGGGGGGGACCTAATGCTTAGTGAAGAATTTTTAGACATTGCACCAAAAGCATGATCCATAAAAAAAAAATCAAGAAATTGTACTTCATCAAATTTAAAAATGTTCAATCTGTGAAATATTGTATTAAGATCGTGAAAAAACAAGCTCTAAACTGGGAAAAATATTTGCAACCTGCATATCCAATAAAGGACTTCACCAGAGAGGGTAGGGTATAGGGAGGGCAAATAAACACATGAAAAATACTCAACATGATCAACCATTAAGAGAATGCAAATTAAGACCACAATGAGATATCACTACACAAATATTAGGACAGCTAACATAAAAAATAAGGACAATAGTAAATTCTGGTGAGAGTGCAAACACTGGATTGCTCATAAGTTGCAGGTGAAAATGTAAAATGTAGAGCTACTCTGGAAAATAGTTTGGCAGTTTCTTAAAACACTAAATATGCATTCACCATACAACCCTGCAATCACACTCCTCAGCTTTTATCTCAGAAAAATGAAAATGCCCACCCTTCCCCCCATGAAAGAG
Source organism: Miniopterus natalensis (assembly GCF_054644295.1). Lineage (NCBI taxonomy): Eukaryota > Metazoa > Chordata > Mammalia > Chiroptera > Miniopteridae > Miniopterus > Miniopterus natalensis. Next base: position 37,764,181 of record NC_142087.1, on the reverse strand, counting down.
CATAGAACTACTCAAATGCATTGTACCAATTTCTCTTTCCTGGTTTTGATATTGTACTACAATTATGTAGTAACTTTTGGCAGGAGGCAGCCGATCGATGATTCTCTCTCATCATTGATGTTTCTATCTCTCTCTCCCTCTCCCTTCCTCTCTCTGAAATCAATAAAAACATATTTTTACAAAATCATTTCAACCATATTTGTTACCAACATAATGATTTTTTTAACTCATTGGGATAATGACTGTAAGGTGATAATAATCATAAGATTAACCGATATTTATAAATATGCTGGAATCACTTATCATGAGCATAAGTTACAGTTATAACAGGAAAATAATTGAAGGATTCATGTCTGTTAAGATATCAACGCAATCGGTGTTACAGATAAGTAACAGATATGCAATAGTGTATAATAGTATTTAGCATTTGTATTTAGTACAGTTAGAATATAGTTTAGCATCTATATGTAGAGTAATATTTAGAACAGAACAAGTATGCTGCACTTGTTTTATTAATGTCATCTATTATTAATATTATCTGTTGTTATTATTCATACTACTGAACTGATAGCTTATTGTGACTGCATGAAAAGAATTCTTATGTAATCAAAATCTTTTGAGCCAAACGTTTTTTCTTCTTCCACTTGGCAAAAATTCAAATCTCCTTTCAGGAATTTTCTTTGCTGAAACAAGTCTCAGGACACTGTGTGAAAGTTCATTCTGTTTTATGATGGAGATGGTAATATAGGTCCTCCAAGGGCATTAGATCTTGGTTGTTTGCATTTCAAAACTGACCCTGAAGTTTACTTTAATTTACTTTCAACTCTCTTGCCTGGTCTAAAATGTTTTAAGGCAGTACTTCTAATAGCATGAAGCATCTTAGTTTAGTTTAGTCCCAAACCTTGTGATTCTAAATAAAAAATTGAACCATGTGCCCCCCAGGTTTTAATCTAATATCTGGTTCCTTGAATTAGGGCCAACTCTTCATTTTTTAAAGCATCAGCGAATTCTAAATACAACTTTTGGCTATTTCCTTTTAGCATCTGACCTTAGTTCACTTAAACTAATTGTTATTTTTTCATCAGATTGTAATTGTAAAAAAACAGCAAGAACAAAAACTATACTGTAGAACATTAGAGGAATTTTTTAAACTCTGAGTAGAATACACTTCATGTAAAATGTGCCTTTTTATTACTCCCTCAATCATGACAGCAGTTTATTTAAAACCAGATGCAATCATATACTTTTTTAAAACCCTTTTTAAGAACCAGGCCTCAAAAATTCAAATGCATTTATGATGTAGGAATCTTCTGATTTGTAAGTGTCACCAATTACAATTAGTATTATTCACTAATACTTACAGAGCTCCTCCTACGTGGCAAGTAGATGCTCGGTTCAGAGGAGGCCTAGAAGCTCGGCTCCTCCCTGTGGGCTGGTGGTTGGAGAGGAGACAGGCGGTCCTGCTCCAATACTATGCGCATTTCCATGGAGGTTCTAAAAGTTACATATTTTACACTGATAACATGACAGCTGTGTGGCACTTTATATGTACAAGTGCCTTACATGTTCTTTTCACTGACATTCATTGGTTTTAATACTGAAGGCAATTTTATTAAGTAATTTAAATTATCATCATGTTTCTGTTGCATAAATTAAAAAACAAATCCAGTAACTGACCTGTGGCCACACATTTGGAAATCAGTCAGAGCTGGAGTTTAAACCCAAGTCTTGTGGTCCTAAATACCTCCATGCTCCTTTCCTCTTCTGTACCCGGTGTTGTGAGCCAAGATTGCTGATGAATTCAGGGTTCTCCCCAAGTGTGCTATGCAAACAACCGATGATGTACACAGTGATTTTCTTAGGAGGTCCACTCTCAAGGAATAACAGTACTGAATTGCAGGGGGAGAGAATGGCTGCGGCCTGCTGAGTTCTGCCGAGCCTTTCGTTCATCGGCGAGTCTCGGTTGGACTCTAGAGTGCTGTTGCGTCTCTCCCCGGCGCGTAAGGGGCCTTGGGCTCAGAACCTAGCCAAGCAGTACAGCCAGGCTGGAATTAATACCACTGTTTTGTTTTGTTTTTTATTTGCCTTTCCTATTATCTTTACCTGTGGTAAATGTTTTGGCTTTCCATTTGCTACAATGATGTGAAATATCATTTCCAAATAAATGTATTTAAATATATAATTGTTAAAACTTAAATCCTTAGGCAAATTAGAGGGAAATGGTAGAGGGAAATTAGAGGGACTGTGGGAAATGGTAAAGGTGGTTCACGGTGATAAAATTTGGGAAGAACTTATGTATTGCTGCTGACGCCTCGGTCATTATCACTCGCCTTGGGGATTCTTGTTTCATCTTTTCCTTCGCCTACTTGCAAACCTGGTCCAAAAGTATCTTAATAAGGTGCTACCCGTTCATAGGGAGCACATTCAGATGAATAAGGCATTCCACCTAGGGTCTGTGGTACGGTGATTTTAACCAATAATGTTTGATCTGTTCTGAGAGGTGAATTAGTTCTTTCAGGACTCCCCACGGAGGCTGTGAGTAGCTCTGTCTCTCTGAAGGAGTGATCATTGGCAACTCTTAGAAACTTCCACCATGCCAAGATTCCTGCACTGTGCTTGGTGCAGGCTCATGGTTTTGACTCTGTTCAGAATTTCCTTCTCATGCCTATAGACTAAGGTTAAGAGCCAAGACTTTCCTCTGTGGACCTCTGAAGTGATAGTGTCCAAAATCCCAATAAGAAATGTTTAGCAAAACATCAGTCAATAAAGAAGAGCGGCTGTGACTCAAATTTCATTTTAGGTTCTAATTTCAATGAAAATGTTTGCTTTTAAGAGTAAAAATTGAACTTCCTGACACAGTAAATGGAGATGCAATTAGTCTTCACTAAGCTGTTTGAAAAGTATCTCTAACCTTGATGTCCAAATTTCTAAAATAATTCTTCCTTCTGAATTTTTATCTTTAATCATCATGACTTAGTACTATGAAAGAGCCTGGGAATTATGCTGATAGGTTTTATAAATTAATCGATGTCAAAAAGAGAGTCACAAATCTCTCATTAAAATTCATTTTTCTGCCACACTTATTCATTTCCAAGTCTGTCATGTCTAAAAAAGTATCATTGGATTTTCAATCACATTTGATGGAGCTTATGTGCTGTTATTTCTGAGGTAAGGACATTTTAAAACTCACAGCTCTCCAAGAAATACCGTGGAAAGGATGTTTGATATTTTTTAAAGAGGGAGTCAAGAGTGAAACAGCAATAACCCCACTTCTAAATACTGTGTAGAATCAGTGGAGAAAAAATATAGAGCCAGAGAGGAAAAAATTGAAAGGGATTATTGTCAAGGAAACAGTAACAAAAATGGCAGCCAAGTCAATAGGATGTATTGTCATCAAAGTCTCAAGCTCTAATATGAGAACAAGAACAGTACTGCTGGTCCTGATGAGCACTTACTGTGCACAGGGTGGCTGCACAAGTTCAGGCCCCCAGTCCTTGTGACAGCCAAGCTATCATCAGGGAAACTTGCTAGGTTTTCAAATAGGTAAGTGGCAGGTGTCCAGGTGTGTTTTTAATTTTTTTTTTTAATCTTTACCTAAGGACATGCTTTTATTGATTTGGTGTTCTTTTAGAGAGAAAGGGGGATTATTGATTTTTTTTTTTTTTTTTTTTAGAGAGAGAGAGGAAGGGAGAGAGAGAAAGAAACATTGATGTGAGAGTGAAACATCAATTGGTTGCCTCCCACATGTGCCCCAACTGGGGATTGAACCCACAACCTTTCAGTGTCCCGGACAACATTCCAACCAACTGAGGCATACTGGTCAGGGTACCCAGGTGTATGTTTAAGAGCTTACTCTGTGAGAAGTGTGTAAACTGGAGGGCAGTGAAGCAACCAGATAGGAAGCTACTGCAATAATGATAACTAGGAACTCAAGCTCTCAGGAGGAAAGGAGCAGCTACATTTCTACAAAAACATCCATTTTTTTCTCTAGATGTTTCAGGGAAGCCTTTTTCCAAGGAGGTAGTCTTCCTCATCTCTAAAGATCTGGGCACATTTAGCACAAGCTCACTGACAAATCACTCTTCCAAAGGAGGTTCAGAGGTGGAGGGAATTACTGTCCTTGAGTATTAACATCTCAGACCCTGGCAATGTCTGCATCTGAGAGGACATAAAAATAGCTCTCTCTCTGAAATGTAGGTGGCAATCCTGGAAGTCTGACTGAAACCCTACAAAGAAACTGCAAAGCCATTGAATCAGATATTTTCACCTGCCTTTTGAACAGAATAGTCCCCTTTTTGGTACCATTTGTGACAAGCTGCTCATTGACATCACTGTTTTGACACCCCAACCAATTACTGTGGCCTTCTTGGAGTTGTCAGGGTAATGCAATGATAAAGAGCAGGTCCAAGTTCCAACATCTTTATAAAATTGGTTAATCTTATGATGTACACCATGATCTTGAGATGGGCAATACCCAGCCCCCAAAAGTAAACTTCAACCAAGTTTTATATAATAAACATTAACACTGCCATAAACCCCTTGCAGTCCAGCCTCTCCACTACCCAGTCTTCATTGCATAATCTAGAAGAATGAGTCTGCAAATGCAGCCTTTGAGTTTCAAACTGAGGAAAATCCTTCTCGTGATGGGCCCTTGAAATCCCCCTTCAGGGGCAAGTAAGTGCCAGGGAACCAGGGACTCCCCAAAACTCTCAACTGCCTCTGCAGCATCAGAGGGTGTAGGAAGCCAGAGGTGTCTGGCCTTACAAGGCATCCTAACACGAGGAGGCCGGTCCCTGCTGGACCTAGAGTATCTTTGTCACCAAGGTCTCTTTTAGGGAACAAAGGAAAGAGGAATGCAGGCCAGGAAAGGGTCGAATATCCCTGAACAGCTAATCTGCTCGACCACAACTCACCCCAATTATATCAAAACAGCCCCCTTTTTAAGCCACCTTGCTGCGCACCAGTCTCAATAATTAAACAGAACATTGGCCTTGTTCAAGGAAAGTTCAGCAACAGCCAGTGCTCCGCAGTGACCTTCTTCATCACTGTTTCTTCTGTCACTCAGTTGAAGAGTATTTTTTCTCTCTGGCCACTTGATCGTGGTTTGCAGATGTTTTCTGCTTCAATACACTTGAGGGATCTGCTACATCATTAGCGAGAGCTTACTACTGTAGTGATTCTGCAGGTGGAAAAAAGGGGACTTTGAAATTGGGCAAATTTAAAGAAAAGCAGGTGGATTGAGGGCCCCTCCAGGGCGCACATGGCTTCAAATCCCTGGGACAATCACTATGCAGACAGTAATTGAACAGGCTTATTCTATAAAACGTGGAAACCAGAAATGCTTGGTGGCTTATGACCTATGCAAGGGTGACTTTAGAATGCTATGTGCACAGTGCAGCACAGTGGACACAGAACCACATGTTCTCGCCCAGCTTTGTGGCCAAGCATTAGGAGCATTAAGTTCAGAGCTGGCCGACTTCAGTTCTAGGTCCCAGCTCTTCTGCTTACGGTCTGCATGATCTCAGGCAAACCATTTCATGCCTTTGATCCGGAATTTCCTTATCTATGTAATAGGAATAAAAAGTCTTACTTGATAGGAAGACTATGATATTGCTGTGAAAAGTCATTCATTCTGAGTAATATTCAGCAGAATAAAAAACACGTTCTGAATTTCAGGCAAACACCCGGAGGTGTGGGTGAGGGGGTGTTTCTGTGCACAAAAACATGATATTTTTAGACCACAAGACTCAGTTCAGTCACCAAAAGAGAAAGAGATGTTAGGTAAAGGAAGGCAATGTGACAACTATTACCAAGGTCATCACCCACCTGGATCCTGCAGAACAGAAAAATTCTGCAGAATTTGTAATCAGATTAAGTTGCCATAAAACGAGGCCATTAGAAGCGCTGAGATGGACTAGCAACTTTTTAAAAACGTCAGAACGTTTACATTTAAATTTAAATGTCTTTAGAAACAACACTGTGTGTGTCTGCAATCTTGTTTTCACCCAGTCCCCGCTCCCTTCGGCTGCCTCCTTCCAGGACATTGGATTATGACAGTGGCTGGTGATCACCGCTGCCCTGGGCCTGAGCTTCTGGGGCCCCCTGCCCATTGGCCCTCCACTCCGTGGCCCATCGGGCCACATTAGGTGGCTTCAGTTGCGGTAGTATGACCGCAATAAATAGTTCATCTGGGCCCATAAAACGCAGCGCCTGGAAGAAGCAGAAGAGAAGGGTGAGCAGAAAACAAAGACAGTTCAGAGACTTCGCATGCCCGGCGAGCTCATCTTTCTTCTTTCCGGGTGAAGATTTTAGCCATTTTACATGCACAGTTTTATTCATACGAGAAAGGGAGGAAAAATTCCATTTCAGAAGCTTCTGGAGAAACCTGGCCCTGCCTGGACCCGCGTCCCCGCCTGGCAGCTTTCCTCTTCAATAGAATTGTTTTCTCCTGTTTTAATCTGGGAGCTGTGGCATTTTTAACAGACTGCATCATTTTGGAGTAATGTTCTCTTGAGGTGGGCAACTGAGATGTATAATTATATGCTGTGGAAAATGACGGTGGCAGGAGGGACGGGGAGGTGGTTACTGAATCACGAAAACATGTTTCCGATTCAGAAAAAAATGACCGCGCAGGGTGTTCGATTTCTTCTGCTCTGTGCCCGCGGAGAGCGCAGCATCCTGAAGTGGAGAAGTCATTGGTATGCACTGGAGCCTGCCTGCCTTCATTTTTATTGTTTCAGGGACTTATTACTCTCTCAGAGTTGTTCCCAGGTTTGCTGCCTTTTCTCAGTATGTATGAGCTCAAGTAGGCAGAGGAAACACTTTAATTACATTTTAAGGAGAATCAAACCATAAGTATATTTATGAAAATTCTAGCAGAGGGTACAGTGAGACCATTAACTCAAATCCCCAAAATATATAAGGTGTTTTATTAATAATAAAAGTCCATAGTTGGTGTGTTAAATTGTATCCGCTTATTAAAAATCTGCCCTAAACACTAAATATTGCCTAAGTGTGCATATTATGTTTAAACTCCCTCCCATCCAAAGTGTCCTGGGAGCATGGGCCATCCTGGTCTGTCCCCCAAGCTTGTCCTTAGGCAGCTGCTCCAAGGACGGGAAGCCCGCAGCTGCTACAGGGTGGTCTCAGCCACGCTCCTCTTGTCACCTCCGCGGCTCTCTCTCAACAGTCGTCTTTTCAAAGTCATGCCTGCGTGTTGGTTGAATTTGATTTTAGTGAACGTGCTCATACTCTTGTCAAGCAAAAACTGAGAACTTAAGGCGGAGTTAGAGGTTGTACTTAAACTTGAACATGAAAGTTTGTTTCGGGTGAAGGGAAACTTCAGCAGCAGAGTATCCCCCTGTGGCCAGAAGCCAGGAGTTGGCACATGCTCAGGAATCAATCCTCTGATTCCCTCCAGGAGCAGAGTTCTCTCTTCCCCAGCACTGGGAGAATTCAAAAGTGGGTTGGCTTTACTCCCAACAGATGCGATAAGACCAGCTCTTCTCTACATACCATGTGAATTATGTGGCAATTAACTCATTTCCCAAGAAAGTTGGTTCAGAGTAGAAGTCTTCGCAAAGCCTTCAGTAATTCAATGTATATAGTTTTCAAGAAACACATGTAACTTTTGGCTTTCTTGAAGATAAAGAACCTTTTATTCTTGCCCAAAGAAAAAATATGCAGGAAAAAATTATATAAATGTGTGTTGATTTACTTAATTTGTTAAAAGCTAAAAAGGGTGTGAAATAGGATATAGTAGGATGATTGCTTAGCAAAATTACCTAATTTCCTTCAGATATACATTTCCTGTGGGTTTATCAGTGACTCTCTCTTTACCTTATGATCTGACCCCCAAAAAAGAGGTGGCTACAGGGTAGTGAGAGAAGGCTCAGTCTCCAGTCTCGGTGCAGCAGGGAGTGGATGGGGAAGTGCCTGGGCTGCCCCTGGGGTCACCTGTGCAGGCCTCGCTGAGGACCGGGCAGGAAGCAGGGTGCTCCAGCACTGATGGCCTGCGGCCCTGCCCTGACTACTATTCTTGCTTAGAATTCCCAAACCAGGAAAGCAACCCGGGACTCTCAATGCAGTAGACCCATATGTCACATCACAGCTTCTCTGCGTGCCTAGTGGTTCTAGAGCTACATATTCTAATTAAATATGCAAACAGATATAAGAGGGAATCTAAAATCTAAGATAAATATTTTCTCAGATGTTTTTAAAATATGCTAACAGAAATTCATAGCATTTAAAACTGTGTCCACCTTAGGAAAAAAATTTACATCTCCATATCAAAAGGAAACAAAAGCCAAGTCATCCAATTCAGAAGTTCATTTTTCCTCTTTCTGGGCTCTGCAAGCCAAGGATACAGAGACATGGTCTTGATAATGCAAATGTATTGTGGGGAGATTGGCTATGTAATTGGAAACAAAACTGTTCCAGGAAATGAATGACCCAGTCACCACATCCATGAGGAGTCAGGAGACAATGGATGGTGCTAGTTATCTGATCTTTTCTTGGCAGCTTTTTTTGATTGTCTTGCTTTTGTTTAAGAAAAAACTAAATTTTGCTGCTTAAAGTGATTCGAATAATTCCTGGTCAGGAAGCTGGGGCACGCATGGCGAGAACTACAACTTCTGCTTGCTCTCCTGCTGTGGCTTCCCTGCAATGATCACATTATCTTACGACATAAGAAATTTTCCTATTTTGTAAAAGTAATTGACAGTTAAAGTTTACTTGGCATCTTTTATATTCTCTTATTGTAAAGCTTCATGTAGAAACAAGATGTAATCAAGGCATGGAAAGCAATTGTTAGTCATGTGTATTTAAGAAGGTTTCACACTGGTTTCCCCTTCAGAGTCCTTGCAGGAGGAACAATGGATGAAGAGTCAGAAAACGTTGAGGTCTGACCCAGGTTGGCCTGTGATGAGCTGGTTGTGGTCTGTCTGCGTGTCATGTCCCTCGTGTAAAGCAAGGAGGCAGTCCCTCTGTGCCTGACTGCTCCTGAGGATTAGTTGAGTGGATGGATTTATTTATTCTGCAAGAACTCACTCATGCTCACCATAATTAGTGCTGGAGATAGAGAGCAATCTCCCCCCCTCCCCCATGAAAACATGCTGGGAGCTGTAGGTAATGCCCAAATGCAAGGAGATTGGTTATCACTTCATTGTTGGTTTGTGACTGTTTCCTGGTCATCAGTTAAATGAAAACAATCAAATTAAAATAACTGTTTTTTAAAACCAGGGCTATTAGAAGTCCTATGATTACACACAATCTAAAGAAACACAGCTGTGATGTGAGCACCGTCCTCCACAGGAGAGCATCTGTGTGTCAACAGTGGGAAGGGACTCGTGTGGCTTGGTATGGCTTTGCCTCAGGTGACCTAAGAGCATTTTCTTCTACTAGTTGAACAAGTACCTTTTCCCCTAATTCATCATTGACACACCCCTCCCCACACACACATACACACTGTGATATGTGACACTGTTAACTAGTGGCCACGGATCTGCTGGAAGATGCCGAGATCTCCCTCAGAGTCACTAACCTTCTTCATCTTTCTACAAAAAGACAAAATTTGAAGACGTTTAGATGGATGGAAAAGACTGAGGGAAATGAAATTGGTAATTACATCACGACAAACTCAAAGTAGAATTAAATTGTTATAAGGGAAGTTAAATAATAGTTATTACTCAACTGTAAAATAGTCATTCATAGAGTAACAAAGACACTATTCAAAAAAGAGTATAACTTTAAAATCCCTGAAGCTATTTTTAAATGCATATTTTATAGCAGAATAGAAGTTACATGTTTGAATAAGTCCCCTGATGATATCATGGTCTTGTTCTAGATGGAATTAACTAGTGCTTTAATGCTAGTGTTTCTATTTACTTAATTTATTAATAAGCTGAAAGTGTTTTACTTGTATTTGTCCAGTATTATACAGTATTTAACCCTTCAGTTAGCCATGTATGGTGTGGATCTATTAATATAGCTATAGGTATATAGTACATGGGATCCAGGTCTGCCCCCAGCTTTTTTCTAAATAATAAATATAATATAAAACCTACTATGCTAATAAGTTGTCAGTGATGATCATGACTAAGGTACCCTAAATTAAGACAGCAGTTTAAAACTCTAACTCTCATGTTTGTGCTGTTAGCTTTTTGCTCTGCCATGTTATAAAACGGGGTGCCCTCCTGCTGTTTTGTTGTGTGGAAGTACTGGGTCCAGGGGGCGAGTGCTCTCTTCCAGCCAGCCTCTGACAAGGGCTCGGCTCTACGGTGACAGCAGGTCACAGAAAAGGTGTGGATTTTACAAACGGTGGCAGAATGAAATCTGCAAACTGTGCATATACAGGTTTCCCAAGCATTCCAACCCCTCACACACTTAAGCCACAGAAGTAAGGTTTTATTTTGAGAGCAAAGCCACACAGACTGTCACCAAACACCAAGTTGCTCATTCATTTAATAATTAATGACTGGATTCTGACTGTGAGGCATGGGCTCTGTGCAAACAAAATGATGACCACACAGCCCCTGTCCTCAGGGAGACAGCAGACTGTGCTGAGCACCGTCCAGCGCGTGGTCAGATCCGCGACACGCGGGCGGGCCGGGCTCACGGGGGTCTGTGAGAGGTGCGGCCTCCCTGCCGCAGCAGTTTAACCAATGAGGCACAACTGGGCCCATGAAAAGGAATAACAACCACAAACTAATCGCTAAATATTGGGAATTGTTGGAAATGACCAAGATGACCCAACACCGTGGGTGGGGTGGAGACTAGAGTAAAAAGCTTCAGTTCCAGAGAGTATTTGGACAGCCATCTGGCATGTTAGAGGAGGGGAGCTCCTGGCCCTGACGCATTGCAGAAGGGGGCTCGTTTATCCGCTCTGCCTGTACGTCTCCTTCCTTCTCTTCTTTCCCAGTTGGTGCCAAGAAGTGTAAGAGTAGCTGCGGCAAAGACAAGAAATCAGTTTTACTAACTGCTTCTTGCTACCATCTCTATTCTCATTACCTCCTTAATAGCTGACCATGTGAAGGAAAAATGGAAATAAAAGTCCCAGATGTTTCTTTCACTTGTCAACTGACAGCAAAGGACATTTTCATTATAACTTGAACAGAAAAAAATATATATCTGACTAATAACATGAAGATTAAAGACCCTGGGTATAATAATGCCAAATCCTTAAATAAATGGACACCTAAGCTCCATTAAAAATGAAGAGGAAATTCTAGCAGAATTTATAAAAGAAGTTTAGCCTTGAAGTCATGGTGTCTCAGCTTACCTACTTTCACAGTTTTAACCAAAAATAACCTTCTTCCAGTTAGTAATTGGGAAGAAAAACAATACGTTTATATCTCAAGAGAATATTGAAAAATGGTAATATAATTCAGAAATTGAGAAAAATGTTCAATTTTTCTGTATTAAATATTAAAATAGGATGGGGTGAAACACAACCATTTTTTAATGGATTGTACCAATAAATTGTGGGATCACTCTTCAGCCCCCATTTGTATTTGTAACATTTGCCTAAAAGGAAAAAAAAAGCTAAATGAAATATTTAAGATATAAAATGCTTTAATCAGTTACCTCATTCCTGTGAACATTCTTTTTCCTTCTAGACCCTTGTACATTTTTTAAGACCATCTCTCCATCGTTGATCCTGTGTTTATTGCACCAAATTGTAATTCTTGGTGTCACTTTTCTCTTTCTTCCAGAGCTTCTTTGAAGGGCAGTCTGCGCCATGGGACTCTGCTAAGAAAGATGAGAACAGAATGAAGAACAGATATGGGAATATCATTGCATGTGAGTATTGACAGTGTAATTGTGCTGTGGTATAACTTCCTTCCGTGTCTGCTGAGATTGACCACCAGCCTCAAGCAGTGAGAATTTACAGGGCAATTACTGCCTTCATCCTGCTGGAAGGCTGGTGTCATGTTCATATTAAAGGAAAGGAAAAACCACCTACATACCCCACTACATCAGTGTGTCTTGCTATGGGGCCAGTTTTACTGTTAGATTTAAGGTTTGGGTAGCACAGGTAATGTTAAAATGCTGAGAGAGAAAATGCATTTTAGGAGTAAACATAACAGTCATAATGTTATCCAGCTGCTACATGGGAATGAATAGAAATAATGATGCCCAGCACGCCTTGCTGCAAGGAGCTCAGAGTTCTCCGCAAACATTAACTCATTAATCCAACAGACACTTGGGTTAGGTAGGTCAGTAATAGCCCCATTTTAAGGACAGGAAGCTGAAACTCAGAAGTTAAATGATAGTCCCCATATCACAACACTCATTAGCAAAAGAGCTAGGATTATATCTCAGAAATCCCCAGTTCCCGTGGAACTGAATGTTACCAATCCATAATGCCTCGGACGGTTTTTAAATTGAGCCCAACCTCATTAATGTTCCGTAACGATGCTGAGACACGTGGTAGATTGATGAGCCTCCTCCCAGGGCCGAGGCCATCCATCCCCTCCATTAAGCTGCTCTAAATCACACCGTCTGCACCAAGTACTCACAGGGTACTAACAGAATTAGTACTAATTCTAAATAGACGTAAATTAACACACACAAAAAAAAGAAAGAAAAATGTGGGAATAGACCCAGAGAGCATCTAGCTCATCATGTCTTGTTACTTACAAAAGAACACATTTGAAAGGTTTGGATAGTCCAGGGGAGCAATATATTGGCTCTATTGATTGTGAAAGTGCAATTAAACTTTATTTGCCTGAGTTAACATTTCTTAGTAGGACTGTAGAGATTCTGTAGCAGCACCGGCCAATAGAAGTTTCTGTGATTGTAGAAATGGCCTGTGCCTGTGCTCTCCAATGCTCACCAGGTAAGCACTTGAAATGTGGCTGGTGCAACTGAGGAACTGAGTTTTGGTTTTTATTTTTAATTAAACTTTTTATTTTGAGATAATTGCAGAGCTATATGTAGTTGGAAAAATAATACAGAAATAACGTATACACTTTACCCACTTTCCCCCAATGGTAAGATCTTATAACACTATAGTAATAGTAAAATGTATATAGTTTATAACTAGGGTATTAACACTGATATAGTCAAGATACAGTACGTTTCCATCACCACAAGAATTCCTAATATTGCTCTTCTATAGTTACACACACTTTCCCCTCCTTCACCCCTAGAAACCACTCATCTCTTCTGATTTCTGTAATTTTGTCATCTCAGTCATGCTATATCAATTATACATTATGTAACCTTCTGAAATTGGCTATTTTTCACTTAGCAAAATTCTCTAGAGATTCATCCAGGTGATTGCACATGTGAATACTTCATTCCTTTTTATTACCAAGTAATATTCCTGGCATAGCTGTACCATCTTATTTTATTTTATTTTAAATTTATTTTTATTGACTTCAGAGAGAGGAAGGGAAAGGGAGAGAGAGAAACATCAATGATGAGAGAGTCATTGATCACTGCTTCCCGCACGTCCCCTGCTGGGGATCGAGCTCGCCACCTGGACATGTGCACAGGTGCCCTGACGGGGAATCGAACCACAATCTCCTGGATCGTAGGTCGATGCTCAACCACTGAGCTACACCAACCAGGCTCTTATTATTTCTTAATTAACGTATAGTTGACATACAATAGTATATGAATTTCAGGAGTACAACGCAGTTATTCAACATTTTATACATTGCGAAGTGATCACCCTGATCAGTCTAGTAACCATCTCTCACTGTACCGATATTTCAATACTACTGACTATATTCCCTCTGCTGTACACTACACCCCCATGACTTACTGATTTTATAACTGGAAGCTTGTACCTCTCATTCCCCTTCACCTTTCTCACCCATCCCCTCAACAGTTTGTTCTCTGTATCTATTGAGGCCAAACTATTATTCATGCTTTTAAAATAAGGTATCCCAATACTTAGATACTACTCTTAATCCATCCCAGCTAACTAGGGAGAGTTTAATACCACATATGGGCTGCAGAAATACCACTGCTATTGGCTTAAATACTGGAACTGGCTGGTGCTGGCCCCTGCCCACTCTCCGTGTTAGACCTCACGGGCTGAGTGTTATTCCCCTAAGGAGTGGCCCCGATCTGGCGTGAGCCTCCCAGGGGAGTCTGCTGAAGCCACTGCAGCGCTTGGATCGCTCCGAGAGCCATCATTTGGAACTGGTTCATTTGATACTTGTCTGTGTGTCTTTAGTTAAGGCAGTGAAAAAAAATCTTCGGTATTGTTAGAGCTGTAGAAGGACTTAAGGAATAAAGAATGAAAGTACTTCTCTAAATCATACTTATGTATATATCCATACTGGCTGTTTCTTTAAGTCATAGTGAAGAGCACTATTACTGTCTCCCTGCCCCCCAGAAAGTATGTGATTGTGGGAAGATGATTTCACTAACTGGGAAGCCTGCTTCCTAGCACCTAGGCCTTGGGAATAACACACTAACTGGGATGAGCAATGGGGGGATTCAGTCAGCATGTCTTAGGGATTCTCATTAGTGCTTTTCTGAGAACATAAGAGGTGCTAGTGATGATCACAGTCATTGTTTTGCAACAGTGTTTGAATATAAAATGCTTTTAATGGTGCTTAAAACCCGTTTATTGGCTTTTGCTCTTAAGTAAGTTAAACTTTTTTTTTTTATTTACACCATAAATTTGCTGAGCTGGCTCTTTCCAAATATAAACTAATACCCAGTCCACCATTAGCACACCACACACACAAACATAGCCCTCCTGATACTCTCAGTTCCTAATTATAATTAAGTCAGAGTTTAAACATATACCAAATCTTCCAGCTAATGGCAATTCTTAAATCCGGGGTTCCTCTCTTCAGGGGGCAGGCAATTAGAGGTAATAAATAGCCAGAACCTGCAGGTCCTTCCCAGGCTCCCTGCTCCTTTCTGTGGTCCAGTCAACAAAGACATATTGGTCTGACGTGCCAGGCTCCATGCCAAGCTGAAGGAATTCTTTCAACAGATATTTATTGAGTTCTATTACATGCCAGGCACTAGCCTAGGCGTCAAAGAGAGAGCAGGAAACAAAACAATTCTTTGCCCGCATAACATTTAACATGCATGTGGGGCTGACAGAGAAACAACCACTAAGTAAACTGTATAATGCATATATTAGAAAAGTGAGGTGCATAACAAGAAATACAGCAGGGAAGGGAGATGGGTGGGACAAAGATTTCAGGTTTTAAATTGTAGTCATTCAAGGTCTCCCTGAGAGGTTAAGATACAGGCAGTACCTGAGGAAGGGAGCCCCGGCCAGGCAGATGGCTCGAGGGCGTGGTTCTGGGGGCCAACAAGGAGCCAGTCACTAGAGCAGAGCATGACCAAAGGGGGAGGTGGGAAATGTGAAGATGCTCCAGTGGCCTCGGTGAGCCAAACAGGCACAGTCCCTACCCTCAGGAAACGGACATTCCCTGGGGTGGGAGGGGAAGGTTAAATGATTGTACAAATAAACTAAATGATTATACAAATAAGTGAAATAAAGGGCCACAAAGAGAGGTACACGGTACTGTGAAACCCCATCATGGGGGCTGACTTATTCAGGAGGTGTGAGAAGGCTTCCCTGAGGGCGTGAAATGGAAGACCACTGCCACTGAACAGACCCTCACGGGAGGGAACCCTTGAGTTTGAGGACCTGAGGAAGGCCAGGCGGCTGCTCAAAGAGGGAGGGAAGTCCAAGTCAGACCTGCAGGGCCTTCTAGGGGAGAGTAAGGATTTTAGTCTTTATTATAAGAACAAGGAAAACCGCATTCAAGGATTTTTTTTTTTTTTTTTTGAGGAGAAGGGGTGAGGGTTGTTGATTAAATTTGCCTTTGGAAAATTTAACCTAACTGTAACATTAAAAAAAAATTAAGTGGAAGGGAACACTCGTTCAGAGATTCAGTAGCCCAGGTGGGAAGCAATGGTAACATGGACTAGAAAGAAGTACATGGATTCAAGAGACATAACTGATCAAACTGAATGGATAAGGGTAAGGAAGTCAAGAATCAGAGGTGCCTCCTGTGTTTCTGACTTTCGGGAGGATGGGTGTGTGCACAGTTGGATGGATGGACAGATGGAAGGATGGACTGTTTACTCAGATGGGTAACCCTGGAAGGGAGCCAGATTCAGAGGGGAGCTTACAGGTAGGCGTGAGGTTGGTGGTAGCAGGGAAAAGCTAATGAGTTGAATCTGGGGCCATACTGAGATGCCTTTGAAACACTCAACTTGAGAAGCAAGTAGGCAGCTAAATAGACTGCTCTGGAACCCCAAAGCGAAAGGTCTGGGTCCAAATATAAATTAGTGAATCTTGGGGCTTTCGGGTGTTGGTTGAAGCCATTGGCGTGGTAAGATCATCTGTGGATGGCGCAGAGAGGGCATCGGGAGCCTAGAGGGCCTTTAATGATGAGAGATGCTGAGACAAAACCGCCTCACCGTACCAAAGAGCACTGCGCCATGGAACAAAGGGCGAATCGATAGTGTCCTGCTGGAGGACACAGTACAGAGAAGCCCAGAGAAGCCCGATGCAGCAGCTTGAGGATCGTTCTTGAGCACAGCAGGAGCCGCTTGAACGGAGTGGGCGAGGGCTGAGAAGGCAAGGGAGTGAAGATGAGACAGTGAGGACAGACAGTCTCATGAAGGGACAGAACGGGGTCCCTTCTGGGCTTTGGTTTCCATCTTGACTAGGTTACCCATGCCTTCCTACTCCATTTTCCCTGCTAATTGGGAAGTAACTAAGTGGAGAGTGAAAGCTTTGACCCAGGCTGTCCCACCCAATCCTTTTAACCAATAACCCAAACTTGATGGCCCCTGCGGAAGACCACTTTTCCTGTTGTAATAGCAACGTGCTTCTCTCTGCTAACTCAGTGACTCCTACACTGTCACTTTTGAGGACTCCAGCGCTGTCATGACCCGGCTTAGGTGTGAAGGCAGATGAAGGGAGGAGTGGGGAACCGGAGTTTAGTTACATGAGAACAGCAGGGAGAGCTTTTGGCATGAAAACGCAGGTGGATGAGAATGGGGGAGAAACAGACAGATTGATATACCATGTTTAGGAAGGCAAAAAGTAAGTCTAGAAAAATCAGGCAAAGTATAGGACAGGGCTCCTGCCAAGACTCTGAAGGATAATGAGTAAGAGTTTCTGACAGAGTGTCTAAGTAAAAAGAAACTAAATTAGTAACACCTAAAACCAACAGCAAGAATAAAGCTTTGCAAGAGCCACCCACCACTGCACTCAAAGGTTCCTTACTTGCTTCATGCTGAGAACCTGCGTGGCCTGAGCACCAGGTGCACACAAGCGGGGACACCAGGCCAGGGTAGGGATCACCAAGAGGTAAGGCACCCAGCACTTCCCAAAGGTTACCTGGCCTTTCTGCATCTTGAACCATGAAACCAGTGTAGTGGCAAGAATGTAACCACAGGAGGAGCAAAGCCATTATTTGAAGATCAATTGTAATTAAAATTAATTTCGAGTCTCCTCTCAGAGGGCAAAGGTTACTTAGATCACTGTGGGTCCAGTTTACCTTAAATATGTCACCAATCTTTAGCAGAAAGAGCGAATTGGTTGGAGGTGGAAGATTATCAGTGACATGATCCACTTCGGCTGCTATAGTAATATCTAATCACACACAAGCAAGCCTATTACCCATGCCTATTGTGTTTAATGTGAAAATCTTTAAATACTTGAAGCTACTTAGCAGTATTTTAAACATAATGTTACTTGAAGAAAAGGGCATCAGTAACATGTTTTAGGGGCTTAGAGCATAGAGAGCTGTTTTAAATCTCAAATTACCCTACAGACATGCACACATAAAAAATACATGCATGCAGCACACACACATAAATACACACGTGTGTACATGCATATATACTCATAAATGCATACACATATGCATACACAAATGCATATGTAAACACATACATGCATGGACACATACATACATGGGGAAAAGCACCAGCAGATTATAATTTTTCAGCAGTGAGCAGTGGTTTGTTATGCTTTATAACAGGTTTTTTATATGCCTGTTTCTTAACCCCTAAAATATAATTTTTGCCCTATTTCATATATTAAAGGATTTTTTGAAAGAAATGAAAGGAATAGCAACAAGGCCCTTATGCAGATTGTTTCTCAAAATGTCAGATTTTGTTAACTTTCTTGATGGGTAACATTGAGTTATGATTATAATATAAAATTTAGTTGGCTTTTGATCATATTCCAGGCATCCATGGCTAAGTAGGTTTCTTTTTTTCCTAATTATAAAAGCAGTTGATACACATTAAAGAAAAATTGTGCAGTAATGAAAACTTGGGAAAAATTGCCCAGAACCTCACCAACAAAATTCAGACCCAGCTTTTTGTCTGTTCCTTCAAATCTCTTTTTGTTCTTTGCCTTGAAGTTGATGGCTTTATTTTTGTTAAATAAAGATAGGTCTGTTGTTTTCTTTCTGATTATAAAGTTAGTATAAACTGTGTAGACAATTGAAGTAGTATGTAAAATCACAAAGATGGAAGTAAATACCACCCCAGATTTTAGCACCCAGCAGAAATCCCATCCATTCAATTATCCCACCCTGCATTCCTACACATATACAAATGCATAGAGTGTCTCATATAAATAGACTCTTACGAGACATGCTCCTTGTAACCTGCTCTACTTCACTCTACAGTATGTCGCAGGGGTCTTTCCAGGTAAAGGTAGAGTAATCCTTTTTAATGATTGTATCATAGTCCATTGTTTTATAAGAACACTGGTGCTCACCTGCTATGTGTTAGGCAGGACCGCTGCATGTGGCCATGCAGACTTGCTGTGATTGAGCTTTGTGGCCTTGGCAAAGAAGCTCTTGGGGATATTTTGATTGAAAAATATGTGGTCTCTGACTACAAGAGGTTATAATTTAGTACAATCAACTTTAAAATAAATAGAAGATACTACTATGCATATAAAGAGAAAGAAAAACAGTCTGTCTTCTCAGGAAATACTCTGTGTGTCTTGCTCCACCATCAGAGGAGTGGAGCTATTAAATTTGGAGAAGTAGCAGCCAGAATTTAAAAAATTTTGAAGAGTTAACTGATGAACGGTAGGCAATGATGGGAAAACTCTATTTCAAAGGTGCTATTTGTGGGACATGAGAGTGCAGTCTTGTCAGAGATTGAAGTCCCTAGTGAGAACATTCCTGAACAATTTGAGGAGCCCAGGGGTGGTAAATCACGGGGAATGGGTAGCATTTATCCCAAAGGCCTAAGAGAAATAAACTGTGAAAGGGGGATTCTGACAAGGAGGTGCAATAGATCCTAAGACAGGCCTGCTTCTAAAGATTGGGAGGCTCTAATGCGGTGCCTGCCTTTTAAAAAACTGCCCAGGGAAAGTCGAGGACTACAGGGAGGTAAACCTAATCTCCCTCTGGAGAAGCTGCCTAAAAGCCTGATATGTGTACAATGGCCATGATTCAGTTCTATTGTAGCATCCTTCATCTGGGAGGCTCAAGCGGCTTTACCAGCGGAATTGCTTATAGCTCCACTCTGAAATAGCTGTGTGTGCACCAGCTCTCCTAACAAATACAAAAGCCGTGACTATCCACACACACCCGGCGCCCCACGGACTCACCTGGCCCTCAGCACGAGCAATCTATGGACAGGGAGCCTCGGGTCTTAAGCAAAATGTATTCTAGGAAACTAGTTCTTAAAGCAGGTCACCATAAGAGAAATTCTGACTGCATATGCCTCCATTCCTGGGTTACTATCGTCTGTTAGGGCATCAACTATAAAGACAGAAGAAAAATGTGGCATCTGTTATGCAGCACATGAAAAGAGCAACAACTGACATTTATCCGTCACTGACTACACGTTGGGCTTGTATCTAATCTCTTTTTGTGTTTTACTTTCCTGCTCACCATAATCCATGCGGTGGGCATTGCTAAGCCCCACTTTATAGATAAAGAAACTAAAGCAGAGATTAAACAACCTGTCCAGAATCACAAGTGGGGGGCTCTGACCTGCGCAGCAACCCTGGAGCTCGTGCACAGCACCACCCCCCATATGATCTTTCGAGCAGAGCAGGAAGACATGGCTTCCTCCAGGTTTTTCTCCTTGTCTGACCCACTTTGTCACCACATTCAAGATAAATGTATTGATCCCCAACTAATTATAAAGCACTGACATGAAATAAAATGACTATCATGAACTGAAGTGAAAAATCCCATCAGTGATGGAAGGTTCCATCTACACTGTTGAGAACATTCATCCCACAGGGGTTGAACTTGAGGGACTGATATGAAATGTTGACTTTCATCCATTAGCAGGTCAGACCAAGGAACAGATCCAAATCAACGCTTATTCCAGTGATTGTGGATAAAATGGGCTGTCACCTGGCCAAGTGGTCTGTCACCTTGGCCGCTTAGGGTGCCTTCCCAGACACTACAAAAAAGGATGTGGGTTCGATTCCCAGTCAGGGCACATACCTGGGTTGTGGGTTTGATCCCTGGTCAAGAAACAAATAGGAGGCAACTGATCGATGTTTCTCTCTCCCCATTCCCCTCTCTCTAAAAATCAGTAAAACATCCTCAGGTGAGGATTTTTAAGAAAAGGTCTGTCACCTGCAAGCTTCCTGGCTCTTGCTTCAAACTGAGGTGTCATTTCTCACCACTAACCTAAATGAATTGTTGAGGTGAGTTAGCAGTGTAGAGGGGAAGGTCCTTCAACTGCTCCAGTGCCATTGGAAGTGAAGTTCTGCAAAGTGTTCCCTTCCTGCCACTTGCTTCCCTTTTGGAGCATCTGGCTTTTATCTGTTCTAAGTACTGGATTCGGGTAAAGCTTTAATTGGAAAGAAAGGTTCCTCTGCTAAAAACAGCATTAATTTAGGAAAATAATTTTTAAATCATGTATTTTTTCAAAAAACAAAAGGTTCATTTTTTATTCATTTAAAAAATTGGGGAGAAAACCAACTATGTTCCAAGCCTTAATCTAAGGGTCAGGAGTAGAACAGTGAGGAAAATTCCTGCCCTTATAGGGGTATTTTTTAACTTTTCTTTTTATAGTATAGATTTTCAAGGAAATAATTGAGATATCTTAATGGTATTTGTGGAGAAATTTTTCATTCAGAAAAGAATTTAAATATAGTTGACTAATACCACAAACACAACCCCTACATAATATTTGTGTGTCAGACATTGTGCTTGGCAATCTCTGTTTTCATTAAATCCTTAAAATGGCCCAATTTGAGGCCTGTGTTGTCAGCCCCTTCCCCAGACGCGTTGCTCGGGCTTACTGGCATAAATGAGTGGTATGTAGTCACATGACTGATGGGGAGAGCCTTGTTCCACCTGCCTGTGCCCTCAGGTGCAGAGGGAGGGCTTAGAGAAATCACAGATGACTGAAGTTAGATCCATGTCCTCACCTCCCAGAAGGCTGGAGTGTGGTTTATAACCATCATTTGTCAAGTGGATGTCATAGGCAACCTTCAAAAATCTCAGGGCTTATATGTGATTTAGTGAAGTTGCTAAACTTTAAATCCAAGGAATAATTCTGCTGTGATTCACAGGACTCTTATGTAGAAGTTTCAAACCTCTCCCAACTCTACACATCCGTAAATGATCAAAGAATAAGTTAATGAGATTTACTGTGAAATGCAAAGAATTATAAATTCTTAACCAATCTTAATAGCAAAATAGGAAGTATAGAAAGTGTGTAGTATTTAACTCTTTATCTTTAAAGCGTCATGGATGTTGATGATCTCCATGTAATGTGCTTATATTTGGGGGCTCTGAGCATCTCAGCAGATTGATTTGTTAATCGTTTTCCTTTCCCTTTTCAGATGACCATTCCAGGGTGAGGCTGCAGACCATAGAAGGAGACACCAACTCAGACTATATCAATGGAAATTATATCGATGTATGTACCTTGAAAGTGTCAGTAAGCCCACCTGTTCTGACATATGCCACATGGTGTGTCTGCCTCAAGGATTGGTGGGCACATGCTGGTCCAGCTCCAGAAGCAAACACCCTAACATTGCCCTGTACACTGTAGAACTTTCAGTGAGAGTATGGCCACTCCTTTTCTCAAGTCAGCCTATTTGCTGGCAACTCCTCTGAGCATTCAGTGCCTTTTTTGCTGTCCCATGCCAATGTGGACTCCGAAAATGTTATTTCCATTTTTTATTAACAGCTTTGATTGTTCTACACATTAAAAAATCTGTTTGCATGTTAATAGAACAAAACTCTCTAATTCCTAATTCAGTGATTTGCCATCTCTTGTCATCACTGCACTTTTAAGTTGCCTTCAAAGTAGTCCACAGCTGTTAACCAGGGCTTCTGATGCACACAAGACATGCCATTAAATATGCAGGCTGTTTAATTATTGAAGACTGCTTCTTTGTTCATCCTGCATCATGTTAACTTAATGTCTTACATTAGAATAAATTCTTTAGGCGACAGCATGTTTACAGTTGAAAGAATGAATGAAATCAAAAGTAGACTGAAAATCAAGGGAAAGTTGCTGTTACTTCTGTGACCCAAATTTACATTATACAGATTTCAGCCTTCATACAGTTCCCAAGCCATTCTCTGCGTGGCCGTCACACTGTTTCCTGGTCCACCAATGCTCCCATAGACAATACTTCCATGGACAGGTTTTACACACACACACACACACACACACACGTACACACATATATATTATTTTACTTTCTTGGTTGAGTATTACTCAGATGCTACTAAAAGTCCTAGCATCACAATCTCTAAGATTTATCTAAAAATTACAATAACAATGTTATTTGTAGTGGTACTTGAAAAGGGTTGGCAGTTCGGTTATAGATTTGCGCGTGGGGCCTGAGCCATGGTTATTTGAAGAATAGTTCATATGTTGTTCCTCAGATGCAGACCCCTATACCATTTTGATAATGACCAAAAAACATACTCAACCTGTTAGATTTTTTGAGTAAAGTGCATTGCACTTATTCTTTTATCCAATAATCATTTAGTGAGTATCTTACGTGAGTACTTAGAGGTGTGCAAGGCCTGTTACCTGCTCCCCAAGGCCTCACATTTTAGAAGACAAAGCAAGAAACATCTTCTCTGTAACACTCCTTCCCTTGGCATAGTCCAAGCGAGCCCTCCTCATGCTCCGGTTTCAGCTCCTACAACCGGTACCGGGCTCTCGAGCACAGGGACAGGGGCCCTCTCACCTTCGTATTCCCTGCACATGCCCGAAGTAGTGCAGGCACCTAAGAAGTGTTTGTTGAATCTGACTGGAGAGGTAACCGTGATCAGATTAGGCATTATAATGGAGGTAATTTGAACTAAGCTTTAAAAATGGGTGGGTAGAACTACAGAAGAAGAAAGACATAAAAGTAATGAAAAAACCAGATTCATTAGTTTTCATTTTAACATTGCAAAGAGTCAATATTCACGGCCCGTTTATCCACTTAGTCAATAAGATTTTATCGAGCACCTATTATACGTCAGGTGTTACTGTTTTAGGTACTGGAGATGTAACTGTGAACAATTCATACCCAAACAAACCTCTGACCTAATGGAGCTGATGAGTCGATTGAGAAAAAGGGACAGTAAATAAGTTAATTCTGTATGGTATTAGATGGTAGTATGTGCTGTGTAGAAAACAAAAACCATAAAGGCAGAGTAAGGAGACAAGCAGAGGTGGATTGCAATTTTCAATAGAGCAGCTGGAGTCAGATCCACTGAAAAGGTACATTTGAGCAAAGAGGATGAGAGATTGAGCCATGTAGATGTCTGGGGGAAGAGCATTCCAGGCTGAGAAACAGCTGTGAGAAGGCCTTGGTATGAAGGATGCCTGGTGAACTTGAAGACACACAAGCTGGTTAGTGTTGGTAGAGTGATGTGAAGGGAAAGAGAGTCCTAGGTGATGAGATGAGAGAGGTCGTGGGGCCAGGTAATAGAAACAGTCACAAGCACTTTGGCTTTTACTGTGAGATGGGCAGTCACAAGAGGGATTTGAACAGAGTGACATGATCTGGCAGCTGAGGAGAATAAACTGTAGATGGGTGAGAGCAGAAGCAAGACCTGTTAGATGGCTGTGGAAGCAATCAGAGAGATGGTGGTGGCTTGGCTGAGCGGTGGCACTGAAGGTGAGAAATGGTAGGATGCTGGCTTTATGCTGAAAGTGGAGACAGTGGATTTGCTGGCACATTGGCTGTGGGGTGTAGGAGGAAGAGAGGAGTCAGGATGCCTTCAAGAGAGGGAGTTGCAATTACCTGAGAAGAAGAATGTGGGTGGAGCAGATTCAGGTGGGAGGTAGGGAGGGCATGAGTTCCACTTCAGATGTTAAGTTTTAAACAAATGTTAGACACCTAAGTGGAGGTGCCAGGTAAGCAATTGGTATCACCTCAGGATTTCAGGGGAAAGGCCCAGACTGGAAATAAGAATGCAGAACTCATCCGTGTGCAGACAGTACTGAAGGCCGTGGGAGTGGGTGAGATCAATAAGGAAGTGCGTGTAGACAGAGGAAAAAGGCCAAACACTGGGCTCTCCAACATCAGCATCAGGGGGGGGAAGGAACCAACAAATGAGTGAGGAAGGGTAGCGAGGGAAGTGGGTAGGAAGAAGAGCAGGAGAGGGTTATATCCTAGAAGCCAAGGAAGAAAGTATTTCAAGGGGATTGTGTTCATGCTGCTGATTGGCCAAGTAGTAAGGATTGAAAAATGACCATTGTGTTTAACAATATAGGTCATTCATGGATTGTGTGGATTACTTCAGTTTGACAAACGCGTTCCTCCTATTCCTAGCACCTTGCTAGCACTAATATATAGAACAAATAAGTCAGATCAGTGTCTTGCCTGTGGAGTTTATCAGCCAGCAAGAAATGAGGGATCATCGAAATAATTGTATTTAATCTGTGTCATGATTCTGTATTTGAAACCTATAGCAAGTCAGTTGTACAGAAGAATGTGTTTGCTTTTGTACAAGCTTTATTCTGTTTTATTCTGTTATAAAGTAGCTTTATTCTGTTTTCCATGTGGCTTTGGGCACAGTATTTTAGGTCATCTCAGGGGACAGAAATGGAAAATATTAAGGTCCGTGGTGATATTATGTTACCTGTGTGTCATTTTCTCTAAGTTGACTTTATCTTTCCCAGATATTGATTCTACAGTGTTTTTTGCTCCCTTCTTTATGTGGTCTCAATTTTCATCTTTCCCTTCTTATAGGGTGATGATAAAAGGAAGGGGTCTTGCCTCTTTAAATTCCTGGCCTTTGCTGCAGCATCATGTCATGGTATTAGCAGCGTTTAAGAATGATGTTTAGTATGACTATCGATATAACTGCCTATATCAATATAACAGAATATGTGTTACAGCCTTGGCTCTTTGCCAATAACATCCAACCATAAGTGCAATTCTATTGTACATTCTCAGACTGTTTGCACTCTAATAAGAGTCCCGGTCATGTTATTTCAGAGAATCCATAAGTTGTTGGTCCTTATTGCTCATCTGTCATCTTACAGCCCGTGTATGATTCAGTTACTCACACCCCCTCTGCAAGCATTGGAACTGCAATATTTGAGGCACCTTTGCTTATTAAGAGGAACTCAGTGGTACTTAGGCCGATAATTTGACTTTTCAGATGATGCACGTGTTGGTATTTGTGCATGCATTCATTTTGGCAAACTTAGCATGTGACTCCTGTGCCGCTTATTGATCAAATATTCTTTCTCATTTATTTTTAGGGCTATCATCGACCCAATCATTATATTGCTACCCAAGGTAAGTTTATTCCAGCTTTGGAATCAGTCTTTAATCGTTTGCCCCTTCTCTGTCATCGCGTACCTACTGCACCCTCCCTCGGGACTGTGTGTGCACTGCTACAGCAGCGTTTATTGCGGTGCTAATCACCAACGCATACACCCTGGTTTTTCAGCACAAGTTCTGATACTGTAATTGCTTAGTTAGAACTTCATGTTGAGATCATTAGAAGAATTGTATTCATCAGTTTGTTACCGAATTAAATCTGTCCACCTTAGGAATGAATCTGACCTTTGCAAATATATATATATATTCATTAAATGTACGTGTACTGAATATCCTCTGTTCAGAGACCTGTGTCAGTTGCTGCGAGAGATGCAAGCTGGGCTGAGCAAGCTCTCCTTCCCACACTGGTTGTGGTTTAGTGGGGAAGATATGAGATGACCTACACATTAGTACGCACAACATCAATTAAAAACTTGTGTGAGAGGTACAGAGAAAACGTTAGGGGAAGTTGGAGAAGAAAATATATTTTGGATCAGATGTAATGATCCAAAAACAGCTTTGTGGCCGAGGTGAGATTGGGAGAACTTCTAAATGGCAGAGACATCATAAGCAAAGATCTGAATTCAAGAAATTTGTACTCCTGGGTAGAAAGCAGATGGTGGATCGCTTTGGCTAAAGGAAAACTGAAATAAAGCTATAGGAACATGTTGAGGAAGTTCACGGCCTGGTTTTTCTTTCATCTTCCCCACCAAGTATGAGGCAAGTTATCTATGGAGAATGAAGATTGTGAGAATTCTGAGGTTTTCGGGAGCAAGGTATCATAAAGGATGAGTTAGTGAGTCAATATAAGATGAATGGAAGAGGCACTAAGAAGCGGAGAGGACCCAGTTAGGGTTAAAGAGCTTACATTCTCTCCATTATATTATATCATTGTTTCCGGTAATGCATTATGTCCCAGAAACTAGCGCAGGAAAATCAAAAGGATGTGATCTGCCGTTGTTTAGGGATTTGCAGGGGGCTGTACACAGAAAGTCAAGGAACGCCGGAGTCAGCAATGCCAAGAAAACCGTGGTTGGAAGGTCTAGGCTTGGTGGCAGGGGAGTAAGAGATGTCTGGTGGGCCACAAGGAGAGGGAAGGAGGCCAGGTTCAGTTAAAAATCATAGGACAGGAGAAGGGGCAGTTGTAGCCAGAGAGCAGAGTTCCAGCACTTGCAGGAGCACTATCCAGTGGAACTTCCTGCAGTGGTGGAAATTGTCTCTATCTGTGCTGTCTAATGTGGGGGCCACTAGTCATATGTGGCTACTGACAGTCAGAAAGTATCTACTAAGAATGAGGAACTGAATTGTAAATTGTAATATTGATTTAAATAGCTGCATGTTGCTGTTTCCTGCTGGTAGTGTTGGACAGCAAAGCTCTGGGGTGGGAAACTCTAAGTGTGGCTGAAATGGAGCCACTGTGGAGCCTTATCTTCCTAATCCTGACAGCCTCGGCCAGAACCTGTGTGGCACCATGTGTAGAGTCTACGCCAGGTGCAGAGTCCACAGCCACACATCACCACTTTCAGACTCTGCACCTGTGTCTAGGTAACCTGCTTGACCTCCAAGTGTTTTCTCCTCTGAAATTAAGTCAGTAGCGCCTCCTTCCAAGGTAGCTTTGCTAGTCAGAAGAAATGTGGCATGCAGAGTACCCAGCTTGAACTTGGTACGAAACAGCCCCTTTCTTAGGAGTTGCTAAGGTCTTCAGAGTGCAAGCTTCTGGTTCAAGCTCTTACACCTGAGACACAACAAGGACATGTGCCTAGTCCAATCCTAGGCGCCTTCTCCTATACCCTGCCACCTCCAAACTGAATTAATTGATGCCTTTGGAGAAGCCCTTTGTTCTAGTTCTTTACATCCAAACTAAAAAATGCTAACCATCATCTGAGCCTTCAGCGACTCATAATCTTTTTGCTGGTGGAAGGTCTTGCCTCGATGTTGATGACTGCTGACGGATGGGGGAGGGGGCGGGTGCTGAAGGCTGGAGATACTGTGGCGACTTCTTAAAATAAGATGACAATGAAGTTTGCCATATCGATTGACTCTTCCTTTCAAGAACATGTAATGCTGTTTGATAGCATTTTACCCACGGTAGAACTTCTTTCAGAATTGGAGTCAATCCTCCCAAAGCCTTCTGTGATTTATCAACTAAATTTATGTAATATTCTAAATCCATTGGTGTCATTTTAACAGTCTTCATGGCATGTTAACCAGTAGATTCCATCTCAGGAAACCACTTTCTTTGCTCATCCGTAAGAAACAACTCCTCATTCATTAGAGTTTTATCATGAGATTGTAACAATTCAGTCACATCTGCAGGTTCGGATGATTATGATGATGGTGGCTCCCCAAAGCAATTAATATTAACATCATAGATCACCATAAGAAATATAATAATGAAAAAGTTTAAAATATTATGAGAATTACCAAAATTTGACACAGACATGAAGTGAGCAGATGCTGTTGGAAAAATGGGGCCAATAACTTGCTTGACGCAGGGTTGCCACAAACTTTCAATTTGTAAAAAAACAAACCATCTGCAAAGCACAGTAAAATGAGGCATACCTGTGTAGTATGCTACAAGTCTAATATAACTGCTGGTCTCAGATTGCCAGTGATGAAGACTCTGATCACCTCAGTAATTGGCATGGACAGGTAGCACATGCTCACGGATCACCTTCATTAAAATAAAAACACAAACACCTTATTGTAAGAGTCTAACAAAACGGGTGATCAATACTAACAGACAAATGCAGGTTTTACACCTCTGCTCCCTTTCCCCCCTCTATTTTATACTGATATAATTCTTTAAAATCTATTCCCAGCAGGAACCCATGAAACTACATGAGTGGTCCAGTTTATTGACAAACACTTTTATTCCCAAGGGTGGAAATACATAGATTTTCAAAAGTTCCTTCAATACAAAGGGCATGTCATGAATTTATCTATTCAGTACCGCCGCCCCTCGACTTTATTGATTTTTCTACCAGTAACTGACTTTGACCTTTGATGATAATGATAATGTTTCTGCAAATTGAAGGGACCACATTCAAGCCAGATCTGTGGCTTTTTTAGTGTGTTCTTCCTGTCTCCCCTCCATTTAATTGTTTCCCGTCTGGCGGCTAATACATTGATGACCCAGTATTCACTTCATCACATCTGCCTGACCAGCCATTAATACAACTGTAGCATTTAGGATTTAGGATTTGGCACACCAGAGATCAAAGGAGAAGAAGCACGCCTGTTACTGCATGTCCACACTTAGAGCCAGGGCAGAGTTGGGATTTCAAAAGCACAGTTCCCGGTGAGGGGCAGATGAGCACGCAGGTGGGTAGGATTGCCCAGAACTTACCATATTTCACATGAAAGATGCCCACATACCCCACAGAGCGTGCAGGCCTTGAGCGGGAAGCACACATTTAGAACAAATTTAGAACCACTCCTCCAAAATGATTTGGGAGAACACCTGCCAGCCACATGGTGTGCAAACGAGGGAGCCCTGGAGTAGTGTTCTTTTCATTATTGTTTAGTTTTATTTTAAAACTGACTTCAAGACTCCTGCTTTAGAGAACTCAGAAAAGATGGTGCAAGGTCGTTGTGGAAGGAAACTCAGTAAGATGGTGACAGGCACGGCCTGCCCAGCACCAAGTCCCTCTTTCTCACTTCTAAGCTCATCTGTGGGCTGGATACACAGAAATATCAGAGGATCCAGTCAGAGGCACTTGCCAGTTCCTTCAGGGAGAGCGGCCATGCATCGTGAAATCTGGAGGGCACATCATGGTCAGGTGCCAGTGCCCCAGCACTTGGCTGGGATTTCCAGGAGCCGAAGAAGGGTAGAGGGTGTGGGGGGCCTGGATGGGGGTTGTGAGGGAGGCAGGGAAAGTCATCAGCTGGCCTTGAAGGGGGGTTTCTGTTGTCAGAGGTCAGGGAGGAGCACTGCCCCCTGCAGAAGGTGTGAGGTGGGAAAGGTCTTCACCTCTGTGGCATCTTGAGTCTTCTTTATCACTTGTTGAAATGGATCATCCCTCAGGAAAAATTCACAGGTACATACAGTTTTATGTAGATGTTCAGGCATTCACAGACTTAATAAAATCCAGCCTGAAAAAATCTGTACACCCCAGATAAAAACGCTGAATTGGAGGGGGCCAAGAACAAAGGGCTGAGAGCTAAAGTGAGGACACTTGTGAAAAGACTTTGAATAAGGGGTGTTATTTAATGAAAGACAGAAAGGCAGGGAGAGAAAAGGGATGTTTCTAAGCCACGTAGTGGTGAAAACAGTGCTTTAAGAAGATTAATTAGTGTGGAATTATCCTGGAGAGAAAACTGGAAATAAAGATAATAGGGAGTAATCAGAAAAATCTGGGATAGAAGTGAGTAATTCATACAACAGTAATAGCAGTGGGGCAGTTGTAGGTTTTACTTTATTCAGTAATCTAGGTTGCATATGACTAAAATATGTTTTCTAATATTAAATATAGTGTCAAAGCTTATTTATTTTTAAGTGTGTTTCCTTCTCATTTAACAAAAAGTGATAAATATATACTTTTTCCATTAGTAGTTTGGGTTGATATAATACTTTTCTTTCTGAAACTCAGCATTTTTGTCTATTCATTCAATAAATATGAAGTGCCGATCATGTACTAGGCTTTGTGCTATAACCAATTTAAGGTATTTTGTTATCTGACTATATTAGTATTACTCATCTCATTTCATAAATAGAAGAATTGAGACCCATGAGGTGAGAAGTGGGGGTTAGGAACAGAACTAACATAGAGCTGTGTGCCTGCAGTGTGGGGACAGGGACTCTAGTAATGTGTGATAACCTGTGATGCCCCCCTGAGAAGAGGCTCGGGGCTTACGCTCCTTCCCATGTATTTCATGTGGCCTCTTTCACAGGCTTTACATAGCACACCCCTCAAAATCACATGGTCAGTCTTTAATAAATGAATCTCCAGTGCAACCCCTTCCTTCTAAGTTATAATGTTTCTCCAAAAACGCAAATTTCCTATAATACAGTCATATCTGAAAATACCTCTTAATTAAAATTGTCTTAGCTGTCCTCAAATATAACACTGAGCGTCCAGAGTCTCCCTGTTCCCACACAGGCATCTGTGCACCTGTTTGGGGACTCACTAGTCCAAGGCTCCACAAGGGTGCTGCATGGGGCTCACGCTGATGGTGACAAAAAAAGAGACCCTGCATGGTGAGATCAAAGCTAAGCTCAGAGCTCCAGTCCAGTAGCCAACCCACCAAGTTAGCGAAGTTCAGACAAAAGAAATGATGAAGTGGATGTCAGGGCACCTGTACTCAAGAAGAGCACAATGCATGGATTTTAACAATGTAGAGTTAAAGTTACAACATCTGTGATGCTCAGAGACTCTGCATGCTCAGTGTCATGCTTCAGGACTTCAGGTCACACTAGCATAGATCACAGGGACTGATATAGACAACCAGATACAGACAGTTATTTGCAATGAGAAATGTCACTGTCCATCAGACAGAACTGCCCTCAGCCTGGCAAGGACATTCTGTGTCACAGGCCAGCTAAAGAGGGAGATGCTTCAGCAGAATGTCTCCTCGTGACCTCACACCACAAGAACACCACAGAGCGCATTCATTGATTCAGCAAGTACCTACCAGCTGCCTCGTAGAGAGCTGGCCAGAAGCAGATGCTCAATGAGAAGCCAAGAACGAGTGAATGATGAATGAACAAGTTGGGAGTTACTGTGTGCCAGACACCAGTTAAGCAGTAGAATATTCCAACTAGGCAAGAAGGATACCTCATGTTGGCCCAACAAAGCATCTACTCACCTGGGTGAATTTGAGAATCGTCATCTCCAGCACCTCTGACTATTTCTTTTCTACGTTAAGGGCTAATCAACCCCTTTTCTTTTTTTTTCTTTTTTTTATCTTTATTGATTTCAGAGAGGAAGGGAGAGGGAGAGAGAGAGTTAAAACATCAATGATGAGAGAGTCATCAATTGTCTGCCTCCTGCACACCCCGACTGGGGATCGAGCCCGCAACCCCGGGCACGTGCCCTGACTGGGAATCGAACCACAACCTCCTGGATCCTAGGTCGATGCTCAACTGCTGAGCCACGCCCGGCTGGGCAACTCCTAGTCTTCCTAACAGTTTTTCTTTAGACATGTCAGGAAATCAAGGCACTGTTTTTAGTGATAGTCCATCTTGTTAAACTAAATGCTTATTTCCACACTGACCTACCTCTTCGTACATATCCCCCCAGCTCCATCTACACCTTATGTAATAAGTTTTATTTGTTCATAATTATAATTTGCTGATAATTTGAAGTAGAGAAACCTAAAAGAGATTTCCTCCAGGGACTCTGAGCTAGGAGCAAACTTTTGTGTGAAAAAAATAACGGTGCAGAGAGGGAAGATTAAAGTGGAAATACCTTTAGAACTTCCACTTCTGCACAGAGTAAGCTTGGCTCTAGTGACTTTCTTCTATTTGCTGCTCATCTGTTTTTCTTCTGCATCTCTTCCACATACTCTATGTGGAATGAACATTTTTAATAAGGATTTTCAGAAAGATAAATATGGTTTATATTTTCGTAGCTCAAAGTTCCCCTTCAGGCCTTTGAAGCAATAAATAACAGTTCTTAGAATAAGACCCAGCTTTCCTCAGCTTGTCACCCCTGCAGCCAAGACTCGTCCGAGCATCTACCCAAGTTCTCCACACTGTATAAAGGAGCTTTGGCTCCTGCATTCTGGCCCCCAGATGCAGGTGAACAGTTGAAATTATTTCTCAGTAGAATTGAAAGAAAAACGTTTTTTGAATCAAAAGCTAAGTCTTCTGTAAAAACTTTTGTTTTTATCCCTCCAAGCTCCAGTGCAGCTCACTCCTTAAGTACAGATTGTAGGTCAGCTGGCATTGCTCTTCCTGGCTAAGATGTCCCCACATTGTCAGGGCGTGGTAGGTTATGTTTGGATTCATTTACTCAATCCTGTTTGAGATTGATTTAAAAGTATTGCCCCATAAATTGGAGTATTCTCTGGGGCCCAAATTTAAATAGGGAGGCTGTGAGGAAGTATGATTCATACTCAGGCAAACAGAGACCCTCACGAGGTCTAAGTATTCTAAAGAACAGTGCCAAGATCTCCATGCAGGGCCTGCCCGAATTTCACTCTCGTTTTCTACTTTCCCAAGGAAAAATGAACAATTAAACAATTAGAATTAACAGCTTATCCACAAACTTCCTTTGAAAGATTAGTTTCTCTTCACCAGATTAATTTTAAAAGATATTGGCCAATTAGCTAAAAGGTCAGATCATAGACATTTCTCATTCCTGTGCTCTTAATAAACTTGCTCATTACTAGTGAGAATGTTTAAAGTCAGGTTGCAAATGAAAAGATAAAACAAAAAATTGCCCTGGCTGGTGTTGCTCAGTGGTTGCATTGTTGTACTTGCACCAAGGGGCCATGGGTTCGATTCCTGTAAGGGTACATACCCAGGTTGTGGGTTTGATCCCTGATCGATGTTTCTCTCTCACATCGATATTTCTCTCTCTCTCTCTCCATCTCCCTTCCTCTCTATAGAATCAATGGAAAATATATCCTCGGGGGAGGGTTGAAAATAAATAAATAAATAAATATTAAAACCAAAAGTAGATCGCATTAGGTAGCATCCACCCATGTTGTTAGAGATGCCATAGTGGGAATATACCCATCGAATAATGGGGCCTAAATTAATATAAAATAATTTGAAGATAAATGACGTCCTGCTGTTAAGCAGGCACCCAGTTTTAGACTATCTTAAAACAAATGCTTTTTCAATCTTTAAGAGTACTTTAGAGGTGTTCCTCACTTGAAGTAGAAAGGTATAAAATCTTTTTGAGCTGGTTAAAACTTCAGAATCTTGAAGCCCAACTTTCCTGTTTTGTAATTGAAACAGTTGAAATTTAAAGAACAAATGGATTTAACTGGTCTTCCTCCACATAAGTTCAAATGAGTTATGTGTGCAAAAGTATTTGCAAACTGTATGGACTAACATGCATATTTCATGGAGTGTATGCAGTATTCAACTTAGGAGAAATGTCGTATGTTTCTGATCTCCTAAGGGGCCTTTTGTTCAACAGCAAGGAAAATATGAGGTCACATCTTTCTTCCAGCTTCAGCCCTTTGCAAGGAGCTAAGTGTCCAGGTAGTTTCCCTGGTGCTGGCTTCCCCAGGCCTCCAGCACCATCATCCCTTGCAAAGCAAAGCAATTTCCTTCAGGCCTAGTTCATCCAAAATTGAACAAACATTTCTGTGCACCTACCAAGTGACTGGCTTAGTAAGGGGTCAGGACCCCTGCAGTGACCTCAGGAATTACACAGCACTGGTATCTTTGTAAACAACCAGATCTTACTAATTTGTGATTTTGCTGCAACACCAGATTTGGAAACTACTTTAGACTCTTTCTCCCCATCTCTACCCCGTATAGCAGGTGAAAAAGTGAGACCCAGTGTAGACCTAGAACCACTCTTCCTGACTTTCATGACAAGTTCCTTTATCACACACGGACACAGCACTGGACAAGTTTGTCAAGGCAGCAAACAGCTTAGGAAGTTCTGGCCATTGCAAGTTACTTCCCTTGTCTTCCTTCTCACTCAGTGCCTCTGGGAATTTCCTGGTGTAATGCCCCCCCCCCCCCCCCACTGCCATTGAAAATTTGAGATTGCCTGCACTGAGCTATGTCTAGGGAGTCAACTTACCTCTATTTTACTCATTTATTAGATTTATTCCCCTTTCTTAAATAAAAGCAATCCCACTTGTATAGTGGGAAAAGCTTAATTAAAGAAGATAGAGAGCGATGAAAGCTTTTATTTATCTGGCAGTGGCCCCGAAGCATGTGAATATAGGCTTTTCCCTTCACTTTCCTTCTCTGTGACAGAAGGCAGCCAGATCCTTTGGGTCACCAAACCCCTCCATTCTGAAGGCTGCCATTCTTTTTTCTCTCCTTGAGTGCCTTCTCTCTGTTCCTCTCTTTACGGCATGAACGAGTACTCGGGATGGGTTTATGAGGGTTCTCTTTGGAGACAGGCCTGATGAATGCTCCGTGACTCAGCCAGTGGGAGGCTCTTGTAGTGTGAACATCTGTCATGTTCCTCCCTTCTGAGGCTACAAACACTTCCTTGTGTGCCTCTTCCCAGCTCTTCATACAATATTGCTGTACAACCTGTCTCAGGGATCAAGGACCAAAGGTCCCTCTGGTAGCAGAGCAGATTGTTGCCACTCCCTGCCTACCAACCCTTCCATTCTTTTCTATATAAGAGTTTCTCTTTGGAGGCCTAATGTTTACCCCTGTCACTCAAATCTGACTTGTCTGCCTTTATTATTCTGCTTTCCATGTCAAGAATAATAGCAGCTTTTGCACTCCCACTCACAGTGGTACCACTGCAAGCTGGAAATGTTTATTAACTGTTAGGGAGGACTGAATATAATCCAAAAAGAATGCAATCCAAATAATGGTTCTTTTAGGTAGATGGTGTTTCCAGAAATGCTTCAGAACATTATAATTTTAAGTCCTGCTAGGAGTCACCCCATTATTGGTTTTTATTTACAAATATTTCTTTGCTCATGCAACATGGTCACAGTCATGTCTTTCAAACTTGGCCCTAAAACTCCTTCCATATACAAACATGTTTTATGTCAGTAACCAGAACAATACCTTTCCCTTCAAGAGATAATAGAGCAGAGTGGTTGATTAGAGTGTAGACTCTGGAGCTAGACTGGCTAGGCTCAGATACCAGCTCTGGAAGTACCCTCTCAATAAATACTAGCTACATTCTTATCATTGTGATTAACTGGGTTCCAAAGAACACATATCTCAGTAGCACGTAGGTAGTTCAGGCTTTAACCCAAGTATAGTGTATACTCCTAGCTTTCATAAAAGCTAACACATTCTACACATGTCAGTGCCTCCTTCCAGAAAGAATTGTCAAAGGGAACCACTTATGTTTTCACCAACATACTTCATCTTTCTCCAAAGTACAAAGATTATCATCATTGTTCTAAACTTTTCAACAAAAAACAAACATGGGTTAGAAAGGCAATAAGCTAGATTATAAACTGGGAGAAGCATATTTTCCTTCAGTTTTTAAAGTCTTGCAGAAATGGAGCAGCTCTGATGGCAGCTCAAAACAGCAGCCTTGGCTGTGTCTGAAGCTGCCCTGACGCACCCTTAAGGCTGGACTACACGTAAGTGAAAACAGCTTAATTCCATAGACCTGACAGGTTCCTTCCCGAAAGACTTCGTCCAAACCAGCTTGTGAGACTCGCACAAGGACGTTTTAAAGAGGAGGTTTGGAAGGCTAAGAAACCACTGGAGAACTAAATGGGGCTGAGAATTTATTGGGGTGACATTGGTTACTAAAATTACGTAGGTTCAGATGTACAATTCTGTAATACGTATCTGCATATTGTATTGTGTGCTCACCACCTGGAGTCAGGTCTCCTTCCATCACCGTTTATCCCCCTTACCCTTCTCTGCCTCCCCCACCCCCTTTCTCTCTGGTCACCACCATAGTGTTGTCTTTGTCTATGAGTTTTGGGGGTTTTTTGCTTAATCCCTTCACCTTTTTCACCCAGCCCTGCAACCCCCCCTCCCCTCTGACAGCT
This sequence comes from Miniopterus natalensis, assembly GCF_054644295.1. NCBI lineage: Eukaryota > Metazoa > Chordata > Mammalia > Chiroptera > Miniopteridae > Miniopterus > Miniopterus natalensis. Next base: position 37,727,835 of record NC_142087.1, on the reverse strand, counting down.
GTCAGTCTTTTCTCTATCTGTGAGTCTGTATCTATTTTGTTCGTTAATTTAGTTTATTAGATTCCATTATGAGTGAAATCATATGGTACTTGTCTTTCTTTAACTGGCGTATTTCATTTAGCATAATGCTCTCCAGGTCCACCATGCTGTCACAAAGGGGAAGATTTCCTTTTCACGGCCAAGTAGTATTTCATTGTGTAAATGCACCACAGCCTTTTTATCTAGTCATCTACTGGTGGACCCTTGGGCTGCTTCTAAATCTTGGCTACTGTAAATAACACTGCAATGAACATAGGGGTGCATAGATTTTTTCTTTTTTTTCCTCTTTTTTTTTCTTTTTTTTTAAATATATCTTTATTGATTTCAGAGAGAGGAAAGGAGAGGGAGAGAGAGAGACAGAAGCATCAATGATGAGTCATTGATCGAGCCCACCACCCGGGCATGTGCCCTGACCGGGAATCGAACCCCGATCGCCTGGATCCTAGGTCGACGCTCAACCACTGAGCCACGCCCGGCCAGGCCATAGATTTTTTTCAAAGCAGTGTTTCAGGATTCTTAGGATATATTCCCAGATGTGGAATCTCTGGGTCATAAGGCAGTTCCATCTTTTAATTTTTTGAGGTAACTCCATACTGCCTTCCACAGTGGCTGCACCAGTCCGCATTCCCACCAACAGTGCAAGAGGGTCCCCTTTTCTCCACAGCCTCGCCAACACTTGTTGTTTGCTGAAGCTATGTTAGAATTTCTATGTAGCCTGCCCCTAAGTGTTTGGTTTATACCAATTTTCTCTTACCTAAATCTGACATGACCTTTTGGTGTCCAGAGCCAGCATTTCGTATGTTCTCTAATGTGCCTGGACATCAACATTCCATGAAACTAATTATCTAGAAAAAGCCGCAAATATTTGCAGTTAACGTTGACGGACTTTTTTATTTCAGTCTGAAATGGGAGCTTTAGGGAATGTTATGAGTGAATTATAAACATCAGTATGTGGAGTACGTGTTTGAGAGGAAATGCTATTCATGCATAGAATAGAAAGTGTGTCCCTAGTTCTAGGTTACAAGAAGAGCACACACCTGTGAGCCAATTTAGACGAAACCGGGTAATTAGCAAGTGGCTGCCAAGCAGCAGAGTGAGGCAGTGAAGGAAAAAGGCTCACGCCGTGGGAAACCTCCTCCACTGAGCGGAGATTTATCACTGGGTGGGAGCCACTGAAATTTATTAACTGAAACCACTGTTTAACATCATTATTTAAGTCATTGCTTTTGACACTACTTCTAAAAAGGTGTATTTTATTATAGCTCCAATGCCTATTCTCTCCTCTTTTACTGCCACTAAATTAAAATTCCAGTGGACTGGTGAGCATTTCTAACCCAGTAATTCTGGGTGTGGAGGGTGCTTCATGTGAGAGCTATCCTTAGAAAATGCTCTTGTAACATGCTGCCAGTTAGATTTTTGAATTTAGGTTAAATAAAGTATTCCCAAGTTTTCTTCATCATAGAACAATTCTCAGCGTTTGCTTCTAATTCATTAGTTGATTTTTATTGTTTCTTTAATGGGGTGGGGGGTGGGGATCCTTAGCAATTCAGGAAAATGAACTAATCACTTCCCATGCACCCAGCCATCTCAACTTGGGTTTTCTTTTTCTGCAGCTGAAACCAAAAATTATTCATCAAAATTCCAAGATTTTAACATCCATAGCCTCAGGGGAAAGCAAATGCACCTATCAAATAAGTGTTGTTAAGGATTATTAATGCCGAAGCCAGCTGTTTTCTGTGTCACCATTATCGCTTTTGTGACACGCGAGGCAGATTCAGTCCGTAAAGCATGGTGGCATATTTTACCTTGTAGATTTCACTCCCACAAAAATGAAAAGCTACTTAATGTAAAATTATAGACGTAGGTGTTATGGAAGCATCATATTGAAAAATCGCATAAAGTTTTTTAATAAAAACTTATTCAGAAACCACTGAAGGGACATCTAATGCTCTGAATACTGAATAACTGACTTCATAATACTCTAGATTATCGCCAGCAGCAACAGTAACAGTAATGCATCAAAAATACAGGGCCATTTTTATTTATGAGCAAGAGCTTTAAAATAAATGCATCAATCCCAGGCTCATCTTCTTCCACATCCACATTCCTCCTTCAGCGGTCTTCAGTTCTGATGGCATGAATTGGATGCCAAAGGACTTGACCAAGCCAAGGCAGGCCAGTGCCCAAAGCAAGGACCTCTAGGTTTCCTACAGCTACTTTGCCTGCAGGGTCACTGTCCCTTCCCTCTTCACTCCCACCACTCAGTGTGTACCCCACACCACACAGCCCCTCCTCCCACTCCCAGGACTAGTCACATCAGGGGCTTAGAGAACTGATGTGCACAAACAAGGCACCCACTCTGTTCAGGTCATTCTGAAATTCAAAAAGGGACCCGGGTTGGAATCCCATCTTCAAAGATTCTTAGTGTCCTGAGCCTTTCTCATCTGAAGGTGGAAACTTACACAGTTGCAGTGGCGAATAAATGAGACCGTGGATATAAAACACACCTGGCCCACGGGACTTATTAACATTGTGCTTTATTTGTCCACCATCCTTGTGAGCCCTGCTCCTGGATCCCCCTCACTTTCCAGCCCAGAGCCTTTGCTGACAAAGCAGTAGTCTTGCACTAGGACAGCAAGAATCCTGCTCGTTTTCATTCAAAACTGCCCTCCAAGGGCAGCCCCTTCCCCAGTGGGACTCAAACGTAAACCCGTCCATGACCCCCCACTTCCTGAGCCAGCCTGGCCCAGGCCCACCTGAGCCTTGTGTCTGGACTTGGGGAGCCTTGGGTGTGCCAGCGGTGTGAGGCCAGCTTGGGGCCTGTCACCCTGCCCAGCACACCTTCGACCTTCCTACCCCGAGGCTCCCTGTGCCTCTCGAACTGAATCACCACCGGGACCCACACCGCCACTGTCCTTGGGATTCCTGGCATCTTAGCCTGGACATTTTCGCTGCTGGTCTCCACTGGCCATTTGGATGCCAGGGAACCATCTTCCGAATAAGCTATTTTAATGATTTTAAATGTATCTGGAGCAAAATATTTAAAAGTTTTGCTTTTCATTAATCAATATGGAACATCATCTCTGTATTTACTCTTCTTTACTGTTCATTTTCAACATACTCCTATTTCTTGGGAGTTTTTGTTCAATAGATAGAGAAGAACCTTCCACTGTGGACACATGTGATAAATATATTTTAACTACCTGATAGATTAAAGCATACCAAACCTGAAATAAGGCACATGGGTTTCATCCAAGAAAATTCGGCCTCCTGCACAACATTCCAATTCAATTTGAAAGAATGAGAATTACCAGCCTGTACCACTTCGGGAATTCTGAATTCATCCCAACCTGAACCAAAATATCCCATTTTTAACACCAAGTTTTATCCTTAACAGAAATATGTTTCAGACAGGGAAGGCAGGAAGCTCTGTAAGTTTTTGGAGTCAATATTTCAATCCATCTCTTAGTTGCATATCTGGAGGTTTTTTTCACCCATTTTAATATTTGAGATGTCTTTTGTCAAGTGCAAGAATGATGACTATGCATGGGGGCCCCTCAAGATGATCAGTTTGGGCAGAATCCATATAGAAAATAAATACCTGGAGATTAAAACTTTTAAAACTACTTGTACCCCCCGGAAAATCTCCAAGTGTCCTCAGAGGTGTGCATATCTCAGTATGAAGTTTAAGTGTCCTAGGATGCTTACCTTATTGCACTTTATATGAGTGTGGTATGTCCTTGCCTGTCTCTACTTCAGACAACTGCAAGCTTCTGGAAAGTAGGGGCTCTATTTCTATTACCTTTGTATCCCTCACCATACCTCACAGAGTGCCTGGCACAGAGCAGGATAAGTGCTTCCCTGTAAATTTGGGCTGCACACCGGAATTCCCGCTGGGGTCAGGAAGGGGATTTGAATGAGCAAAGCAAGGTGGGTATAAGACCTGAGGGCACAGAGAAGCTGTGTGACCCGGATGGGCAGATCCACATTCACAGACCACTGAGGATGACATCAGATGTCATGAAGAAATGGGAGTCATGACTTGGGTCTTGAAAAACTTGCCTGAGAAAGTGACATTTAGTCTGCCAAGCTGAGACCAGCAGGCCACGTGGGCTTAAACTGAAGCATGAGTGGGAGGAGGAGGGCCCCTGGCAGAGGATCCATGAGGAGGTCTCAGGAAGGTGGCCAGGGATGGGTGGCACATGGGACAGTAACAGCCGAGACTATAGAGACCCAATGCAGGCACAAGTGTGGGGGGCCACATTTGCCATTTAAAGAAAATAGGTTTTACTCGATGAGCAATGGAGACCCCTTGGAAGATCTTTAGGTGGGACAATGATGTTTTTTAGAGATGAGCTCTGGCGGGTTATGAGGCTCGTCTGGTATTCAGAGGGAGATTATATGGCGTGGGCTAGGCCCGGGGAGAGAGCTGAACATGCTGTGTTCTGGATGTGTGCAGAGGTCCGAGTGCGCAGAGAAGGGGACTGGGGAGCTGGCTGTGCTCATGAAGTTGGATTTTATCCTGTAGCAGTGGGACCTTGAGACGTTTAAAGAAGGGAACTGACCTGATGTAAAAACACATTTAAAGAGGTTGTTTTCAGGGATTCACGTGGGTTTTCTTATATTTTATTCTCTCCGGGCCCGTGATAACTGTCCACACAGGCCTGTCAGGTAGAACCCTCCTGAGTTGCTTTGACGTCCAAATGGAGGCAGTGGGACACATGGGGTCAGACCCCAGAACCCAGCTCCACATTCACCAGCCCTGTGACCTTGGACAACTTACCTGACTTTTCAGTAAAATGGGGGGAAACAATAACACCTATTACAGAGGATGGTGGTTTTTAAATTCAGTGAGTTGATGCATGTAAAATACTTCCAACAGGATCTTAGAAATAGTAAGTGCACAAAAGGAGTCAGGTATTATTGTATTTATGATTGAATACCAGTTCTTATTTGTACTATCTTTCTCCCCTAATATGCCACTGTGAGCTTAAAGGACCTTGACTTCCCACAGCTCTAGTTAACACACAAAACATACTGCATAGAAATTAGAATGTGAAAAGAAGGATACAAGCCATCTATCAAGGTTTGAAATGATAATTTTTAATATGTCTCACTTTTCATGAACTAGAGAATTCATCTTACACAATAGAGTCTATCCTTGAATGTCTTTCACTTAATGCTTTTCATTGCTTTTAATTTTTCTTCTTTGTGCTCTAGTTCTTTCTGCCCTTTTTTCGTTGTTGTTCCTTCAGGCCTTGGTGGTGGTAAGAATGGCCCCCCCACACCTTTCCCTCTCAGCAGAGGTCTGCGTGTGCCAACTAATGTGAGGGAAATGGAATGTATTACTGGCCTGATATTATTGAAATTTCAAGGCCTTACCTTTTAAATGCTTTAGTCCCACAGGGGGATGACTGCTGAGAATAACTTGCTTGCCTACTGTGCAAACATCTGTAAATGCACAGGCACAGCAATTGTGTCGGCTCCCACCCAGCCAGAAACTGCAGAAATCAAATCCTGGGACTGGATCGCAGCTGTTCACACTGGGGAGGGAAGGAGGGAAGGAGGGAAGGAGGGAAGGCTTTCGGTCCTTTGCCTGCTACCCTAGATTCCTTGTCTTGGGAGTTTAGTTGTCTGTTTTCTGTGAGATCCCAGTGACCTCTATGGGTTATTCTCCTCATGGTAAGGGCACTTGCCACACCAGCTCTGGGGAGACAGACATGGCCCTCTCATGGTCTCCCTCCCCCGGTTTCGGCCCTATAGCCTAGAATGTCTCTGGGGAAGACTCCCGCTGGGCATTGAGGAGAGAGGTAGCTCTCCTTCCTGCCTGCACACGCCGGGCAGGATGCCGGAACACCGGGTGCATCCGCTGTAGCCTTGTCATCAAAACTGTTCCTGGAAGTTTCAGAGCAGGTGGCACAGGCCTGTGTATCTAATGAAGGAGGTAGAAAGTGGCTAGGCCACGCCTTTATTTCATGGGTCACATTGGGAAGACTGTCTGTTTGCACAAAGATGGACTCAAGGTATTTTGTTTCTTGGGAATAAGCAACAAGCTGTTAAGTACACAGTGGAGGTACCTCTCTGCAAACTAGCAATGTAGTGATTGCTGGATCCGCTGTGCACTTGTCTCCTCTGTAACCTTCAGCCTGTACATCAAGAGAATGGCACACATGTGCCAAGGGACAGGGGCCGAAATGGCAGGTGCAACTTCCCGGGCGGCGGTGTACGAGGCTCCATACAGGGACTAGACCCAGCGATATCCAGAAGTGGAGTCAGGTTTTCACGGGGAAGCTGAAATATGTCTCCAGAAGCACAAGGAGGAATGGTAGAGACTTGTATCGTGGAAAGAAAGGAGGGAGACTTGGATAGTGAGGAAGGAGAAAAAAATTACACAGAACCACTGGATAATTGATCAAGAGAAACAGGAGGTGACTGAAGGGGCCCCTTGCGTGTGCCACCATTGCTCAGTATCCGATCCTCAGCCAAGGGAACACCATTAATAGATACCTTTCAATGCGCCTTGTTTCTGTTTAGTGCTTTGCTATTTATAAGATGCCTGAGTGTGAATCACCTCCATGAATTCTCAAAATAACGCCGACAAGTGTTCTTGAAATCATTATGTAGATAAAGACGAAGACACTGAAGCTCACAGGGGCTAAGTGGCTTGCCCAAAATCGCACAGCCAGTTCACAGGCAGGGCCGGTCTCCAGTTCAAACACTGAGCTCCAAATCCAGTAGTCGGTGATGGCCAGATCCACAGCCCAGCTGGGCGCCGGTCCCAGCACGTACCCCAGTGTCTGTCGGATTCCGCTCGCAGCGTGGGACTCTCCACGCCTTTGCGGCGATACTCCTCACACTTCCTTGCATTTCTGCTTGGCTTAGAAAGATTTATATGGGTACATTTATACCCCCAAATATGCATGATCATCAAATGGAGTTTGGGGGTTTTCTAAAATCTGGATTAAAAGAAATTTTGAATTTCAGCTTTCTATATGTGCTAGTATCTATAGCACTGGCATTTTTTATGTTTTTATTGATTTTAGAGAGAGGAGAGGAGAGGGGAAGCGAGAGAGGGAGAGAGAGAAACATCGATGCCAGAGCAAACATCAATCGGCTGCCTCCTGCATGCCCCCTACTGGAGATCAAGCCCACAACCCGTGCATGTGCCTTGACTGGGAATCGAACCAGCGACCTCTCGGTGCAGGGGATGACTCTCAACCATCTGAGCCACACTGGCGAGGGCAGCACTGGCATTTTGTAATATATATTTTCCCACTTTTTTATTCCAGTCCATTAGAACGAGTTTTGTAATTCTCAGATCTCCCAAGAGCTAAGAAAGGAGAACCTAATCATGTTCAGTGACAGGAAGTACAAATGCTTAAAACTCTTAACTTTTCTCTCACTTTAGGAAGTCAGACCCCCAAAAAGGATTAATTTGACAGAATAAGAAAAATATTAGACACAAGAAAAGGACATTTTCCTATAGAGGCCCATTTCATTCTATATACCATTTCCCTGGGATGTCTGCCAATTGTTAGGAGGGAGAGTAATGTTATCCCTGTTTTAAAATATCACTCTTGAGTATCACAGCGACAAATAGCTAAATGACGGGAAAGTCACTTTCGTTCATGGCAGTAGTTTAAGAGGGAGAAAGAGCTCAAATACAGACACATTTGATGACATGAGAAAACTCAACCGTGAGTGACAAATTCAGTATTTCTGTAGGTACTCTTTTAGAAAGAGTGCCCTTTTTCATCAGCACTAAAAAGGAGAGCTATGCCCATCTAGAAAAGTGAGAGAGCTGCGTGTGATTTATTTGCAAGCCCAGAAATTTTCCAGTCGCAAACTTACAAAGGAAAAAGAAAAGTTTCTGTTCTGTTTTGCTGCAGGACCAATGCAGGAGACCATCTATGACTTCTGGAGGATGGTGTGGCACGAAAACACCGCGAGCATCATAATGGTGACCAACCTTGTGGAAGTGGGGAGGGTAAGTGAGACACCTGCCTGTCCGTCTGTTCCTTGCTTAGTTGGTGATATGAAGTAAGGCAAGAGCAAGCTTTTGAAGTAGTATTTTGTGTACTCCAGAAAACATTAACTACCGCAGCTCCTCCTACCGCCTGCTGCACTTGCTTATAAATTATCAGCAAACATAGTCTGCATTGCTTTCATTTGTTGCGATAGCAACAGACAGGAAAGGCACTGACTGAAGATTTAAAAGCAGTTGCTATCTGACTCTATTGAGCACACAGAAACACCTCTAAGCATGAATGCTGGTTGTTGGATGTCAAAACTCATGGGTGCCGCATTAGACATAACTACATTCCCTGCTTCAGGAAAACTGACTCTAGAAACAGTGTGCAGCGCTGGCTTCAGTCCTTAGGTTAGAATTCCAGCATCTCCTCTTGCTTAGATGTCACTTCCCTGTGCCTCCACTTCCCAGCCTGCAAAATGGGGGTCATTATCTGCCCGGGATCTTGGGTTACTTTATCTGTGTCAACCGGTGATGAGTGCTATTTTTGTTTAACCAGGAAACTCTTAAAATATTTCTAATCCCGGGGCTGGTATGCTGCAGGATTATTTCCAAAGTTAAATTTTAAAATGAGAAAATAAAAAGAGGGCAATTGCTTTGTTTTATAGTAGGGTCAGTTCCATGGTTCTGCCCAACTCCAGAACCCATTACTTCTTAGAGAAGCTGACATTGTGAGATCTACCCTCAGCAAAGGCAGCCTAGAGATCAGCCTAGAATTAAAATATGGGGGCAGAAATCATAAAGGTATTGCTTCTTAAGATTCTTGATTAGCCTTAAAAAGATAAACCGTTTATGGATGAACCTGGAGGACATTATGCTAAGTGAAAAAAGCCAGTCACAGAAGGAGAAAAAATATCTGGAGACTGCTTTCTCAGTACTGTACTTTCACAATAACTGTATTCTTTGAAAATTATTCACCTCCTCAAAATGTTACATATGTGCATCAGACCTTACTTAAAATAATTACAAGGTAAATTATTTTGAAAAGTAAAAAGTCATTCAAAATAACTCCTGAATTTTTTAAAAAATAATGGCACACATGTGCATGGTGTCCCAAAAAATGTATACACGCTTTAACAGCTGATAGCTCAATTTTTAAAATGAAATGCATTTTTAATAAACTCTGCCTTTGTAATTATTCAAAGTGTGTGTATACATTTTTGGGGGGACACCCTATATTTGTTACTTAATTGAAATTCGAAAGTACACTGTCTCCAGACTCAGTGTCTTGGGAGAAAGGCTATTTCCATAAGATAAACCTTTTTTGTTTAAGGAAATATGAAGATAGTATAGTCTGTGGCTAAAGGTCAAAAAAAGAGTATGCAATAAAAAAAGAAAAAAACCACCTACACTAAAGCCCACTGTCTCTTTTGCAGAGAGCCAGGTTCCATTTTGAGTTACCTGGGTTTAGAAACTTAAAAAATAAAAAGGCTATGCAGCCCTGGCCTTGTGGCTCAGTTGCTTGGAGCATCCCCCCGTGCACGGGAAGGCTGCAGGTTCAATTCCCAGTCAGAGCAAATCCCTGTGTTGCGCGTTCAATCCCCTGTTGGGGCACATATAAGAGACAACCAATCAGTGTCGCAATTTCACATTGATGTTCTTCTTTCTCTCTTTCTCTGTTTCCCTCTCCCTTCTTTCCTCTCTAATATCAATAATAATAATAATAAATCTCCAAAAAATAAAGCCATGCAGCAGTGGTGGCCTCTGTTCCTTCCATCAGGCACTTGGACCCGTCACATACAGGGTAGTCACTTGATTTTTCTTTTTTTATGGAAACTGTTCCTTCTGACACATAACCATGGAAACTCCAGCTAAAAGTGTGCAGCTGATGGAGAGAGGGTGACTAGGTTTCAGGTTTACCCATACATGGAAGCCCAGAGGCTAATTTTGTTTTAAAGCCTTCTAAATCCTTACCAAGGTTGTGGGGATGTGGTAAGCTCTGAAGAGTCCCCCCCTCGTTACCATCAGCCCCTTGGATGGGCCTGTCTTCAATCAGTAATGAATTTAATGGCATCTGCCCTTGAAATGTCTGTCCTGATTTGGTGGTTTTGACAAGAGGTCACATTCCCTCCAGGCCAAGGTGCTGACCTTCTTCCAGGCCATTTCTCATTGTTAATGCTGCACATTTGTCTGGAGACGACTCCCCCATTTTCCACGCTGAAAAACAGCAACAACAAACCACCGAAGAAATCGAAATGCCATGGTTTCTGAGGCCAGCGACTACCTACTTACATGTTTGCTGCGCACGGCGCCCTTCATGAATTAGGCATGAGTGAGCTGGGTGCCGCTTGTTTACGCGGCCTGGCTGCGGATCCATCAGGCAGCAGCCGCCTTCCCCTGATTTTGCCCCGAAGCTCTCTGCAGCAGGCGCCGTAATTGCCGGTGCTGGGCCACTGGGAGCCCTTCCCTGTCGCAGCACCTGGTGCAGAAGACACCGACGCTGCGCTTCCCTCCAGCAGGGTCCCCGGCACATCTGCCAGGACCTGTCATTATCTGAGACTTCCTTGTCACCACTGAGCATCCCCTTTCAGCCCGTGTGTTCTGGGATGGGACCCTTGTCAGTTTGCCTGGCACCTGCCCGACGGCTGCACACCTGGCATTTAGATTGCGTGGAATGTGTTGTGATTGTTTTCCCTCTTTAATGAACCCACCTGAGGGACATTTAACTTTTCATCCGGTCGCCTGTTTCCCAGGCATTCCCATTTACACTGTTTGTGTGGAGATTCACAAACTCTGTTGTGTGGTACTAATCCATCTGCCAAAAGTCTTGTAACCAAATCTGTGGGACTCCCAAAGGAGATTTTGCACTGGTAATTTAAGCTAATGATTTCTAAACATATTTAGTAAGTTTTATGAAGACCTCATTAGAATGTGACTGTGTATTAAAAATCCAAATAAGATCTCTTAGTCATGTAGGAAGATTTGTACAGTTGCTCTGAATAGTTCTTATAACAGGCGACAAAGTGTTTTGGAGCTAAAAGATGTAGGGACTGAGATGTTAACCTCTATCAGTATAGAGGGAACCACCTAAATGGATGCTTTAAAGATTATTACCCACCCAAAGAGGCTCACCTGTAATTCCTTTCGTAACATTTGTCACTGAAGAGTAGTGAAAGAAAAAAGTTTAAGATCAACACCACACATCAGAATTAACTTTCTAATTCACATGCAAGGAAAGTATATTAAGATTCCAAGTGTCCCTTTCACATTCCAAGAACATCTGACTTTTCTACAAAAGTCACCAGAGCCAAGGTCAATGGAAAAAGCAAGGAGGCAAGGTTGGCCCTTTATAAAATGTGGAAATACTGCTTAGTAGAAAAAGTAATGTAGATAATGCCTAAAAGTACAAGATAATGATAATATTTTCTGCAAAATCTCTCGAGTTGTTCCAAGACATCAAACCCATCCATGAAAGGGAAGAAACAAATTCTTTTCATAGACACTGCCAAGTGTTTTCTCTCTTGAACCGTCACTATTACCTTTCATAGCTCTTTTTTAATGAACTGGATTTTTAAGATGGATATTTTTTGACCTGGGTAATTATAGTTCTAACTTTGATCAATTTATACTTGTTCAATAAACATTCCTCTCCATTTCAACCTACTGTCAACCATTTCAACAATCATATTAATGTAGCTGATTCAAGCCTTGCCTCCCTCCATAATTCCCACCCAGGCAATGATACACTTCATATCACCTCCCCCCAACATATCACCCAAGAAACAAGGCACTAACTGAGCTATTATCAGTAGGAGAGGGACCCCCTACAGAGCCCTCCATGGCAGCAGGGCTCTTCCAGAAGAGATGACTCCCTTGGAGATCCTCTCTGCCCAAAGATATGACTCTCTCCATAAAAAGTTAGAAAATCAACCAAAGAGCCTGATTTGTCTTGTTTACAAATTAACTCAAAGTAGGCTTTCTAATACCTTTTCATTATTTAATGATACACTTATTATATACCTGGCACTAAGAAATTCAAAGATGTTTATAATTCACTTAGAACGTAGAATACTATAATAGGTACCATTCGAACAGTTGACTGTAATACATGTGGGTCAGAATGATGACAACAGTAGTGAAGGGACCAATTCTGCCTGAGGGACTCTCAGAGGACTTAATGGAGAATGTGGTGAGGAGCTGGACCTTAATAAGAGAAAGAACTTTAAATGGCAAGAGTGGGACACTTTAGGAGGAAAAAAAGAGAAAGGAGAACAAATGGCAAGGTGGGGAAGGAGCCAGTGGCCTGGTGTGGCTGTGTTAGAGAGCTGATGGGGAAGTATGGTAACTCTGAGGCTGTTCGGCTGGTCAAGGCCTTCTCAATGGGGGTCTGAAATGCGTTTCTAGGAGTAAGCAAAGGTAGACGCAGGAAGTGGATGGTGTGTTTGTTTTAATAGAAGGCGTCGAGCTGGTGAATCATATATTCTAGAGTTGCTGGTCTAATCTAATCTTCATAGTCACTGGATTTTACACAGAGAAGGTCATTGGTGAGCTTTTGCTTGAGTAGTTTCAGAGGAATGACAAATCCGAGTTCTTTGATTATATGCCACAGAAATCAACTCAGGCTAATTTAAACCAAAGGAAAATTTATTAGAAGAAAATCAGGAGCTCAGAGTGTTGATGTAAAGGATAAGTCTTGCAAACAGAGAGAGAAAAGGCACCAGCTTCAGAGGGACAGTGAGTGGAGGGGTCTCACAGCCAGCCAGTCTGGTCACGCTGGTGCTGAGAGGATGAGCGCCAACAATTTCCAGGCTTTTCTCACTGTGTTCAGGATTCAGAGAACAAAGACAGAGCATCCGACTCCCCCAGGTTGGTTCATGTGCTCATCCCTTGCTCTCCAAGGCCCCTAATTGACAAGCCACCCTTTGGGGAAGAAGCAATTCCCCAAAAGGACATCAAGGACCATTAGGAAAGGTGAATGGATGAAGTGATGTTGAGGGACCAGAAAACAACCTGCATTCACTATGAATGGTGAGGACTGAAGGCAGTCTGTAGGGTCAAGGCAAGAGTAGAAAATACAGATGTGTAGACTGAGTTCAAACTCATCAGAAGCTCAGATGAGAAAGGAAGAGAGAGAAATAGAGGAACATTTACAATCAAAGGATATTTTAAAGGTGAAAGACCTTTGAAAAGTTTATGTGTTACAGAAAGAATCAGGAAAAAGGGAGCGATTGACACCTTAGAAGGCGGAGTGCTGAGGGAGTGTTTCCCACGGAGGCAGGAGGGAAGGGGTCCAGAGTGCAGGTCTGCCCTGCAGCCTTGTAAGAGACATCTTTCTGAGCCTGGAGAACACAGACACATGAGGATGCAGTTAAGTCACTGTAACTAAAACATAAACAAAAATACTTGGAATGGCACCCTCTCCTGATGACCTCAGTTTTCTGGTGAAGATCTGGGGGCTGAGAGACATGGGGGAAATAGCTAGATTATGGAGGCGTGAAGGACACAGGTGAAGGGTTAGCCTGGAGCAGGAGCTGGCCTGCTCCTTTCTTGGAGAGAAAATAAGAATAGGGGAAGATGCAAGCCAGACTCGGGTGGCAGCAGGACCTGGGTAATGGGAATCCTGGGACAGCAGTAGCCAGAGCCCTCACAGAACTGACTCTGAGGGGGACAGGTCACCACAGCTCAGGCTGCATGTGGGCATTTCTAAGTGAACTCTCACCCTGAGCCTTAGTTTACACATCCCTAAAATGAAGAGAAATTGGCTGAATGAACCCTAAAATTCCATGTTTATATGAAGAATTTTTATGTTTGTTGTTTCCACTTTGTCTCAGAGATCTATTTAAATAACAGGCGCATCTGCAGCCCAGATATGTTCTAATGCACATGGCCTCCGGACCCTCCTGGCTCACTCACTATGTCTGCTCTGAATGCCAGCCATAGGAAAAAAGCATGGAGTCTGGATTTTCAAAAGGGAATGAGTCCATAAAAAGACATGTGTGCTCTTTCCTTAAGAGAGGGCCATCCATTTTTATTTCCTCTGCACTATTTTATACACATTTTATAGAAAATCTAGAGCAGAATATTGTAGTGTGTGATTTGGTATCAATGAGATGAATTCTGCCAGTGTTCTATCCATTTTTAATTTATACGGACTGTAAAAAGATGCTCAGTCTAAAATTTATAGACCTTCCTTTGAAAATGAGCTAATCTGACTATAGTAAATTACGATTTTGAGAAAATATCTTCTTTTCAAAAGTTCTCAAAATTGCTTATAGCAATTCACTGGCTTATCAGCTGGCACAGTCAAGCAGTCTTACCTTCCAAGCACATTTCTGTTTCTGGAACCCATGATCAGCAGTACCGCATCTGGTTCCTGCCTGCCGCAGGGAGGGGCCCTTGGGGAGAGCAGGGCTACTTTGGAGAACTCTCGCAACCATCTAATAAAGATGTCTCTGCACACCCATCGTATTCTGCAGAACTGCAAGTGTAGCTTTTGCATCTAGAAGATCTCCTTGTGCACAGAAATAGTTCTTTTACCCTCCCCCACTGAAATCAATAGAGAGTCGTCATCATCACTTAATGTCCATCAATCCAGTTTGGAGAACAAATGTATTTAATTGAAAGGTAAACTGTGGCATAAGGGACATGCAAAACCAGATACAATTGTAAAACAAATTCATTTAACTAGGAAACACTTCATTGACTACCAAATTGGGTGGTGATTTTGAAAAATGTGAGACTAAAGGAAAACAAATACTTTCAGAATAAAGCAAGGAGAAAACCACATAACTTTATTCTTCATTCTGACTGAAGGCTTATTAAGTCTTTTAAATTAACTCCTAAGCACAGCATTTGAAAGCTTAAAGTAGTGGGGTTTCTTATGTAAAATTTCTTATGGGTAATGCTAATCCTGGCTTCTGTAAACTTTACTCAGTAGTGTCCCTGCCAATAAGTGTGGTGTGTGTGTGTATACATACATGCATTTTTTAAGGCTAGCTGTTCCCCTCCCTTACCTTTGCTCACGTGGGTAACCAGACTAGATCCCTTTCCATGAACACATTTTCTGTACCTGATAAAAGGTTCTTGCCGAATACAAGCATCACACACGCGCACACGCTCCTTTGCTCACACGTCCTTGCTCAGCTGTAGAAACGTTCTTTGCCTTCTTGGGAACAGCGAGCTGCTATTTGTTCTGAGTGCAGACCACTGTCCCTTTTTTCCCTGAATTCTGCACGGGCTGTCACAGTGGATTCATGAATTTCCTGCGGAAGGACAGCATCAGTCACCTGTCTTTTTCTCACACTTCCTGTTGCTCTGCTGTTGTCAGTGTTAGAGACCTTAATCCCTTGGGGTCTAGTACCCCTCTCTCCTAGTACACATGAAACTAGTTAACTGGTTATCAGGTGACCTCTCGCCCTCCTGTCAGTGAAGGCCAGAAAAACGGAAGAGAGGATCCCTGCCTTCAAGACACTTACAATCCAAATGTAGAGGAGTGACATGCAGTTGGTGCGAGAAGGAACAAAACACCTTTGGGTACCATCCTCCCTCCTCCACCAGGCCAGGCCTCTGTGAGTAAACACTAGGTTACTTCACCTTTGAGTCCCAGAAGGCTGGGCACATAGAAAGTAGTAGAGAGCATTCAGTGAATGTTTCTGAAGAGTTGGAAAAGAATTACAAAGGAACATATGAACTAGTGGAAATCATTTATTTCATACAAGGGAAATTTCTGTGTATTGCTGTCCTTCCCTTGACTGCTCATACACTGGGTGAACGGACTGAAATCTAAAGTCACACGCGTATATGTGCAACCTGGTCATTAGGGGTGGGAGTGACGTTCTACAGCTTGTGTGATATTTAGCCTACCTAATTAACACTTATGTATTAAGTTCTTAGCAATTCATTATGTCCCTTTTTTAAAAAGCTGTCATTTTTACCCAAATAGTGATGAATTATAAAATAGGCTTCAGAGATGATTCTTTATGTGCACTAAGTCATCTGACACTTTCCTATCAGCCGTCTCTAATATTGCCACAGTGGTGGGATATTGCAGGATCAAAGCAAAGCTGCAGGTCTGAATCAGAAGTGTTTCTCAGCACACACTCTCCTGGCGCCCCAGGTAACTACGAGCTGCGTGCAGCTCAGCTGTGTAACAGTCTCTAGCCGAATCCGTGGAGATGACTGCGTTTGAGTACCGCTTTCAGGGTCACCCTCGCCGAGCCCTGTTGCTTGCCCTCAGCAGACACTCTTGCTTCTTTGCCACATTTGCCTGGCCCTGGATAAGTCCTCATGTGCATCAGTGTCTGGGCTTCCCGTGTATTCATCATTTTACTGGTCTGGGCGTGGATCCTCGGCTGTCTCACTCTGTCACCTCTAACTATATCTGCCGTTGTTTTGGGGGTGCATGTAGGTGGTAACCTCCCTATTGTCTATAAGGCACTCATGAGGGTAGGGGGCCTGAATGAACAGGTGAACCGTTCACACTGCCAGGCTCCTGCCTGAAGTTCCTCCCACCTGGTTTCCGGTTTTCTATCTGGTCTTCCAATGGCATCTATTAATTAATATTATTAACTGATGGACATATAATACGATACACACAAAGAATTCAGATGAACAGGTGCACCTGGGACAAATGTGCCTTAGCCTCAGAGTTTTTATAGCCCAGTCCCTGTCACCCTCATACTTGCTCAGGCAGCACATCTGTAGTTTCTTAGAAGTGTAATTGCATACAGTATGGGATGGTCTCAAAGCTGCAACAGCCCTCCTCCTTTGTTCTGCTCACATGAGCTCTTGAAAATTGGGTTTTTTCCCTCACTTTGCACACTATAGGTATATCCTATTCTTGAATAATTTGTTGGAAAACAGTAAATGATGTCTCACCTGGAGTGCAGAATTCTATTTTCCCTTCTCAACTCTCCAAATCTGCTAACTTCATCTGAGGCCTGGCTCTGCCTCTCCCTGAAGGCATGAGGTTTTCTGGCTAAGTAAATATGTGAGAAATGCTGGGGACTTCTCAGGAGAAGAGGGCCAAAGAGGCAGAATAATCCAGTGAGTAGTTTTATAGTCTGTATACAACTCCTTTCAGATTAGCCAAGTGGCAAGACATCATTATCTCTACTTTAGTTTAACTAATTAAGGAATTTAAGTGATGAGGGATTTAATTTGGTAGGCTAACAGACAAACAGAATCCACTGCCTCAGAACATTTTCTCTGAAAGTACCTGCTATAGAAGACAACATCTGATGGCTGAAGCTGCTGCCCCATTTCTCTGGGACCAGGTTTCTAGCAATGAGAAAGTGGACAGCTCTGGATACTTCCCTGATGAAAAATCCAATTAAAGAGCCCCCTTCACACCTGTCAAGAAGGTGTCGAGTAAATTGCTTCTTTATCCTGTAAGACTCAGGATCCAGGAATATGCATTTGGATAACATGATTTGAAAATTGTGGGGGTGCTGCTGGATTACAGAAGCGGATTGGTCACATAGCCAACAGTGAGTATAGTAACAAAATGAGTTAACTGCCAAGGATGTCACTGGATTACCTGCTGGAAGTTACTAAAAAGAAGCAGAGGCTGCCAGGGAAACACTAAAGGAGACCTGTGGCATACAGTGGAGAACACTGCCTGCAGAAGGAATATGAAAAGTAAGAGGAAATAGATATTTCAAAACCAGTATGGGGTTTACTTCTAGCTTTTGGCTTCGGACTGTCTACCATGATATAGATACAGAACCCTTATAATTTAAAATTCCAGATGGAGAGAGAATTCTTTGTGTGTATCGTATTATATGTCCATCAGTTAATAATATTAATTAATAGATGCCATTGGAAGACCAGATAGAAAACCGGAAACCAGGTGGGAGGAACTTCAGGCAGGAGCCTGGCAGTGTGAAAACTGGATTTACTCAGGCTACACAGTGATTTTCCCAGTTCAAACTGTCCAGACCTTCAGAAGTTCTTGATTTTTGTGCCAGTTTTCAAATAGGCTTCAAGGATGGTGCCCAAGGGAGACCCCAGGACCAAACGAAACAGGTTTGGAAGGGAGGAGCTGGGAAACCTATTATAAGCCAGGTACTTACACAAAGTCTTTATACATATTATCTCATTTAACTTCTACAACCTCCCTAAGAAATTCAATGCTTTCACCCCATATTATGCATGATAAAACTGAGGCTCAGGGGTATAAGTCAAAAGTAAGCAAAAAAAAAAGAGCGAATGTACTTCCATCTTCTTCATCCCACAGAACAAAAAAATCTGTATTTCCAAGATATTTAAATGAGTGAATGTTTTTATTGCTGTGAAAGCTCTGTAAAATAAAAAATAATTTGGATACAATACATCTGTTCTCTTGGAAACCTCCCTGGCAGCTACTCATGGCTGGGGTTCTTTTGGTAACCGCGCTGCGTAGCAAGCAGCCTTTTTGCTCTTGCTGTCCAGTATTGCCGTCAAAGCTGTACTCGGCTGGCCCAGAACACAACTATTAATAGAGCTGTGGTCACTCCTTTTGGGTGTCTCTTTTTAGGGGAGAGAGAGAGAGGCTGTTGAAAACCCCTTGAGAAATCAAAACTCCTAACAGTGCCTTTTTTCCCCTCCCACTCCTTTCTACCCCTGTAGAGTACTAGTTATTAGATCACACTGTGGTGCCCCAACTGAAGAGTTAACATTCAGTACCTTAATCCTCTTAATCATGGTTTTCTTAGTCCTTGGACCCCTGCACAGAAACAGGCCTTCCCATTCCACCCCAGGCACATCCCTGCAACTGGTGGAGCTGGTGATGGCACCAGCGGAAGCGTAGCAACTTGTGATCAGTGTCAAAAATGAGTGATGGTTTCAGAGTGTGCTTCTATTCTCCTTGCCCCTCCACCCCACATACTGTCTCTCAGCCCCCCAAAAGGCAAGGAAGCTAAAGTCATTTTAAGGCTTCCCAGTTGGCATCTGCTCCTGAAGCCAGACCTGGCAAGGGTGAAGAAAGGATGATGCCCCTTGAGTTCCAGCTCCCCAAATGCCCTGTGCTTGGAGCTGAGCTTGAGTCTGCAGCCTCTCCTTCGACACCTGAAGCAAGTCACTGGCTGTCCCTGGGCCTGTCCTTTGTTTCTTTATCTGAGGACAGGAGGAAATGGAAGCAATGAAGAGGATGGTGAGCAGCCCTGTCCAGAGCTAGCCCTCCTCTCTCAGGCCAGTCACTTGCCCTCCCTGAGCCACTACATGAGGCCCCAGTCGTGAAAATGGAGTGATTCCAAACAACAAAATCCAAGCATGAAAGGCTTATGTGGCAGTTGTAATGATCTTGAAAGTGAGTGTTTGGAAACTGGGCTGTCTCTGCGATGCCTCGCAGCTTCATTTGATATGAATCTCCTCCCCACAAATCACAGGCAGCATTTCCTAATTTCTGCTGAGTGTTCACCAGACCACCCTAGTCGGAGAACAGGCCTGCTGGCCGCTCTCTCGAGTCTTCTCCGTCCCTGGAATAAGGTTTGCAGAAAAGAGGTTTAAAGGAAGCTTTGGAGTTTCCCTTTGTTTTGTTTTCACCCGGGGTTTTCCCCACCATAAACCATGCAAGTTAGCAATGCTCCGTTTACCCTCTTACTTCTCCAGAAACCCTGCCTCATCTCTCCACCCCCTTAGTGGGCCCTTGCCCTCTGAAGTCCTGTGTCACCTAGAGTCCAGATCACAAAATTATCATTTAATAAAAATATGAATTTCCATTTTGTGAGCACTTACAATGAGCCCACACTGGGGCAGATGTTTTAATTGCATTATATCATTTAATCCAGTGGTTCTCAAACTCATCTGGTCTTAGGAGTTGCCTAGGGAGCTACGAAAAACTACAGATACTTCTGTCTCACCCCAGAAATTATTATTTAATTGTCCTGGAGTGCTTCCTGGGCTTTGGAATTTAATACTCCCCCAAAAAAATAAATCTAATGTCCAGACAAATTTGATGACCCCTGATTTAATCTTAGATTACTTTGCAATAGGAACTAAAACCATCCCCTCTTTACAGACGAAGAATCTTAAGCAAACCTGAGTAACTTATGCAAGCTCATATCAGCATTAGGGAGAACCAGACTCTGCAGTCAACTTGTGTTGTCTAAATCCTTGGCACTCAAAGTGTGGTCTCCAGGTCATCACCTGGCACCTGGGTTGAAATGCAAACTCGGGAGGCCCCACATCCTCAGACCTACCAAATCAGAAGCTCCTGGGGTAGGGCACTGGGGTGTTGTAACAGGCCCCAGAGGGGATTCTGCTGCCTGCTGAAGTTTGACCACCACAGCTCTCGCCATCTCGGGATGCCCTGAAGGTCACAGTGATGTGCTGCTAGCCTGGGGAGCTGCAATTCCAGCCCACCAAGGCCCCTCTGACTTTATTGTACACGGGGATCATCTAGGCTGCAGTTATGACCCACCTCAAATAATTTTTTTCAGGCAGTTCGAAACCCGGGAGGTATTCTGCTTTCTGTACTGTTTCATGTTTGTGAATTTTAAATCCGACAGTGATCCCCATTTGGAGGCAGGGGCCACACCATGCTACCCTGCAGCCTTTCAGTGTATGGCACACAGCAGGGCTCAGTGGCAGGTGCTTGATTGATGGCCGATGGAACCAGGGCAGAGCACCCAGGTAATGAACCTGATCAGGGCCCCCTTTCTGGGCTGAAGGCTGTTGCTTTAGGATTAGGATGTGTGGGAAGCACGGCCTCTCCTGGATGGTGTGCAGGTAGCCCCCGGCTGCAGAAGGCAGCCAAGCCTGGCCTCCTCCCGAGGAGAGGCGTGCCTGGTTCTGCTCCAGCAGGTGCCACGGAACCAGCCGTCTTAACACCTCTGTATGTAGACCTCAGAAGCAGGAGGCGACTCAAGCCCCTAACACCAGGCGTGGAAAGTCTGCATCCAGAAAGCAGCATACATTCCCCCTTCTCCGCCCCTCCACCCCCCTCCTCTTCCTCTTTTCTTTTCTTTTTTTAAAGCAAAAGAACTTGACACAAATCCAAGCAGTTAAAAAGATACTAAAAGGAGCCCAATTTAGAAAGGTTTTTAGTAGGCGCAGACAGATGTGGTGAACCATTTCAGGATCTTCGGGAGACGAGAGGGAGGGGCGGGGTGGGAAGTGGCCCGGCCGCCGCCTCGGGTGCGCCCCGGGGGTGCCCTGCGCAGAAGGCGCGTCCTGAGCAGGTGCAGGTCAGGCAGGAGGCACCCCCAGGCTCCCCTCCTCCCGGCGACCGCCCATTGCAGGAAACCGGGCGGGGCGGGTTAGGATCTTACCGAGCGTTTGGGGGCAGAGCGGGTTTCTTTAAATCGGTGGCTCGCTTCGCGGAGGGAGCGTGGCATCTGTCCCACGCGGGGCGCGGCTGGCCCTTTGGCGACCTCTGGGTCTCGCGGCCGCTTCCTGCCGCCAACGCGAGGGGGCGCCCGGCTGGGGTGGGCGCGTAGGATCCGATTTCCCAGGGAACCTGCGCGCACCCCGGGAATTGGGAGGAGTCTCAAAGAGAACTCGGCCTTCGATAATGCGCATTGCAGGGGCCTTTGTCCTCCCTGACTTGAAGACGTTCGAGCCTCCCCAAAAACACACACACACTCATTGAAGACTGGGGGCGGGAAGGATACGGAGATAAAATAGGTGACCATGCCCTACAGGGTGGGGCAAGGGTAGGTTTACAAGGAAATGATAATACAAGAATAAACTGTTTCGGGTTATCACAAGGGTAATCCTACTTTTACCCCACCCTGTATGTTCTCTATCAGTTGCATCCTATAACAGTTTGCAGGGGGTGGGGGGGTTCTCTTTTAATTTTTGGAGAAATAGATGGCTTTTTGAAACCTTTTTGAAACATGGCTTATCTAAAACCTCACTGAATCGTATGTCCCTTCCATTGAGAACTGTGTCATTTCACAAGTGCACATATATGCTCTATTTGTAATTTTTATGTCTATCCACTACCCTCTGCTTGCATAATTGAAGTCACACAAAGTAAAAACAAATCCCCCACTATAGAGGACCATTGAAGCATCTTTGTTAATTACCCTTGTGAAAGTAATTAGACATTCTGTAGGTGAAATTAGAGGTCCTATCAAATTAGACATCTCCACAACTATACATGCTCTGCTCAGGTCCACTTTGCATCCAGGAAAGGAACAGAGAGATTACAGGTCTCTCTTTTACTGGAACATTTTAGATCCATGATGTAAATCTTCGAAACATTATGGATAAACCATAATATGTATAAGTATTCATACTTAGTAAAGTCACAGATAATGTTGCCATGAGAAATAAAATGATTCCCAATGGAAACTAAAAATTTAAATGAGGGCAGGGGCCATTTTTGTCTTATGCTGCACTGTATCTGCAACTCTTGGTGTGTCTGGCTTACATCTTGCCAAGTCAGGGTAGTAAGGCTTATCTAAAACCTCCCTGAAACAGCTGCCAGGAAGTTCCATAAGGAAGCAGCTAAGATCATAGCCAGCCAGCCCCGCACTGGAAGTGTTAGAGTACCAAGGTGCGTGGCATTCTGGGAAAGGTCACCTCATATTTCTTTTTGTAAACTTTCCCAATCTGGGATTTTCCTTCTTACTCTGACCCTATTATTTTCTCCATAAAATTCAACTCTGTGTGTATCTATTGCATATTTAGTGTGTCTGAGACACAATGGGGGACTGCAGAAATGAGCAATAAAATGCCTTCAGGATTTGCAGAAATTAGCAATAAAATGCTTTCAGGATTTGCAGAAATTAGCAATAAAATGCTTTCACGTGCTGGCAGGTAATAAGCAGGTATCAAATATCCTAGCAAAACATGCACATTTGACCAGAGGATCAAAAAGAGAGAGAGCTCACATCTATGAAGGAAAGACTCGGAAGGGATATAGCGTTCATGATATACTTTGAAGAAAGGATGAGATTTTCAGCTGGGACCCCATGGTCATAAGGAGAACATTCTGAACAGAAGGAGCAGCAGGAATAGCCTGGATCACGAGGTCTGTTTGGGGTCCCTGCAAACCACTTGTCTTTGAACATAAGTGGATAGAAAGGGGAGCAGTGAAAGGTAAGGATGAAAACAGTAGTAGTGGCCAAATGAAAGAGACCCCTGAAGGCCAGGCCACATGCAATTCCTACTTACTGTCATGAGCAGTCATTGGAAATAGAAGCTTGTTGAGCAGAGCAAGTAAATGCCATTGGTGTGGGTGTGTGTATAGAATGTTCATGCAGGAAGTTACCAGAGCCTGAACTAAGATGGTAGCAAAGGGAATAAAAAGTTGGAAAACGTATTTGAGAGATATTTCAAAAATGTCTTACACTTAGCAACTGGTTGGGTTTGGGAGATGGAATCACCGATTTTGCGCCTGGGTAACTGAGGATATTGTAGCATCATTAACGCAGGCAATCGGGAGGAAACCCCTTGATGTGGGACACAGAGTTCTTTCAGGCGTATTGCCTTTGAGGTGCTGGCAGGACCTCTGAGGGAAATACCCACAAAAGAAGTTAGATATCGATTCAGCACTTGGAGAAATAGGACCAGAGGTAGAAAAGTTTATCCTGGAGAAGGGGTGACAGGAGTGGAGGAAGCTGCCAGGAATTCAAGACAGAGCAGCAGAGGCTGAGACAGAGCCCTGAGGACAGCTCCATGGCCCTGCCCAGGTTCCTCCTGCTCTTCCCTCCTCCCAAGCTTTTACTGAAGCCTGCAAGAGCTACAGGACAAAAAAATTACTAGGAGGGGCCAAGTCTAACATTTTTTCCACCTGAAAAATCCTTAGATTAGAGGCTTCCAGTAATATGGAAAGACTGTTCATATTCTGCCAAGTTTTGTATATTGACTTTATTTAGATTAAAATGAATCTGTAATTCTAACTTGGGAAAGCCACATAGCTACTTCCTTTTTCAGAAAGAAAAGAAAAAAAAAATCTCTAATCTTACCGTTGGTTTTGATTTCCTGCTCACTCCTTCACAAAAATGTTCAATCGATTCCTGAAACTAGAAGGAATTTAACATTCAGAGGAGCTAAAATATTGCAAACTACCTTTTATAGTTCATTTTTCCAGGCCATTCCCTGAGTAGAGATAAACAGGAAATGAATGGTTACTGTAACTGGGATATTTGCAGTATAAATACAATTTGTTAACTTTAGACCATTTCCCTAGGTTTTACTCCTTCCATAACTCACATTTTCTTTTTTCCTGGGGAGAGAAGAAAAGCATACATGATCTAAAAAAATAAACCTTGCTCTGTAGTATACAGCTTAATTTCTGTTTCTTTGTGCAAATTTTATCCTTTATATCATACTGTGACCCATCATTTGGGGAACTAAAAAAAAAAAAAAACTAAACCTTTTATTTTCTTTGTGTTTTCTAAAGGTCAAATGCTGCAAATACTGGCCAGATGACACAGAGATATATAAAGACATTAAAGTTACCCTAATAGAAACAGAACTACTGGCAGAATATGTGATAAGAACATTTGCTGTTGAAAAGGTAAGTTTTCACACTACGTACTTTGAAAAGCCGCGGTCAGACATTAGTGATACTAGCCTTATTAACTTACTAGGATAATTTATACATGGTCACACCTGATTGCAGGTAGGCGCTATCTAGTAATTTCTCAAGATTGCATCTCACCCTCTGATTCTACAACAGCTCAGTTTCATCTTCAAAACAAATCATTCCCATTTCATAAGACTCTATATTTTGCAACTAAACCGAAAGATAATGCCTATCTGTCTGTTTCCTTTTTCTTTGTAACCTGGTTGATATTGCGCAGCCCGTCTCTCTCTCTCTTCATTCATAGACAGTTTGATAAACGGCTTCATGTAGTATGTCCATGTGGGGTTCCCGTAGTGAGTTAGTATCAGTGTCGAGACCCAGATCCTAACTCCTCCTGGAATCCCTCTGCTCCCTGAGGCTTTTCCAGCCTCGGGTTTCATACGGACTGATGGGCTTTCCAGGTAGAGGTGACTTACCTGGAAACATAAGATACCTTTGCATGAACCAGCACCTCCATCCATACTCACTCCCATACTCGTTTCAGCCTTTGGTACTTGCTGGTGTTGGGTCGTGAATGCTCTGCTTTGGCTCTCCTCTGCCTCATCCCATGTGCATGGATGGGGCTGCTTCCCCGAGAAGCACTGTAGGGCATAACAGGGAATTTCCTTATCCCCCCTCTTTCTGCTGATATAGGGAGGGGCCGGAAGTGAAGCAAACTGCAGTCCATCCAGAGAAGTGTCACAGGTAGGCTGTGGGGAAAGTGGAGGTGACATGGCCGAGAAACGTTCTTCCTTCCAGTCCTCATCTTGCCTTTGATGAAGGGGACTCATGATATTGTGTCTGAGGTCCACAGACTTGGTCAAAAGCTGATTGTCAGAGCTGAGCCCTACATTGTCACACTGGACGTTGCCATTTTGTTGTGAATTTGTTCAGTGCAAGCTTGTACTCGTTTACAGTAGCAGGTCCCCTTGGAGGACCTGGGTTGTCCATGGGCTGCTGGGCCTTTGGCTTTGGCTTTCTTCTCTACTCTGTATTCACACTGCTCCTAAGGGCGCTTTTTGGGTTAACAAGACCAGTTTCAGGAAATTAAGGAAATTGCAGCATCTGCTTATTGGCTAATTTACCCTTATGTTTTGAACTACCTGTCTTGGGTTTCAAATCCATATTCGTCATAGAATCACAAGGCTGAAAACACTTTATTTTAATCTGTCTCTCATACTGTTTTTTTCAGCCTGTCATTTTTAATAAGCAGTCAGGAGGCTTGGGGACTTCAAAGAATGTGGAGCTCTAGTTGCCTCAATTCTTCAAGTTCTGAACCTCACACTTTGATGTTGGATTTTTTTCCTTCTTGGGCAGGTTTGGGGGAGGGGAGGATATGGAGGATTCTGTATGGCTCCTGGCAAGAGCACTCACGATGACTGCATTAAAAGAGACAGCGATAAAGGACCCTCAGTATTTTTTCTTAAAAAAAAAAAAAATCATCCAAAAGCCATCACTTACACATGGAGTTCTTTGAACAGTTGTCAGCTCTCTAATAAGCTGAAAATGCATCTCCGATGCTAAAGGAAGGGTTTGTTTGTTTCTTTGCTCTTTTTAAACCTCTTACTATACTCTCCTACATCCCCATTTACACAGAAATGTTTTAGAAATACCCAGTTATTTTAGTCACCAGATGAGCAAAGAAGTGGTGGAGGGAAGGACGAGGAGCCTATTCAGAAATTTGGGGAAATCAAAAATGACCTGCTAGTGATTTTTCTAACTGGGCAATTGGAAACTTTAAGGAAAACAAATCATTAGCACTTCTGTGGAGCACTTCTTGTAGATTTTAAACTTTCTCATTAGAAGGGGGGGAAGCAATTGAGCATATACTGTGAGAGTCCTGCAGTTCTGATTCTATTTTGAGAGTATGTTTCATCTAGGGACCTAAGGTGAAAAATGGATTTGGGCTCAACTCTGCAAAACAAGCAGGCACATTGCAATTGGAAACTGATGAAGTCCTGTTTTGCGTGGGATTGTCATCGTTCCTTTCCCACGTAGCTGATGACTCAAAGCTAAACAGATATTAAATAAGGTATAGTGCCCATTGTGTCAGGAGGAAGGCAGCTCAAAAGTCTCCCTGGATCTAGGCTGTCTGGTGAATCTATCCCCATCTATCCTGGCAGAAAGGAAGCTGACAGTGGCTACCGAATTCTCTCTACCTAGGAAGTGTTTGGGGCTCCAAGAAGGCAGTGGGAATGAACCTGCTATCTCAGAGACAAGCATACACTTAGTGATTCATTCATTCCACAGACATTAAGTACACACTTTGTTCAAGGCACTATATCTTGGGTTCTTCTTTCCCATTAAATTACATGGGAAAATGAAGTGAATATTACTTTTTTATATTGCATTAATACTTGTTATAATGCAAAATAAATAAAAATAATGTATAATGATATCGAATTGGGAAGTATTTCTGCTGTGATCAGTAATCACATCTGTGATTCCCCCCCCCCCCCAAAATGAATTAGCTCAGAAGCTATTTCCTTTGCCAGTCTTGAACATAGAAGAGGGTGGAGGTTTATTCTGGGAAAAGGTTTTCTGCATCCCAGAAACTGACATTTACCTTGCTCTGAAAGTGAGTATTAAAGAGATCGGATGGATGGAGTTTAGGACACGGGATGCTGGAGCTGAAGTCCAGCAAAGCTACAAGAGGAAGTTCTCAAAAAATAAAAATTTAAAAAAAAAAAAAAAAAAAAAAAAACAGTATATAGGAGAAAAATCCCTGTAGTGGTCTTTGGAATAAGTAAATATGTATTAGAGGCTTCCCCACTGCTTGGGACCACCGCTGGCCCAATTGTCACACACAAAACCAGGGGAGCTCTCTGGGGGTTTGGAGGATGACCCAGCTTAACCCTTTGTCTTCTGATGGAGACTTTGGGACTGGCCAAATGTGACCATGGTGTCAATGATAAGAAATGTGGGCTCCTAACCATCTTATAATGTTACTCTGGGGTCATAGAGCTTATTCAGCAGATGACAGTGTTGATTTTCATTTGTAACTCCCTGATAGCTTAATTCCTTAATGCTTAAACTTCATTAAAGAATAGCATGATTTTCAAAGAGTAATAAAGCTTCAATATTTGTGGGTTACTAAGCTAAGACATATTAATACACTTATAGCAAACAAGTCTTATCTTAAAATCTGTAATTGTTAGCCTCTTCCAGTCTTTCAAAGCACATAAAATTCTGATTTCTTCTTTGTTCACTAAGTATCCATGAACAATGACTGATGGCGAATGTGATAAAGTTAGTGGGTATTTAATGTTAAGATAAATAAAACCCAATCCAGGGACTAACGCAAAAATGGTATTCAGTGAACAGTCACCAAATGAGAGAAGGGAGAAAATTAAATTTGATCTCAAATTTACATCCAGCCTTGATTCTGGAAGTAATTGTTGTTTTCAAAACAGAATTTGACTTCAAGATGCAGTCTTAGTACATAGGCTCATAGTTTTAAAAAATTTGATGGATATAAATCAATTTAAATATTCTCAAAACAAGAGTAAATTTTTTAAAAACAAAACCTTAGAGTCTCTTTTCTTCTGCCTTCCCTTCACCTCAGTGGCAGGCATCTCTCCCACTTCAACTTACTGATCCAACATAGAATTCCAGCAAAATTTCATTTCCATGGTATATATTTGCATGCATGCCTATTTCCTACAAGCCAACTGTGACAACTTGAAGACAGGAGGCACTGTCTGAACATTTCTCTGTCCCCAGCACCTGGCGTCATACCTGAAGGAAGCATTGCATTATCCGAATTAAAAAGAGAAATCTAACAAAATAGAGTTGCAAATGAAAATTAGTTCTCTGGCCTATGTAGTTAGAAAGTAGTCCTCATTCATTCTTCCAGTGACACTCTCTGCATCCAGAGTGTCTGCTGCTCAAGGACCTAGGACAGAGGGACCAGAATAAGGGTCTTAGATTTTAGTAGCTAATCTCTCGAGCACACAGATACCATTTTTCCTCAGGTCCCTGTTCTGTGCCTCTTTCTCTGTGAACTCACACCTCACACAGTAGGATTTAAGTGATACACAAACTGTTAACTGAGTCTACTTTTTAGAAAGGAATTTCAAGGAACCAAAGAAATCCATTCATTTGCTGGAATTGCACTGTCAATTAACATTTTCCCCAAACATCACCCCCCCCTTTCACCCCATGAATATCTCCCTGCCTGTGATAAGGTTTTCAAAGTGTGTAAAAACTCTAATAAGAATGACCTTGCTCCCAGCATTCATAGTTTCTATCCCCAGGCTTACTGACTGCTGCGGGGTGCCCGATGCTCCGCTGGCCGCTCATCCTGTGTTTCCCTTTGCTCTCTCCCTGCACTGCGCTGACTGCTGACGGCAGAGGGGCGTTCACGAAATCCGAGAGATCAGGCAGTTCCACTTCACTGGCTGGCCGGATCATGGGGTCCCTTACCATGCCACCGGGCTGCTGGGGTTCGTCCGGCAGGTCAAATCCAAGAGCCCGCCCAACTCAGGCCCGTTGGTGGTGCACTGCAGGTGAGCGGCAGGGCACAGTGGGCGGGGGCCGCGGGCCTCCTTTGGGTGGTGAACACGCCGCGGGACCCAGCGGAGGTGGTGATAGCACACCATTGTGAGGGTGTGAAATGCCACTGAATCGTACGCTTTCGATGGTTCGTTTCATGTGATGTGAAATTCGCCATAATAAGATTTTTTTTTAAAGCAGCAGCAGCGCAGGGGGCTCCTTGCCTCCTCTAACAGACACGTCTCTCCATTCAGTGCTGGCGCCGGGAGGACCGGCTGTTTCATCGTCATCGACATCATGCTGGACATGGCGGAAAGGGAAGGGGTGGTGGACATCTACAACTGCGTCAGGGAGCTGCGGTCCCGGAGAGTGAACATGGTGCAGACGGAGGTACTGGGCGCCCCGTCGGCCCACCGGGTCCTGGGCTGGTCCCCAGGGCTCTTCTGCGTCCCCACCCCCGAGCCGAGGAGAAGAGAAAGGCCGGCAGTTCGCTCTCCCAACTCCCTAAAGAGAAAGTGATGTACCTGGCAGCCTTCTTTCCTTCCTCCCTCCCTCCTTCCTTTGGCTCTTCCTTTCATAAACGAGCAAAAGAGGCCTGAGTCTCCCAGGTAACAGGATCTGTAGCCATGAGCCTAAATCTGCACGTGCTTCTGTGTCAAGGAGCCAGTGAGTCTCTACATTAGGGCTTCGGGTTTCCAATACCTTTCTTCGTATTAAGTCTTTTAAACTAGCTGGTAACCAGAGCGAGACTAGCCAGGCATTTGCCAAGCAGCTTAAGGGTAATGTCTATACCTTTTGTTCTTCTCCTGGTCCCTAAAAGCTCTGCCCAGTGGCCTGGCATCGTGAGAGTTTGCCCATTTTAGAGATGCACTCTACCAACTAGTACTTCTATCAACTGAAATTCAAGGGGTATCAGGAATTTGAGCTTTTGAGGGAAAGTATTACATCCTGCTCCTAGGAAATTCATGTTTTTACTAATATTTGATTGTTTTAAGTAAACATTACACCTACCACCTGAAAAATGATTCATGAAGTGGAAGAAGAACAAAAAAGAATATTACATTTTGATTGTGCATCAAGTTTACACAAGCCACTGGGAAACCTAATTTTTTTTTTTTAACATAATGAAACATAGCAGAAACTGTAAATGCTACTTTCATGATCTCTTTCTCTTTAGAATAGGGATTCTTTTTTTAAAAAATGATGATGATAATGTATTTTTTTAAATATATCTTTTTTTTTAATGTATCTTTATTGATTTCAGAGAGAGGAGGGGAGAGGGAGAGAGAGAGAAACATCAATGATGAGAGTCCTCGTTGATCGGCTGCCACCTGCACGTCCCCAACTGGGGATCGAGCCCGCAGTTGATCAAATGTTGTCTCCCCACTTTCTGACTTGCTCCTCTTTTTTGAGGTGATGTTTAATAGTGGTGGGTTGTTTTTGAGGATTAAGAATCCTGGTTATTTATAGAAATTAAAGTAATGAGACTCTTTTGCATCTCCTATATTAAAAGTCAATAATAAGCATAGTAAAACTTTAGTAAGTAATTGTAGGGAAATTCAGTGCCTATTCTGAATTAGAGGACCCATTTTTAAACTGTGGACTTCTACATACAAACAAGAGCCCTTCTCTGGACACATAAGGACTTTCGTAATTATCACATTAATTAATGTTTCAAAATAAATAGTTCTAAGTGCTCAGAACTCCCCCCCTCCCCCCACTGTAATGTCAAGTTTCCCTGGACCTTCTTTGCATTATTAATTGAGTGAGCAAATTCTTTTTATATTATAGATAAGATTCTGCTCATTTCCTCATCTGAAATACTGAGTTTCAAACTCATGGAATCAGAATTACAGAAGTATTTTAGCCATAGTTACTGTAGCATTACAGTGCTTGCCCTAGTACTTATCAATGTCTGATTGGCTTTAACCAGTCCATATAATACTTGTGCATTGAGCCCATTTGTCTCTTCCTCCATTTGGTAATGTGCCAGCTGTGCCACATGAGAATACCCCCTCTCCCAGCAGTCAGGTCCTGACACTGGATTTCTCTCCATCAGAACACTGTTCCATTTTCCTGACCATGTGGGCCTATCATCCCTCTGTCTCTAGACCTCTCAGTTACCTTGGTTTCTCTGTTACTAACTAGTCCCGTCTGCTTCACCAGGAGCAATATGTGTTTATCCATGATGCCATCCTAGAAGCCTGTCTCTGTGGAGACACCTCCATCCCCGCTTCCCAAGTGAGATCTCTGTATTATGACATGAACAAACTGGATCCACAGACAAATTCAAGCCAGATTAAAGAGGAATTCCGGGTAAGTCATGCTAAAGGGAGAGGCAAGTGGCTGTGACTTTGTTCCTCAAGAAATATATAAGTCACATCTTGAACCATCAGGCAACACAGGGTTCCTCAGCCTCAGCAATATTGATATTTGGGGCTGGATAGTTCTTTGCTGTGGGGCTGTCATGGAGGATGTTGAGCAGCATCCCTGGCGTTTGCCAGCTGGATGCCTCAAGACCTCCACTACGTCAGTTGTGACAACCAAAAATGTGTGTGGACATTGCCAGTGTCCCATGGGGGCAAAGTTACCTGGTTGAGAACCACTGGTCTGGCAATGCCATTTCCCTGCTTCAAAAGCAGACACCAGGCAGTCCCATAATGCCACATGGGTGCAGCAAAAACAAACAAGGTACAGAGCACTTGCCAGGCAAGAGTTCCTCATATTCAGTCCAGATGGACCTGGCTCTAGACCAAACTCCTGCTCCCCAGTGCCCAGGTCTAGCCCTCGCTGGGCTCCATGGCCCTTAATCCTACAGAGCCACAGCGGCCCTTACGCCTCACGGGCACTGTGTAAGTGGGCGACGGGGAGGCGCAGGAGGGGCCCGTCTTGTGCTCAGCGGCGGGAAACTCGGCTGTGCCGGTCTGACCTGAGACGGTGTGCCATCCGGCGTTCTCTTCCCCACGTGTCTGTTTGGTCACGTAGACCCTGAACATGGTGACGCCGACGCTGCGCGTGGAAGACTGTAGCATCGCCCTGCTGCCCCGGAACCACGAGAAAAACCGGTGCATGGACGTCCTGCCCCCGGACCGCTGCCTGCCTTTCCTCATCACCATCGACGGGGAGAGCAGCAACTACATCAACGCCGCCCTCATGGACGTAAGCCCGCCTGCCTTCCCTCGCAAGGAAGGGCCCGGGAAGGTCTTTCTCAGGGGAGCAGCTGGGAGATGACCAAGTGCGTGCGGCCTGGGTCTTCTTTGACTCATCTGCCCTTGCTTTTTGGGGATTTTTGTTTTTAAGACAGAAACTGGTTTTTCAGCAAAGTGCATTTCAGATTCCACATGTGTTTTTGTGTCCGCACCAACAATCTCGGTCTCTGGGAAACCACTAGTCCCAAAGTATTGATGAATGAAACAGTCCCACTTACTCTCTGAGCACCTAAATGTCTAACCTGCTGCCAGAGAGCAAGAGGCCGCTCTTAGACCGGTCACTGAGGCAGGGAAGGGGGACAATACGGCTTGCGGCGTTATTTTAGTGCCCTTTCTTCCTAGCTTAGCAGTAATTAACAGTGCGGAGGAATTGCCTAACAGTACGAAAAGAGTGCACAACTCATTATTTACTTCTAGCTGAATGAACAGTTGCTAGTCAATTGATGGGAAAGTGAATGGCTATTTTTAGTGCTAATAAGGAAATTTTAATTCTCTTGGTGTGATTTCAGTAAAAGGGTGCTTAAACTTGTTTGAAGCTCTCCAGAGCTATTAAAAGCATGTGTATCCTTTTATGGCAAAAATAAGTAATACCATCACACATATAAATGACAAGGGAAGATTTTTAGGAAAAGCAGAACTATTTTAATTATCCATATTTTTAAAATTAAA
Organism: Miniopterus natalensis; assembly: GCF_054644295.1. Taxonomy (NCBI): domain Eukaryota; kingdom Metazoa; phylum Chordata; class Mammalia; order Chiroptera; family Miniopteridae; genus Miniopterus; species Miniopterus natalensis. The sequence continues at coordinate 37,694,957 of NC_142087.1, read as the reverse complement.
GTTAAATTTTCTTTATTAAAAACATAAAAATCCAACTCTATGATATTTATAGGAGAATTGACTAAAACAAAAGGATACAAAAATTTGAAAGAAAAAAAGAAATAGAAAAATATGGTTACGTACTAACTAGAAGGCAGTGAAAGTAGCTGTATTAATAGCAGGCAAAATAGGCTTCGAGGTAAAAAAAGACTTTACAGATATCTTTAAAAAAGATAAGATGACTATTATTTTATGGAGTCATTTCATAGGAAATAATGTTTGATGCATTCACAAGAAATAACAATGCTAAACTAAAATTATGGCATCAAAAATACATAAAACAAAAATTGAAATACAAAGTGAAATGGAAAAATTCATCATCATATAGGGAGACTGTATTGTGCTTCTTTCAGAACCTGAAAAAAGAAACAGTCAAAAAGTCCTTTAAGTACATAGTAAACTTAAAAAGCAATCAGGAAACTAGACCTAACGACAGAAGTAGAGCATTGTATTGAACAATTGAATACACCTCCTGCCAGCCGGGGACCAAAACATTTAAGTGCTTCCCACAGAGATATTCCTATCAGTTACTGATGAGAAAGGGTTAAATTTTTAAAATGCTTTGAGAGCTACATCCCAAGCCCTAGACAAAAGCTTATTCCTCAGGGAAAAAAAATTGTGTATAAGGCCAATATTACTTTGCAACCAGATATATGAGATGCTATTGTTTCCTTAGTGTCAAAGTGAGAATATTTTATCATTACTATTCTGCATATAAGTTTATATTTAGTCTATTTGACATTGACGGTGATAGAATTCAACAGTTGTTAAATATGTTCAGTGTTTTATGTCACAAATTTGTATGTATACAAAATAACCTTAGCTTTTTCCCTTCATATTTCCTGGTATATTTGGATCTTTCTTGTGTGTTTGCAGAGCTATAAACAGCCTTCGGCTTTTATAGTCACCCAGCACCCTTTGCCAAATACAGTGAAAGACTTCTGGAGACTGGTCCTGGATTATCACTGCACATCTGTGGTTATGCTAAATGATGTGGATCCGGCCCAGGTGAGACTCATGAGTTATTACAGCCAAAGCTCATGCCCACGGTTAGATCTGTGTCTGCTTTGTTTGCACATTGAGAAGTGTGGCCTCCAGTTCCAGGTCACAAAAGCCAGGCAAGGATTAAGCACTGGAGATGCTGAAACACGAATGTTAAAAATCAGATGGAATTAGAAATTGGGGCAGAAAGTGGTCTGAAACCAAAAAGACAGGCTGGAATTATAGATGGTGAAAGTGAGAGGGCAAGACAGGGTCAGAAAGGATGGAAATACTGATTGGATGGAGAACAAGGTAATGTGCAGAGTCAGAGCTGAACAGGAACAGGAAATCAGAGCAAGCAAACCAGAGAGCCACGAGGATATCAGCATCTAACTCAGTTCTTGATCCCATCAGGGATATTGTCATGGTAGAGTGACAGTGGACACCAACTGCTGATTTTAAGGGGCAGCAATTAGTTTTGTCAACTCTTTGATAAAGATATTAAAAAGAAATAACTGGGACTTGAAGATAAGAGAAGCTCAGAATGATAAATGGGGCTTTTTCATAGCTCCTCTTCTTAAACATAAAGATATAGAATGGACAGTAATGACTCTATATTAGTAATGGGGTTTAAAAACAGTTTCTTAAAGAGACATGTCAGGCGAACATTAGCACAGTGGCCCTTTAGGAGCTGCTTTAAGGTACAGCTATACCAGGCACAGGCTTAACTGTCATGACAGTAATGCTAAGTTTGAACTTAGTGTGTTTTAAGAATAAACTTGCTCTGGAACTAAATTCATTTCCTATCTAGTAGAGACAAATTCTTTAAAAAAAAAGAAAAAAAGGACTGAAGTATTTCAGCATCCAAACTGGATAAGCTGTTTCCTTCCTAAAATCCACTTTATTGCCATCAATCTGCTGTAAATGGCATGGACATTCAAGTTAATTCTGTAATTTTTTAATTATGTTTGAGATACTACATTATACTGTTAAGGCTCTAGCCTGAAAGTTAATGAAATTATAATGATAATCCTTGTCCTAATCTAGTCCTTTTTGCCTAAGAAGCTTAAATGTTTTAGGACTGATCCATTCCAAAGGATAGATTGCAGCCATTTATAAAGACAAGCAGACACCACAGCTCGGAGAGCTTCAAAGACACAACTCAAAATAGAACCAAGAATCCTGGTTTTCTAACTCACTATGTCCAGGGTTAAATTTCACTACTTCAAGATTCCTTAGTCATAGACAGTTATAGAATAAGGGTCTTGTTCCCTCTCCAGAATCATTCTTTTTCTGCTAATGGGAATCCTGAAATGCAGTGATGTACTGTTTTGTTCATATTAGTGAGCCAGACGTTAGTGATTTCTGTGTGTTCTTTTTGAACAGCAGTGTTTGAATTCTAAAGCTGCTTTCTAAACCCAAACTGCCTGGACTCAAACCAAGCCTTGCCTGGCCAGTGGGAGGAGAGACAAAGAGACTGTAATTCCATTCAGCAGACAGAGCTGATTTTCAGAGTGAGAGAAAAGAGGCTCCTGGGAGTTAGTCTTTTAGAGAACACTAAACTGAGCATTTGAACTTAAAGGCTTTGCAACTGTACAAGAATAGCACTCAACTATTTTAAGTATTTATAGGTCTGGTTCATGGATGTGTTATACACCATTTAAGCCATTTTCTACATGGCTTACTTGGACAGAGTACAGAATGCAGTGTGCCAAGCGCCAGCCTAGGCCATTCATATTTCTTAGGTGTAAGTGATGAGCTTTTGATCAGGGCTTGAAATGAGAGAGCAAGCAAAAAGCAAAGCTAGCTCAGTCAGGAGCAAAATGGGCAGAACAATTCAAATGTGCGTGTTAGGATTTTTATTACCATCTCGGCTTCCCATCACAATGCCTATTAATTTTAACAGTGGGTACACTTGGATATCAAAAAGAAAATAAACATTAGCATTCTGTAGTTTGATAAGGCATTTTTATAACTTGTCACCAGGAAGTGTTGGTGAGGAAGGAAAAATATCATGAAAGCATTATTTTAAAATAAATAAATGTCTGGTAAAGATGGGGGCATAGTGTAACATGGTACTCAAATCCCCCCACAACCACATCAAACATACAACTAAACTACAAAATAACCACCATGCAGGACCACCTGAAATCTGGCTTAACAGAAGTCTTACAACTAAGGATATAAAGAAGCCACCCAGCCAGGCATGGCTCAGCAGTTGAGCATCGACTTAGGATCCAGGAGATCGCACTTCAATTCCCAGTCAGGGCACATGCCCCGGGCTGTGGGCCGAGCAGTGACTCTCTCATCATTGATGCTTCTATCTCTCTCTCTCCCTCTCCCTTCCTCTCTCAGAAATATATATATATATATATATGTTTTATTTTTATTTTTTTATTTTTAATGCCAAAGGTTAAAGACAAAGAGAGAATCTTAAAACCAGCAAGTAAAAAGCAGTTACCTACCAGGGAGCTCCCATAAGACTCTAGCTGATTTCTCAACAGAAACTTTATAGGCCAGAAGGGAGTGGAAAGAAATATTCAAAGTGATGAAAAGCAAGGACGTACAACCAAGATTATTCTACCCAGCAAAGCTATCATTTAGAATTGAAGGACAGATAAAGGGTTTTCCAGACAATAAAAAGTTAAAGATGTTCATTACCACCAAACCAGTATTATAAGAAATGTTAAAGGGCCTTCTTTTAGAAGAAGGAGAAGGAGAAAGGGAAAGAAGGGGTCAGGGATGAGAATAGAATGGGAATAAATACATATCTGTCAACAATTGAATCTAAAAAACAAATAAACAAGCAGATCATAAACAGACTCATAGATATAGAGAACATTTTGACGGTTGCCAGATGGTAGGTGGGCTGGGGAGTTGGGTGAAAAAGGTGGAGGGATTAAGAAGTACAAATCAGTAGTTACAGGATAGTTCACAGGGCTGTAAAGTACAGCATAGGGAATGGAGTCAATAATATTCTAGTAGCTATGTATGGTGCCAGGTGAGTACGAGCTTTATCTGGATGATCACTTAGTAGGTAATATGTCTAATCACTGGGGTGTATACCTGAAACTAATATACAAATTTTAAAAATAAATGAATGTAATTTCTAAAATACTATTAAGAAAGTACCCTTAGTTATCCTACTTTCATTCTTAATCATAAAGTCCAAATCTCTAACTTCTTTACAATAGAGAAAGATTGCTCTTAGGGTGACTCACTGTTAACTGAAAACTCTTACATATAAATCAACCTTTGCAACCTTTGACAATGAGATTTGAGGTCCTTTGAAATATAAAAGTCATCAAAAAGGAAATTCAACTAGTGGATTCTCCTGTTGTGGTTCATCATTCTGCTTAAAGCAAGGTGATATGTGTTTTCTTCTGCTCTTGGCCTAATAGGAACTGATTGTAAAGTAATGAAATAGTTCCTTTTTGCCTCACCACGGCTATTTTTCCCTCAGGTAAATCAGAAAGATAAAAGTTACACAATACTCCCCAAAGTGTCACTGGAATATCAAGTCCCAAAAGAAGTTTAATTTCCAACTTTAAATGCCTATTAAAGTCTTAGGGCTTTAGGAAATGTTTGTAAGAATAAAAGATGTTCGGTGTTCTCTCACCTATCTCCAAGTTTAGTATTTCTGTGGGGTGGTGGCAAATGGAAGTGCCTGTTTCATAAGCCACCATGCCCAGCTGCACTTCTACCACATACAGTTGCACATCACTTCCCGTTCATGCAAAAGTTCTAGTAACCTAGTATCACCAGTACCTAGAATCTGAGACTCTAAGAAATTGAGTTTTTTATTAAAGCCACGTCCAGGTAAAACAGTAAAACATTTACTCTCATTACACGAGGTTTTCTAGAACAGAGCCGGGAGGGTTTGGACCAGAGCATGGAAATGCAACCCAACACTGTTATCAGTATCTTGTCACAAAATAGCCCTATTCCCCAAAGTGATTACAAATTACAAAGCAATTTCAGGGGACAATGGAGATTTGGGTATTTGCATGTATGTGTGCCATCTTAAGTATCTTAGCTCTTGTAATGGCAGCTAGTGACATCTCCCCAGAGTCAATGGGATGTGTAAAACAGCATCCACATGACCTCCTCAGAAAGCAGATTGTTCATGGCTTCATTTCCGAGAAAATGAAGGTGGAGCTGCAGAATCAGCCAATAAGAAAGTCCTCAAGTCTATTTTCTTGAAGGAAAAGAGGAAAAGGAAAGAAAACTAAGTGAATCAAAGAAGTATTAAGAAGTACTGAATGTCAATAGTGACCTTATCCAAACTGTTCACGGTAAACTTTTCTTGTAAATAACCTCGTGTTTCTTTGTTTTGAATTCAGTTGTGTCCACAGTACTGGCCAGAGAACGGAGTACACAGACATGGTCCAATCCAAGTGGAATTTGTTTCTGCTGATTTAGAAGAAGACATCATCAGCAGGATATTCCGTATTTATAATGCATCCAGAGTAAGACTCACAGCCAATATCACTCATATTGTGGTTTCATTGTTTTCTCATTCATTGAATATTTAATGTGCCACTCTGTGTCAGTCACTGTTCTAGGAGTATGGACTATATCAGTAAACAAAACAAAGCTCCCTGACCTTATGGAACCTACATTTTAATGGGAAGTGATAAATAATAAATAATAGATATAACATTTATAATGAGATATGTTAGAAATTGATCAATGCTATAGAAAAATAAAAAGCAGGGAGGGCCCTAGCTGGTTTTTCTGAGTGGTTAGAGCATCGGCCCACGGATCAAAGGGTCCCGGATTTGATTCCAGCCAAGGGCATGTACCTCAGCTGCAGGCTTCGCCCTGGTGGGGGTTCGAGCCGGAGGCAACCACTCAATGTGTCTCTCTCACATCCATGTTTCTCTCTCTCTCTCTCTCTCCCACTCTCTGAAAAAATAAAATCTTTAAAAAAAAAAAAAAAGGCAGGAGGTAGAAAGTGCTAGGGCATGAACAGGAAGGAGCGCAAGGCTCTGTCTTAAGTAGATGTGCAGTGTGAGCAAAGACCTGATGGAAGTGAGGGAGCAGCCATCCAACATTCTGTGAAGTTAGCTTTCCAGGCAGAAGTAATGGTCAGTGCAAAGGCCCTGAGGCGGGGTTCCTACAACAGTCAAGAGGCTGATGTGGCTGGAGCAGTAAGCTAAGGTCACCTAGAGGGAATGGGAGGTATGGGTGTGGAGTAGCAGAGATCATGTAGGGCCTTCTGTCCACTGCAAGGATTTGGGTTTTTGCTCTGAAGGAAATAAAGAGCCATCACAGGGTTTCAGTAGAAGAATCACATGATATAATTTACCTTTAAAAAGGGCCACTCTGGTTTCTGTGTTGAGAACAGAATGTAAGAGAGGCCCATCAGAAGGCTATCGTAACAGTCCAGGTGAGAAATGACAATGGCAGGACAAGAGTAGTAGCAGTTGGAGGTAATAAGTAGAGAGATTCTGGTATATTCTAATAGCAGAACTAATAGGATTTGTTGGCAGTTTGGATCCTATGGAGCTGAGGGTGAATCTCTAGATTTTGGTCCTGAGAACTAGAATGATGGAATTGACATGAACCGAGTTAGGAAAGACAGTGGGTATAAACAGGACTGTTGGGGGGGGGGGGGGGGAGTCATATGTGGAGAAAGGGTGAGGAGTTCAATCTGAAACATACTAGGTTTGAGATGACTATTAGACACCTAAGTGGAAATACCGAGTCAGCATTTGAATCTATGAGGGTGAAATTCAGGACAGAAGTCTGACCTGGACATATGCATTGATGATTTATTGGAATATTTAAAGCCATGAAATCATCAAGTAGGAGACAAAAGAGAAGGAGACCCAAGGATTGAGCCTGGGGCTTCCATCAGCAAGAGGTCTGGGAGAAAGGGAGGCCGAGACAGAGGGGAGGGAGCGGTGAGGGAGTGATGAGAAAAGCATGACCACCGGTGTCGGGCTGCTGGGGGTCCCGGAGGACGTAGTGCAGATGGTTTAGCCATGGCAGGATTAAAACTTGCCTTTTCTAATACTTTCTTGAATACTGCAATTCTGTTTAATTATGGCTAAAGATTAACTATTAATATCTTAGCAAGATTCACACCAGTAAGCAAAACCATATTATGCTCACAAGAAACACACTGCAATCTATAAGACCCTGAGCTCACAAACATCTGATTGTAATTTTCCTTTACCTTTCATTTACCTGGAAGTAAAGTAAAGCCATTGTACCATTTATTGCACAATGTTGTGTGTTATTTTTCACTTGGCTTTTGCAAAATCGTGAGCCCTCTCTTTCACTTTTATTTGTCTGGTCTGTCATTTAAAACACCTGGTTTTTTATAACAGCTCGGTATTAAAACTCATAACTCTCCAGCCAGTAGAAGCTTCCTTTGTTATTGATAGGCAAGCCTCTCCTTTAATATTGCCCTGCTTTGATGAGAAGATCGAGTAGGTGGGATCAGCCCGCGGGAATTCAATAAAGTAAATAATGCCTGTTTTCTTTTCACTCCCTGATCACTGCCTGACTGTCCAGCCCCAAGACGGATATCGGATGGTGCAGCAATTCCAGTTCCTGGGCTGGCCGATGTACAGAGACACGCCAGTGTCCAAGCGCTCCTTCTTGAAGCTCATCCGCCAAGTGGACAAGTGGCAGGAGGAATACAACGGCGGAGAAGGCCGCACTGTTGTACACTGCTTGTAAGTGTGGGGTAGAGCTCTGCATCTCAGAGTGACCAGCGGGCCCTCAGTCACCTCCTCGTTCACTCGTTCATTATCTCTTGTTTCACTATAAATGGAGAAGAAATAAGTAGGTGTGGGTGAGAGGAGATGGTCTACTTGATGAGGGTTTGGTTTGCTTTGCAGAAAACAAGTTATGCATATTTTCATTTTGCATTTGGATGGACTGTGACTCCTATAAAAACAAGCCCTGACCTTGTGATTAGGAACACCCTCCCCCCAAAAACAACACCTGTGTGGGTTCATTGGGTTCCTAGCAGTTCTTAAGAGCCAGTTGTTAACATTTTGGGGGATTTTCTGAGCTGGTTAAACTTTCTGAACTGTTGGAAACTTGAGAAACTATCCATAGTGAAAGCATCTACATCACAGAAATTAGCAAATACTACAAATCAGGGCTCCCTCCCACCCAGCAAAGGTAGTTAGGTGATTCTATTGGAAATCATGTCAGAGGCTTCAAAGGAACTGTCTCTTTTTCCTTAGCGGCTTTTAAGAGAATTTTTGGTGGTTTTGTTTTGGGGTTGGGGATGTATATATTGGGAAGATTTGGTTAGAGCCATTGTCTCCAAAGTATGGTCTCCAGGCCACCAGTTTTACCAGGTGCTCAAATGGGAGAACCTCTGCTACAGAGCAGTGACTCCCAACCTTAGCTGCTCATTGAGAGTCATTTGGGAAGTTTAAAGAAAAAAATCCATGTCCTGGCCACACCCAAGCCCAATTAAATCAAAATCACTGGGGGATGAGGCCCACACGTTGGTATTTTTTTAAACTCCTAGATAATTTCAATGTTTGGCCAAGATGAAGAGCCACTGAAAAGAGACTTCCATGTTTTTCAAAGCACTTTCACCTGCAGTTTCTCATTGGTGATGATATGTAGCTAATCAGCCAGCTGGAATTGGCTTAATGGAGCAGGCAATTAGAAAGTCAAGGCAATTAGGGAAGATGTTTAGAAAATTTGTGGAAATTTAAAAGTATTAAGCTTATGTCTCTTTTCCGTGGAGTGTCATTAGAAGTATACAATGAGATCTCTCCCAAATTGAAGGGAAAATAAAGTTTTACTCTGAGCCCACTACCCTAGTTAAAATGATAAGCTTGGCTAGGGGCCTGGGTTACTTTCTACTCAGTAGGTACCTGTATCTCATGCAATGCCAACCCCCAGTCAGGGCCCTAGGAGACCTCTTGGAAGCCTAGAACTCTGCCCTGCCTCTCAGCAAGTCATAACATGGTATGTCATTCCTTGGAAAGAATCTTATGAATCTCCTCACACTTAACTCTAACCGGGAGGTCCTAATCCTTTGTCTCCTAAAAAGCTGTTTATAAACCCCTCCCCCCTCACTACTCTCCCCTTCCTTTTCATGGACCCAGTTCATTAAAAACATCTCTACCAAGAATATGCCAAAAGAATGATTAACAACTCACATCCCTATTTTTATTCCTTTTCATTCCAAATATAACCTCTGATCAGAATAAGATCAGAAGGTCACCAGTGTGAGCTGATACAATCCTGGCAAGGAAAACTGACATTTTAATTAGAGTTTGTATTATATCTGTTAAGTTTTTTTAAAAAAAAAACTTAAAAGTAGTTTACAATACCCATTTCTGCATCTGGAGTCTGCCAGCTCTAGAACTAGGAGCATGGTACCCAATTTGATAAGTGGCTCCCTTACACGGGCCAGTGCTGTAACCCAAAGGACTAAGTCACAGTAGGGGAAGTTGAGGCACCAGGACAAGCCTGAGGGGAAGATACAAGGATCCCTTGCATCACTGACCTCATAGACAACCACTGACTGTAATTTTCTAGGACACAGCTGTGGCCATAGATCTAAACAATTATATCACCTTTCCATGTGATATCTAAAACAGGGGACTGCTATTTAACTGTAGTGGATGGTGGTGGGAATCTGTTGTTTCTTCCCCTTTCTCTGTTAGGAAAGCCTTGATTTGGGGGGGGGGGACATTCTCCCCCATTATAAAGTCCTTGTAGTTCCTATGGGACTGCCTCTTGCTCTCTTGACAGTGGGGTGGCCATGAGACCCAGGTCTGATGAGAAGGTTTATTGTTGTTTAGGTTTTTAAATCTAAATCTAAGATTTTTTAGCTGTGAGAAACAAAATTAGGTTAAATTGGTATCTTCCAATATAGGCCAGCAAAGAATGCTTTGAACCACAACTGTTTCCTGCCATTCTTCTGAGGTAAGGACACCTATTCAGCAGAATGTAGCACCACCTAATGGCTGTGGGCAGAGCATCCCCACGCGAGACAGACTTCCAGGTGCTGTGAATTGAATGGTTCCTTAAGCCAGATATACTCACAATAAACAAAGAGGGGATTTTTTTTTATATACATACCTTCCAGCTTATAAAACTAGAAGAAATGTAAGATACCACCATTTTGCAATCCTTGATGAAAATGATGGATGTAGACAGTGGTTGCCGACAGCTGCTGAAAGCATTAGGTGAAAAGCTAAGGGAGGAAAAGCAGTGTGGTGTTAGTGCAAAGACAAAATATAGACTAATGGAGCAGAAGAGAGAATCCAGGAACAGAGCCACACCTCAGGGTCACCTGATTTACAACAAAGATCTCACAGCAACACACCTACTGCTGAGCAGCAGGAAAAGGCTGCCTATATACCTGGTGTCCCTCCTCGCACTACATACAGAAATCATTTCCAGATGCACTGTAGGCCAAAATGTGAAAGGAAAACAATGAAGTTTCTAGGAGAAAATCTTTATGACCATGATGTAACCAAAGACGTGTTGCACAGGACAAAGAACACTAGCCATGAAGGAAACGTTGGTAAATTGGATTTCAGTAAAGTTAAGTACTTTGGTTCACCTAGGACACCAATGAGAGTGAAAAAGCGAGAGACAGAGCTGGTGAAGGGTTTTGCGATGCATGCATCTGACAAAGGACTCGCCGCCAGAATACCGAAGAACTACTGCAAGTCAATAGGAAAAGGAAAGACAACACAGTTGTTTGGGCATAGCACTTGACAAGAACTTCATTTTTTAAAAAAACAGAATGTCCAAGTAGCTAGCAAGCATAGAACTGGTCCTCAGTACCATTAGTTTTCAGGAAAATACACATTACAATTAGGATCCGATGCCGATGCATACTCACCAGAATCGCTGAAATTTAGAAGACAAATAAAAACGATAATACCAAGTGTCGGTGAGGGAGCTGATCATGGTCTGTATTTTTATTTGAGTGGTGGTTACATGGCATATGCATTTGTAAAAATTAACAGATATATACTTCGCATTCATGGACTTAACTGTAGGTATGTTATACTTTATTTAAAAAACTGATTTGGAACTTAATTATGGACTGATCAAGCTGGCATTTGAACACAATGATTAATCTTAAAATCACCAAAGAAGAAACAATTTGATATCTGTGCTTGCTTCCTAATGACAGTATACTTATAAAGTATCCTTGTTCAAAGAAAAAATTGTTATGAAACTCTGGAGCTAACTCCCAATTTACAGGAAATAAAGGATTAGAGAGCAACATGTTAAATTATTCAGAGGCACAATGAATGAGAACTCAGATTATGGAGCTCTCTACAGGAAAAATGGCCCCATTCCCTCAAGAAATAAATTGCCAAGGAAAAAAAGAGAGGGAAGAGGGACCTATAGATTAAAATAAACTTGCAAGACGTTTCAACCAAATGCTATGCGTGGACTGTGGTTGGATGTGTATATGAAATAACCATAAGAAAATGTCAGAAACAACCTGGGAAATTTGAATAGTGTCTAGAAATTTGATTATATTAAAACAGTAATGTTTATTTATTTTAACTGTGATAATGATATTGGGTTTATTTTTTAAAAGATCCCTAGGTTGGTTGATTCTAGAGCTGGTGTAGGGATGATAAAGAATGAGTCTGGAATGTCTTGTGGTTTCAGAAAGTAAGGACATGCTCAAAGAAGGATGGAGGCTGTCAAAAGAACACAGGAACCAGCCTGATGGAGCTCCCCATGGCCTAAGCTAGAACAATTTCAGCAGCAAAATGAATATATGTATCCCTGGATTTTAGCTCATAAAATAGAATTAGTATGTATAAATCTAAACTGACATAAATAATAAAAATAAATAAGCAAATAACAATGTTAAGTGGGGGAAAAGAGACAGCTCTCTCAGAATAGAATGTTGAAGGAGAGAGGGAGGTAGGAAATCAGTTAGGCAAACACCACCGTGATCATTGTTGCAGGATCCGCCAATGTATGCTAAAATCAGTGGGTGAAACTTTGAGGAGAAACAAGATATTTGCATAATCCCAAAGTATCCTTCCCAAGATGTTTATTAGCTACAAAGAGAAAGGTAACATCTACACATGGAAAAAATCTGCCAGACACCTACTCTCTCAATAAGTGATCAGGGTTACCATCACCAGCAATAAGACAGCTCAACATGAATCCCTTGTAGGATGCAACAGCCCTTCTGTGGTTTTCTTGCCAAAATGTATAACCCTATTTCCAGTCATGAGAAAATATCAGATAAACCCAAATGAAGGGGCAGTCTACAATTTGTATTTTGTAATGATTTCTCAAATTATGGATGGGGATCATGGCTACTTCCCACATCTACATTCTGTGTTGTATTCCAAAAAATAACTGACCAGTGCTCTTCAAGTAAGACAGAGACTGAGGAGCAGTCACAGATTGGAGGAGACTAAGGAGACATGACAACTAAATGTAAGGTGGGATCCTGTAATGGATCCTGGACCAGAAAGGACATTCATGAAAAGGCTGGTGACATCTGACTAAGGTCTGCAGTATAGGAATAATTTTGCTGCAGCGTTAATTTCCTGCTTTGATGATGTGCTGTGGCTGTGTAAGATGTCCCCATCAGAGGAAGGCTGCTATGCAAGGGAACCCTGTGCTATTTTTGTAAAGATTCTTTCTGTATGTCTAAACTTCGTTCAAAATTAAAAGCTTTATTTAAAAAGAACCCTTATGTTTTAGAGATAAATTATGAAATACTAATGGATATTTTTAAGGCCAAGTCCATCTTTGAGCAGAACCCGCACCCGGCACCAATTTTCCTGGCAGATCCTATTATTTATCAAAGCTGTGTTTGTTCATTGAAAATTTTCAGAGGTGGGCCCTCGCTAAAAAATGATAAGGTGCTGTATTAAACCCTATAATCTAGGGCTGGGGTGAAGCCGGGAGATCAGGCCGGGCCGGGCAGTTCATCGCCTCCAGGCAGGTGGATCGTGGGCGCGGCGCCGAGGCTCAGGAGCGCCTCCCGCTTTCACTCGGGTCCCCGGCGCGGAGGCCTCCCAGCAGCACTCGTCTGGGTTTAAGTGGTGCGAGCCCACAGGTCGTGTGCAAGTTAAGGGCAAACGTGGCCCAACCGTGTGACCCCTCTCCCGACAGGAACGGGGGCGGCCGCAGCGGGACCTTCTGCGCCATCAGCATCGTGTGCGAGATGCTGCGGCACCAGCGGGCGGTGGACGTGTTCCACGCGGTGAAGACGCTGCGCAACAACAAGCCCAACATGGTCGACCTGCTGGTAGGTCCTCCCGCCCGAGGGGGCGCTGTCCCGCTGGCGGGGAACGAGGCGCAGGAAGCAGCTCGTTTTCACAAACAAACCGTAATTGCTTCGCTTGCAGGGGTGTTTCTCCCGCTCCCTCGCTTTGCTTTGTCACAAAGCGACTTCCTCCCAGCGCATGTGAAATGTGAAAACAGTTGAAACTCACAAGCGAACATCCTTATTAATTTCCGTTCCTGGCAGTGCCTTCCGCGTGGCTAAGCACTTAGTCTTCAGGAAAAGAAATAATCATAGCGCATGAAATGCCAGATTTTCAAATTACATATCTTATAAATAGCATAATCACCTAATATTTATCAAAGCTGTGAATTTAGTTTGACATCAGAGTATTGCACTTAATTATGGTGGCCGTAGCTGAGGAAAGGATTAGAGGAGTCGAGAAACAAAGGACTCTGTGCAATTATTTTCTTAGAGTGTTTCGTGAAATCCCTTTTGTGTGTGTGTGGAGCTGTTGAAATGCCAACCACTGTGACTCAAGAATAGTCAAATCGTTTAAAGGAGGAAGCTTTTTAGATTAGGGTTTTGTACTTATCTGTCCGTGGAGGAAGGATCTGAAGGAAATGGGAGGACTAATCCCAAGGTGGGGAGAATGGCCTGGGGAGAGGGAAGAAGAGATGGCCATTGCCCACAAGCTGGGAAAGCCAGTGTTCCGGGGCCACAGCACTGCAGCAGTGGGGTTAAAATTTAAAATGTCATAAACTAAAGAGAGAGTTGAGATTTAAGATAAAGTTGAGGAAGGAGCCATGGCCCCGTCATTATTACACAGTACCAGGGGCTCGGTAATGATAGTGACCCATGACATTCACCCCTGGGACACGACCAAGTCACTCCCCAGAAGCATCTGCTTTCCCCAGACATGTGTATCATGTTTGAGAGCTATTCTGTTTCAAGAAGCATGATGCTGGCTAGGGAATCTGGAACAGGAGCACCTGTTTGGCCAGGTGTAGACCCACACAGCCATCAGAGGTTATCACATTGGCTCCTGTGGGAAAAGGACTGTGCTCCCCCCCCCCAACTGCTCTCCTCTCATTCCTGCCCTGGGGGAAGCCTGCTACTAATTCAGGTTGTGACCTCAGACAAGTTAACTTGTCAATTTAAAAGGCAAAAGATTATATGCTCTGAAGAGAAACAATAGAGTACTAACTTGTCAATTTAAGTCTCCTTGGGCAAGGCACTTCACTCTCTTGGGTCTGAGTTGTGTCAAGTAGAGATGGTATTGGCTTATAGAAGGGATCCCATGTAATGATGTATTTGAAAATGTTTTGGAAACTGCAAAGGTGAGAAAGGTGGTTCTTGGTAGTGTAGGTGCCCACAAGGCACCTCGCAGCCAGCAACCCTTCTAAAGTAGTTACATACAAGCGTTAGATGAGGAGGAGGTGGCGGCTAGCAGCTAGTACTTAATGTGGGGCTTACTGTGTGCCAGGCACCACTCCAAGTGCCTTTCACATTGTCACAGATCTCAAGTAGATGGGCTGAAAGGCTGAGGAGTGCGTCCGTGGTCACTAGAACCCTCCCAGAGGCAGGACCCACCGTGAATTTTAAAGAGTTCTATCAGCACAGAATTCTCAATCTCCCGGGCTGGACGCAGTTGAGAAAAGGGCAGTCGGGTAGTCAGGGGTGGCCTGAGTTTAAGACAGACAAGAAGGCCTGGCAGAAGATGAAAAGAAGTGCATAAGTTAGAATATTCTGTGTCTTCATTTGGTAATTAACCTTCCCGGTTCACAGACAGATGTGTAGCTTCCAAACTTTGGTTGGTACCTGAGCAAAGCTGACCTTGCTTAAAAAAAAAAAAAGTCACTTCCCTCTCGGTGCAGCCTAAATTAAGCAGTTCATTAGGACAGACCCCTTCCAGGCTTTTCCTCTGATGGCTCTGGCTGCAGCTTTCATCGCTCACACATTTTTATGGGCAGAAACAATGTGGCTTTTCCCAAATCGGTGATGCTGACTATGGAACAAGGTGACTCTTCATGGAATGGAGACCTGGGTGGCTGGACCAGAAGGGAGCTTCTGATCCCAGCTCACTACTTAGAGGTTTCTGTCATTATGTGTAATTCAACTAGAGTAAACAGGATTTTTGGATGCCCAGCACTCGGAGGGTTAGCACCAATTTTAGGATAAGTTTCCGGGACTGAGAAATGTAGGAAAGTTTTGCAATTTCCTGAGAAAAAAATAGCTGATAAATTTGTCACAGTGAATATTAGCAAGGTAATATCTAGTGACCGAAGAAAAAATGTCACAGTGCTCTTTACAGTGGGCTTGAAGTTTCCTGAATTAAATAAGGGCTCTTGTCATTTGTTTTTGCCTTTAAGTACAATTTCTGTTTAGTTTGGTACTCATACGTGTATGTGTATTGGCTAAGGGGATTAATTCAGGTTATGATGATAAAATCTGGTACAATTCTATTGGGCAACAAAGGTCACCTGAGACCTGAGTTTCTCCTAAGCACTAGATGTTGTGTCAGCAGCTGAAAGTACGGAGTGCTAAGTCTTCTTAGCTGCATCTTCATAGAAGGTACCGTGTGTGCCAGAAAGCTTTGGAGGGCATTTCTGTGCTGTCAATGGGGAGCCAGGTGGGCTGGGGTAGGGAGAGCCCTGGCCTGCGCCCCGCTAGACTTGCTCATGTATCACATGTAGAGGCTGAATCCCACAGTGGTCCTCTCCATTCAAAACCACTGCCCCTCCCTGCCGGAGTGGGATGAATGTTCAGAGAGGGCTCCATCTCTATCTCCCTTTGAGGCTCTGATTTTTCTAAATTGCTTCTGAGTTTGAAGATCCATCCATCTTTTTTGAAGCATGGCACTTTGAAGAGAGGTCTAGAAAGCCCTAAAAGATTTATTTCTTCAAATTTTTAGTTGTGGGGGCTCTGGAGAAAAGCCAATTGATTGCTAGAAAGCAAAATAATTTATAACACAAAGCTAGGTGTTTTTTATCCAGCAGGGGCAGGATATTTTTTCCCTACCCCCTTTTCAGCCCAGCTTCTAAGTTATCTCTTCAACCAGCCTCCAGTCTTCATCAAAGGACTAGGTCCCAGGGGGCAGGCCAGGACCCACAGCCTGAGATTCTGAACTCCTTTGAAGCTGTGATAGTTGTGGGAAAACCGGCTACTTCAACAAACAGCTTCCCTCTCACCTTTGCCCTCCTCACTTGGCTTTTTGAAGTTTCTAGGGCTCTGTTTTAACAGAGAAACAGCCTTCAGGGACAGATCTTGCCTAGAGATACATATTATCCCCTGGGATGTGGTGGGAACTTTGGCCAAAGTTACCAAGATCAAGGTATTTAACACATAGTTAACATAGTTAACATGTATGTATGTACGTATGTATGTATGTGTGTGTGTGTGTGTGGTGAGAATACTTAGCATCTACCTAGTCTCAGCAACTTTGAAGTATATAATACTGTATCACTTACTATGGTCACTATGCTGTACATTATATTGTCAAACTTCTTATCATTGAAAATGTATACCCTTGACCAACATCACCCTATTTCCCCCTCCCCTCAGCCTCTGACAACCACCATCCTAGTCTCTGTTTCTAGGATGTTTCTGTTTCTGTCTCATTGGCTGTTTTTTTAACGGGAGATTTAAAAAATTTCAGCCCCTCAGCCAACAGCAGAGACTCTGACCCAGGTGACCTGGGGCCTGGTGATTGTAAAGTGCTGCAGGTGAGAAACAGGGTTCAGCAGGGTCAATAGGCCGCCCTTTCCTGCCAGCAGGCTGCTTGCCCAAGCCCACCTCCCCACCTCCCCAGCTCCTGCGCTCCTGTGCTCCTGTTTGGACCATGTCTCTGCCAGTATCTCCCCACTAGTAATGCAGAGCTGGCCACCCAGATTCAGCCCACTTTCCTCTTCAGGGTAATACATATATGTACAAGGTACTCCCTGCAAAATGGCACGTGCTGTGGGGCTACCGTTCTCCCCCCATACACAGTGAATCTACTATGTGTATAAACTGCCCTTCTACCTGTGAACTTGCATGAAACTTGCAGACTATTTGAAAGGCAGGGTGTGGGTGTATGGAGGTGTGGGGATATGGATGTGTGGGTGTGGGTTTGGGGAGGTATGCTTTTGTGGGGATAGAGGTGTGTGGCTGTGTGTGTAGGTACAGGTGTGTTTGGGTGTGTAGGTGTGGCTGTGTGAGTGTATATATGGGTAGGTATATATGTGAGTGTAGGTGTAGGGTGTGTATAGGTGTGGGGGGGTGGAGGTATAGATATAGCTGTGTGGTGTGTATAGGTATATATGCAGGGGGTGCATATGTGAGTGTAGGTGTGGGGTGTGTATAGGTGTGTGGGGGGGTGGAGGTATAGATAGCTGTGTGGTGTGTATAGGTATATATGCAGGGGGTGCATATGTGGGTGTAGGTGTGGGGTGTGTATAGGTGTGTGGGGGGGTGGAGGTATAGATAGCTGTGTGGTGTGTATAGGTATATATGCAGGGGGTGCATATGTGGGTGTAGGTGTGGGGTGTGTATAGGTGTGGATGTGTGGATGTGGGTATAGCTATGTGGTATGTATAGGTATATATTCAGGTGTGTGTATATGTGGGTGTAGGTATAGGTGTATGTGTTGGAATGGAGGGTGTAGGACTCAGGTGGGAAATCAGAGATGTGCACTCAGGCCCCTGAGCTGTGCCCCACCAGCTGTGGCTGGCAATCTGAGGTGGCTTTCCACCTCTCTTAGGCCTGGCCCTGCCACTGACACTTCGCCCCAGAGGCTCACAGCCCTAGAGGAGCAGCCCCTGCCATGCACTCTTCTTAACTCCTCCTGTGGTCAGTTTTCCTGCATCTTAAGAAGCATTTAGGGTAATCTGTGCTAATGCCCTATGCCCTCTCTCTGCCCAAGACCCTGGTCTCCTTGAGACAGGGGCTGGCCAACCCCCTTAGCACCAGCTGGGCTTCTGGCTCTAAGGGGGTAACCGGTAAATATTTGCTGAGTGATGGCATTTCTTCTCTGTACCCAGACCCACGTCCATCCTAAGCTGCCCCTGGCTGCCATCTGGAACCTGGGAAAGGCTGTGGTTACACGCCTAGGAAATAGGCACAGACTACATGGGGCTTTGAGGGAAGAAAGTTCTCCAAGCATTTTTTAAAATATAGATGAGAGTAATGACCCATTCGTTCATTGTCAGAGGCAACCAGCTGTCTTATTGAGGGGTCTCCTTGGTACTGTGGCTGGCCGAGAACAATGAACCCAATGTGGGGACCACTTTACCCTCCTGACAGAGGCATCTGTCAGGACTTTTCCACACTGAAGGATCTGTCAGCACAGGATCCAGCTGAAACTATGAAACTCATCTGAGTTTCAAAAAGCAGGTGCACTAGAGAGGGAAGCTTTGCTGCAGGCAGATGAGCCAGCAGGCTCTTCCCTTTGACTCTTCTCAGGCAGGCGGCGTGGGGTGTTTGAAGCACGAGGCCGCCTGTAGGGCTCCAGTTCCTCAGACACGGGCAGCCTGTGTGACAAAGACACAGCTGGGGCCCTTCAAGGAGGCTCCCAGAGCCCTCCCTGAGCTAGTGAGGACTTCTGAAATATAACCTCACCCTTAGGTGCCTTTTCAGATTTCACTTTCTCCCTCTTTGTGGGAACAGGAGGTGTGATCTGAAGTGGGGTCAGGGTCTCAGAGAGGAATAGCAGGTCACCCTGGTCACCATCCTACACAGGGATGAGCCCCTGCTAACATCACTTCTTCATGCCCAAAGCCAGCTAATGCCCCCCAAGTCGGGAGAGCTTGGGACCAAGGCATAAACATTTTTTTCCCTGAAGCACAGGAATAGCTCATGGGCTTTAATTATACAATTCAAAAGCAAGTGAGTTGAGAGGAAACCTTAGAAGACAGGCCTGTACCTGGTGATCAAATGTAATCAGTTTCCAAGGTAGGAAGATTTCAGGCATTTCCTGAGGCTCTTGGGGGAGGGACACAATTTATGATCATTGTCCTCATTCCTCTTATTTTTCTGATTCAGAAACCAGTCATCACAGAATCTATAGGGACTGTCAGCTTGCTTAGGATGTGTAAAATGAGAGAGAGAATTCATTTGAAAATTATAGTCATGCCTGCAATGGCAACCTCAGTGACCAGCACAGCAGCCTCTTGGCAATGAAGCCTGAAGTCTTTTCCTCCCGGTGATGTGGCCGGAGGCCAGCAGCCACATTTTCAACTAAATGAAATTTTAACATTTTCATATGTTAAAAGGATGGGTTCATAGTAGACACTGAAATTAGTTGCACAATTAGGTTTGTACAAAATCATGTTTATCCAATAAGGAATTGGAGCTCTTAAATTTCCATGAAAAATAAAAGTTGTCTCTGTGATTCACAAAAAAATTAAAAAGGGAGCACTTTATAGCCAATAGGTTAGCGGGGTGATCTGACATCATCAGAATTTTGAAATTCAACTAACTTCTTTTAAATATTCTGAAAATAAAAGTATCAAATCCTGAAATAAAAAATACTGGAATGTGAATCACAAAGTATTTGTGTAGACATTATTTTCATTTCTCTTGGGTATATACCTAGGAATGAAATTGCTGGGCTATGAGTAATGCTATGTTTGACCTTTTGAGGAACTGCCAGGCTGTCTTCCAGAGTTGCTGTGCTCCAGTTTCTCCCCATCCTCCCCAGCGCTTGTTGTTGTCTCTTTTTATTTTAGCCACCCTGGTAGGTGTTACTGCTATTGGTGCTTGAGCTTGTGGCACCTTCAGTGTATGGAAATGATCTGTGTACCTTCTGTCTTCACCTCTAGATGTCAGCTCCCTGAGGACTAAGGCTATACCTTGAAATCCCCAGTCTCTAGCCTTTCATGTTTGTTGGGCTGAAAAATGCTGCTAAACCCTTTGTCATCATTTACATATATGACCAACATTTGACTCCCCCAACCATATGTCAGGTTCTGTGCCAACGACTGGTGTGCTATAGCGAGACAGATAAGCTTTGGCCCTTGTCACCAAATAAATAAGTTGGACTGGTGGAGCATTTAGAGAACAAATAATAGGTGAAGAAAAGGAAACTGCAGTGACTAATCAGGAGGCACATATCCCCCCCCTCCAAAAAAAAATTAGAAATTTGTTTTTAATTAATTTGGCAAACCCAAAAATAAAAGACCTATTTCCTTGGTTGTGACCATTGTGTTGGGCGATGAGATAGTGCTACTGACTCTCACAACTCATGAAAGTTTGCCTCTTACTAAGCTGAGAAGAGAGCCTTACAGTTGCTGAGCCCCTGTGCTCCAGACACTGGGCCACTGCATCCTCAACCCCTGTGTCCCTTTGCTGGTGCAGAGGCCATACCCAGGTAAGCATCCATCAGCACAGTGCACAAACACTCCCCTGCCACCTGAGACCCCAGGTGGCTGGACCAGGACCTCACACAGAGCTTGCTCAGGCCAAGGTCCATGATCTGAGAAAGTTGTGCTAAAAAAAAAAACACCAAAAAACAGAAGTCACTGCCTGATTAAGAGCTGGTATGTGGTTTCCAGAGGATATCAAACATTTCCTCCCTGTCCCTTTATCCTGTTCCCTCTACCTGGAATGCCTGTTTTAATGCCAGTTAGAATGACCATATACTTAACTCAAACCAAGATACTTTTGAGAGTAAAAAAGAATGCTTATGCCAGGATAATAGGCATAAACCAGCTCTGTCTGGGCAAACCAAGGCACATTACCACCTATCCCAGCTCTATACATTTGTTCCCTCCCTCCTATCACCTACTACCTGTTTCCAGATCTTCCCTAAGAAGTTCCACTCTCTCTTCCCCCACATGCACATTGGAGGACCATTCATGGGCCCTGCTCAGCTCAGTCTTATCGGTTGTCTTGGGCCATTTGTCTCATCCTCCTCATTGGACATGGACTTCTCAAAGTCAGAGCCCAGGTCCAGGTGCTCAGTACTTAAGAGATGCTTTAAAAATGCTCATAAAATGGAGGAAATCCTGCTGACCAAAAGTCAAAGTTAAAGCTGGACCAGGAGTGAAGCTACACTCATTTACTGAGGGCCTTATATGAGCAAGTCATGAAGGCATTTCCTCCAGCACTCATTATCTCTCCTTATACCTCATGATTTCCCCATGCTTCGTGCTCAGCATGTTGATATACAGGTAAACATATATGTGTTCAGACATATATATATGTGTTTCAGTTGTCTAGAACTTTCCAGGAATTCTAATGAGCATAGATATCAAAATACCTTTCATCAGGCCTTATGGGAACGTCTACAAACAATTTGTGATTCAGAATCATGACTTTCTAATTTATTTCTGATTACGTTTTCCAGGATCAGTACAAATTCTGCTACGAGGTGGCCCTGGAATACTTGAATTCTGGCTGACGACATCGCAGCTCTGCGAACCAACCCTTCCATCCCACAAAGCCGAGACGTCTTGTGGCGTTTGTGAAGATGAGATCAGGACTTCTCAATATGCTTATTTTGCTTTGCATAATTGGCTCTTTTTAAGAGCCCAAGGAAGTATGTATAAAACTGCTTGCACTGCCCAACTCCCAGTAATGCTGCTGCCTGACAGAAACACACACACAGCATACAGTCGTCCAATACTGTACTCCTGGGCATCGGCCTGTTAGAGCAGCGTAGACAACTGGTAAATTGAAGAGCACAACTATATTCTTATGAAGGAATTTGTACCTTTGGGGTATTATTTTGTGGCCCGTGAACCTTTGTTATTGTTACGGCTGAGTGTACATTTTTGTTCTGTGGAGAATGCTACCTGGCATTATGATAATATATTATTTTAGTTAATATTTGTATTTTAACATGTTGCATAATATAAGCTTATGTAGCTTTCCAAGACTAACAGATAAACATATAATGAACAAAGATATGTTGTATGAGTTGTTGTTTCTATCAGATTTGTATTGTTTCCAAGGGGAAAGCTTGGGCGGAATTCAGTTCAAAAATGCAAAGCTCAGCGATCAGATTCACAGATCGAAAGCTTTTCCATTTGTTTATATTGTAAATATTTTTGATTTCATCAAATTATTTATTCATTAAAAGAAATTTTTGTGAAGCACAGTGAGTGACAATCATTTTTATTAAGCCCAGGAAATGATTTACTGTATGATGTTACCTTGTGTGAATTCTCAACTCAATAAATAAAGACCAGTGAGCAGTCGTGGTGTATTCCTAGTGTCCCAGCGCCCAAGTGGTGGAACCACGTCAGGTCACCCCCAGTCACTGGCAGAGAGATTGTACATGGAAACTGTTGGCCTGGAACAAGTAGAGTTGAAATTTTTGAGACAGAACTTTTGGCAGAAACCTAGGCCCATCCTGGGAGCCTCCCCTGGTGCTGAGGAAACACGAGCCACAGAGTCTGCCTGGGCAGTGAATTCTCCCCTAGTGGGAAGGCAGTTACAAAGGGCACTGGGCCAAACACCAGGGCTGTAACTTTCTGACTGGGAGCCACCTCTCCTCTTTCTCTCTTTCACCTGTTAACTGAGGTTAATATCTGTCCTCTCCAAGTTCGTTCAAACCTGAAACTTGCTGAGAGAACACTTTTAAAGGGTTATAGGATCAGAGTGTATTTAAACAGGACACAAAGCAAAACAGTTCCTGGGAAGGGAAGTCACCACAGGGTACTCAATGGCTCTGCCTGACCTCTGCAGGAGGAAAAAGCTGGGCTATGGACTCATAACATGAGTTTAAACAGTTCCAGGCTATGTTAAATGATGACCAGTAGACGATGGGGAAAACCCTTATCAAACACCAATTCTGTGCCAGGAACTGTGTAGGATGCTTTCCCAAGTGGCAGCAGATCCTCCCCACGACAGAATGATCCAGGTACAGTTATGGAACCATCTTACAGCTGGGGAGCCTTGGGTCAGAAGAGATTAAATAACCTATCCAAAGTCATCCTAGATGGTTGGTACCAGGTGCCTCAGAGCCCAAGGAGGCAGAGGGATGGCAGCAGTAGCACAGGCACCCTTGTTACAACACATGGTGTAGGAAATCCCACTCCTCCTGAGATGAGGAGACAATGCCCATCGCCTACTCTGGAAAGTGGGGAGGCCTGAGGGTGATACAGGAATACCACCCACTCAGGGGATCTGGGTGAGCAAAGATGCCTAGAACAGAGGTCGTTCACCAAGGACACTAAAATTGACACCTGCATCTTAGGCCTGCAGGATTTCACTATACTGAGTATATAGTCCATGCTACTTGTCATTCCACTTGAGCTAACTGATGGTCATGCCCTATAGCTGTTACCTTGAACTACCTCACCTCTGAAATCTTAAATCAACACCCCAAATTCTGACCTCCTTATCTTCAACCACTAGCTTTCTCTTTGCTTCATTCCTGCCATCCTTGTTCTTTGAATTTATGAAAACGTTCAGTCCATTCTCTGAGTGACTTCCAATTCCAGAAAAGCTGGTCTGACAAAGACCATATTTACCCTCCTAACTGAAACAACTAAAAAAACTGAAGGGCAGGGGGAATATATATGTATATATATGTGTGTGTACATATATAGTTTTCAAGAAACTAAACATCAAGTAATGAAGGGAACAGGAAACAAATTAGTAAACTCTAGGATTGCTCCAGTTTACAGCCTGGGTGGACCAGCCAGACCATGGCTGGAGGGAGGCCAAATCCAGCTGGAGCCCAGTGGTCTCCCAGATTGGAAATGAGTGTTCCTTTATTTGAGCTGAGATTTGGAAAAGTCAAGGTGGCTAGAGTTTGCAGAGCTGAATAGCAGAAATGAGAGAGCTGCATGGAGAAGGGGTTCTGAAGATCTGCAGTGTCCCCCTCAAGTCTTTAGCTAAGTGCTGATTAGGATAAGCATGTAAAGAAACTACCTGAGACCAAAGAACCACCCAAAAAGATTAGAGGTAACAACACTCAGAGTTCACCAGAGGCCAGAATAGTTCCTGTTCTCATTGGATAGAGAACTCAGAAAAATTTTGCCTCAGTAAGTGGTACAAAATTATCTCTAAACTAAACACAGCTGTGTTTCTGCCTTACAAAGCAATAACTGAAAAGATCAAACTGTTTCCAAGTAATTTGACTGCATCACAGAACAAAACTCAAGAACATTTATAGGACTACAAAAATATGCAGCACCAAGAAAGTAAAATTAACAATGTCTGGCATCCAATCCACACAAAGAAGCAGGGAAATATGACACAGAATGAGGAGAAAAATTGATCAATCGAAATTGACCCAGAAATAACATGGATGATAGAATTAGTATACAAACACATTAAAACAGTTATTTTATCACTATGCCATATGATCAAGAAGCTAGAGAAAAGATTTAGCATATTTAAGCAAAGACATGAAAGATATTTTAAAAGACCCAAATAGAATGTCAAGATGAAAAGTACAAAGCCTGAAATAAATAAAAAGATCAGGTTAACAGCAGATTAGACTGCAGAAGAAAAAAATAGTGAACTGGAAGACATTAATAAAAACCATTCAAAATAAAACAGAAAAGATTGAACAAAAATGAACAGAGCACTCACGAACTGTTGGAGTCTCTCCAAAGTGGGGAAAAAGGGTGACAGAAAAAATATTTGAAGGTAAACAGTAACAAGTTAAAGATGTATACTGTAAACCACTATAGCAACCACGAAATGACGCCACAAAGAGTTACGGCTGTTAAGCCAACAAAGGAGATAAAAATGGAATCATAAAAAAAGACTCAATTATTATCCAAAAGAAGGCAGAAAAAGAAAAAAACAGAACAAAGAACAGATGGGGCAAATAGAAAACAAAAAGCAAGATGGTAGATTTAAACTCAACTATATCAATAATCACATTAAAATGTAAATGGGCTAAATGCCCCAATTAAAAGTCAGAGATTGTTGGATTAAATAAAAAGCAAAACCCAACTGTATGTTGCATACAAGAAACCCACTTTGAACATAAACAAATAAACCTATTCATCTGCTTTCTTTTCTACACCCAAGCTGCTGAGAGCTGCTAGAAAAAATAATTACCCAAATGGGCATATTATTGCTGCTGTAAATCCATGATGCGTATCTTTCCTTTCCAACCGTTTCTGGTAAATAATACAAGACTTTCCACACTCAAGCTACATATGCTGCAACAATGGTTTTAGTCCCTATTTCACAAACCTTCATACCTATAAAAGCATTTATCCCCACACCCATCCTCACCTCCTGTTCACTAAATTCAGACAAACTATCCTTTAAGAGACGACAGGTCCTGAGGGCAAGAACCATTTCTGAGGCCCCAGGTTTAGGACCATTTGAGGGGATGGACGGGGGTTTGCTGTTTCTCTCTTTGGGATAACCTTCTTGCTTCTTTATATGACACCCTATTCCCCCAGTTGCTTAATCAGGAAACCTGAGCATTTTCAGATTATCTTCTAAAAATCTCTCAGATCCATTCTTGTCACTCCATCCCAACCAAAACAACACCCTCTTAAGCACCATTTCTCTGCTCTCCACAGTAGTCTTCAAACTGCTGACTAGTGTGTGATCATCCCCTCCCCACCCATTCTCCAGGCTTCATCCAGAGTGACCTGTTAGAAAGCCAAATGTAGTCCTATCACCACCTCCCTCCCCCATTTAATTCGTCCCTGCCTCCCCACTACATTGCTTTCCAGGAAAAGCCCTGGCTGTTCAATTTGCCTAACATGACCTGGTCACATCATCCCCCTCCAACCTCTCTAGTCCTCTCGGCCACAGTCATCTCCACGTCTTCCCACAACTCATGTCTAAAATGCTCTCAGGTGCTCTTGCCTCAGCCTGTGGCTCTCTTTGGGGCCCACTCTTCAGCTCTCAGCTTGGTTTTAAATATGTCTCCCTCCATACAGCAGGATAACTCAGACTACAACCCAGAGCATGCAAGAAGCTTCACCCTATTTTCTTTAAATCAGTTTATATCTGACTCCAGGTCCTATCATTCCAGGCTTTGAGAGAAATTAGATCTGTTTTTCTTGAGGCTTTTTTCTACCACATCTCCCAACTGTGTAAAATCCCAGGTCTTAAGTAGCTAGGAGCCTCTCACCATCTCCCTGTGATAGCCAGGAAACCCTTGTCCAGCCCATATGTGGTCAGACCACCTTGAACTGCCTGAACCACAGGACATGGGTAGGCTGGGCAGACACTGAGGGCCCCATGTTCTGGGGGCACTGCACAGCCAGCTCCTCTGGGGTCTCATCACCTCCCTGGGTTGCAACCATGGATTGGTACACTGCTCCCCCACTTTCTCTCTGAGAATCCACAGCTCTCTTTCTCCCTACCCAGTCCTGAGATACTGTTTTTCTCTTGTGCTTCTTCTCCTAGTCGCCCCCTACACCCCCTTCAGGACACTGATAATGGCTCCAATGGTAGGCTCTCAGGCAACTTCTGCTCTCCTCCCACCCACGAAGATCCCCAAGGCCAGGAAGTGGAGCCTCAATTCCTGCTTCCTTGGAGAAAGGGAAGAGGTAACCTACCAGAAGGAAACCTCAACTCAGAAAGGTATCCTACCTCATTCTAGAAAGCCTTCCCTAGCCCTGAAGACTAGAAACAACTAGCTATGCCCTTTGGTATGCACATATACTCTGAAACATCCAAAAACATTTTTTTGGTCTTACTTGAGAAACTGCTAGAAAGCCCAGCTCATCTGTGTTAGAAGGAAAGGAACTGGGTATTTGTCTTGGCCCTGACAGAAAAAAAATTAAGAAAGCTAAGTCAGTGTACCTATTCTAAAGGAGTAGAAGTTAAAAATGCAGACAATTAGCAGACAATGTGATGTTTTCCCTCTGTTTTTATTCCAGCTAATGGCGTGATAATGACTGTGGCGATTCAGAGTGTCTTGGCCATGCACACATGCTCTAGAAGGAAATCTGAAGTGTGGGAGTGACATCCACACAGGCTATTGGGTTCCATGTTCAGAACAACCACCCTACCTTCATCCCAGCACTCATACTTAGAGGCAGCCATGGTGGTTTTAAAAATAGGTCCACAAATTCTCTGATATGCTTTGCTTCAAAAGGTGGAGCCTGATTATCCTCTCCTTGAGTGAGGCTAGAATTAGTGACTTGCCTCTCACAAATGGGACGAAGTAGAAGTGAAAGTGTGCGACTTCTGACATGAGGTCATGAAAAGAGTGAATCTCAGTCTCAATGTTGCTTCTTCCTTATATCCTTAGTTGTAAAACTTCTGCTAGATTTCAGGTGGTTCTGAATGATGGTTGTTCTGTAGTTCAGTTGCAATTTTGATGTGGTTGTGAGAGGATTCAAGTACCATATTTACCTATGCTACCATCTTGACAGGAAGCCAGCACTTTTATAACACCCAATAAAATAAATTCAGAAATGTTTAAAAAAAAATGCTCATCTTTGCACCAGCTACAATAACCTGGGATTCACTTAGCAGCATGAACTGACAAATGCAGATGACTCATACAACAGTGACAGAACATTTGCTTGCATAAACCTCTAAGCTTCGCTGACCATTCTGGATCCTTCCAGCTCACTGCAACCCATGGCACACCCGGGCCCTCACTGTGTTTCTCAGTGGGATCTCATCCTTCAGGAAACATCCATGGCAGACAGCATATGTGAGCATCAGCCCAAAATAGACTGGATGATAGGTCTTATGATGAATCCCCCCATCTCTGTGGGCCTTCTCTCCCACACCTCCTCTCTTCACAAAGGGTGGGGGAGCTTCTGCAAGGAAAGGGTTGGACCAGATCCCTGTCTCTGACCCCACCTTGAACTTCCAGTTTTTGTTACTGTGCTAGTACTGAGCTGGAACCCACTAAATAAAGATGCAGTTTATCAGAGCCCCTGTATTATGATTGCCTAATCATGTGCTAGTGATGGGGGTGGGGCCACAGCAGTTTAACCCCCTCACCTTTTCCTGTAAGAGAGACGACGCAGCCCCCTCAGCCCTCTCTGGTAAAAATCTCAATGTACATTTAAATAAATCACAGATGGTCTTAGAAACTTGACCTCATTGGGTACTTATCAAGGGTGTTTGGAAAAAGTATAGGACAGTGATTCGCTCCACTTTGTCTTCCCATTACAGAGCAGAGACTGTGCTCCAAAGCCCTGGTGGCCCTGTCAGGTGGAAGTGAAATTGAACTAGCTACAGCCCCCTGGGGGCCTGCCTGCCCAGCCCCTTCCCTGCCTGCACCCCTCAGCCAGCTGACAGTAGGGTTTTCCCTGTGACAGTAGAATATGCTACCACGTAAAGAAATAGAAAGGCGTGGTAGGTATTAAAAGGCACGCAAATGTAAAATACAGCCACTACGGGTATCAGATGTAAGAAATCCTATCTACCAAAAAGATTTCACATAGAAAAAGTAAAAATTGTGGTAAATAAAATGTTAATTGGTATAGCTAAATTCAATGGGCAGGCATAGAAAGAAATTGCTCCTCATTGCTATATCTGGGCAACAATGCCAGTGTGGACTCTGAGCTCTCCCAGCTGTTTTCATGATCGAGATGGGCCCCCAGGCCCGGAGCTGGGAGAGCAGCCCGCTGGGCCATAAACAAAGATAATGCCACCACCAGGGTGCAGATGCTCAGCTTGGCAGTCCGTGGAGGCTGTCTCTCGGTTCATTAAAGCAACATTAAGATGCCCCCTTTCCCTCTATTTTAATATAAATAATAGAATGAAAATGTAATTACCACAGCTAACTTAATTAAGAACATCTCTGAAAGTTGCCCCTTCTCCCTGGTATAGAAAAGACGGAGTCATTTGTCCTCAACAGCTGCACCATTTCCTCCCCCAAAACAATCCCAGGAGACTGTTTAATCGGCCCCATTTTGCAGGTGAAGAAACTGATAGGGGTGGGGGTTAGCAGAGATGTGGCTTCCTTGAGGTAGCACCATCCCAAGGGGCTGCTGCACGGCTTGAACTCAGAACTAGCTGTACCCACAGGCCCCATAGGCCCTTGCTGGGAGGCCTGGGCTCTGGAGCCAACCTCCCAGGCTCAAGCCACAGCCACTGGCTCTTTGGCTGTCGGATCTTTGGCAATTTATCCAATTTCTGTCTTAATTTCTACATCTAGGCAACTCAATCAGGTGCATCCTGGCAACTGGCATAGATCTAGAAAATACACGGGTTCTTTTCTTCCCTTTTTTTCTCCCTTATTGAAAATGAACCTCTGTCTTGTGACTAGTCTGGACTTGGCAGTCTCACCCCAGGGCATCTGAGCTTCCTTTCACTCACTCCCACGTGGGAGACAGAAGGTTTGCAGTTAATTCATAGGATGAAAAGAAACACAGGTGGATCAGCAAGCCTGTGAACACATGATGAAGGCCAGAAAATCGCTTTGCTATAGCATCACTCCTAGTGGCCTTGGAAAATAGACCAGACAAAAACTGCTGAGAGGACTGGAGCTCCCAAATGGGATACCCATGCCCATGATGCAAAGACTCAGAAGCGCCCAGAGTGGGAGCTAAGTCAACATCTGCTCTGGGCTTCTGAGGGCCAGCTCAGACCCTGCCATACACGACGGGCACACAGCTGTGCCCCATGAGCTCCTGAGCCTCTGAACAAAGCCCCTGACCACCTGGAAGAACTGCAACTGGCGAAGGCTTTGCTGGCCCACCCAGCTTGGCCCTCTCAGGACATAGCACTGCAGCGCAGAGAGGCCTCCTGGGGCTTGAAAGGTTGAGTGGCAGCTTCCCTCCTATACACAGGCCTGGGTTGCCCTCTGCTCCCACCTCACCAGCCCCACACCACTCGTCTCTCCCCACTAACCTGGGGGAAGTATGGAGAACTGGTGGGCCTGTGGGGAGTGCTGGAACTGAGGCCTCCTGCTTCACCTGCCCCACCAGCCTGAGTTAATGCATTGGAGCGCACTCTTGCTCCCTAGGAGGAAGCCAAAGGGATAGCAGGTTGGCCTACTTCCCACAGGCCAGCAGAATGCAGGCCTATGAGTCAGGGAACCCTTGCCCTGGCCTTGTCACAGCACCTGAAGATGGGTTTTTCAACCAAGTGCTCCCTAGGTATGTACTGAACCACAATGGGTCCAGCTTGGAGGTGGGATTCGGGGAGCCATCTCATGGAGGAGATGCAAGGGTTTCTTTCCTGAGAGTTCAGGCCCAGAGTTCAGCTGGCAGAGGGAGCACCCTGGCCTCGCTGGGAGAGCAGGTAACTGCTGCTTCAGGATGGTATTTCAGGGGTGACTTGCCACCTCCAAGCATTGTGAGCTGGCGACAAGAAAGATCAGCCTAGAACTTCCCCAAGAGGTGATACCAGCAGGGGACCGGGACTACAGGACTAGCAACTCCCAGGGGATCCCACACTCCAGGCATCTCAGTGCTGGAGCCAGGCCACAGAGAGTCCAAGCCAGCAGGGCAGCTGTGGGTTACTGGGGGCCTGCTCCAGCTTATGCCTTAGGGCTTCTGCATCCTTCCAGGATCTTCAGACTAATAGCTCCTGGCTAGTTAGCAAAACGGGGAAGCTAGTGGCAGCCTTCCCTAGGCTAAAGAGAGATTTTCTTGGTGCTGAAAATCTATTGGATTTTGGGTGCGTGTGCCCAAGGGCTGGCTCTCCCTCCCAACCTGAGGCAGCATGCTTGGCTTTAGGCTCATCTGATTTAATGAGGGGTCTGTGTTCATCCACCCAAGTCTCTCCCTCTTCCTCACACTATCTCAGTGTCTTCATCTATTTTGTAAAGCACCAATTTATCGGATATTACCCTCATTTTAAATTATATAGATCAGTTTCAACATAATTCACCTACTCTTTCCTAACCCATTAGCTTATAAAAGCATTAGCAAATTGTCACACGTTTAAATGACCGTGTAATAGGTATTGGTTTTAATTGTCAGTACTTAAGTGGCCATTATAACGAAGTGTTTTGCTTCATAAGTCAGGTAAGCCCCTGACTCTCCAAGGAAAAATGGTTGAGACTTGGCTGCTGAAAGCCAAATGTGTAATCCACTGGTAACACACATATAGGATGCTGGTATTTTGACATTGGCCTCTAAAGTCTTTTTTGTCTTTTTTTTTTTATTATTCTGGCAAAATATACAAAACATAAAATTTATCATTTTAATCATTTAAAATGTACAGCTCATGGGCATTAAACACATTCACATTGTTGAGCAACCACCATCACCATTCATCTCCGGAGCTTCTTCATCTGCCCAGACTGAAACTCTGCATCCATTAAACAGCATCTCCCCAGTCTCCCCTCCCCCTGCCCATGACAACCACCATTCTACTTCTGTCTCTATGACTTTCACCACTCTAGGTACCTCATGTAAGTGAAATCATACAGTATTTGTCCTTCTGCGTTTGGTCTATTTCACTTAGCATAATGTCTTCAAGGTTCACATTGTGGCATGTGTGAGAATTTCCTTTTTAGGGCTAAATAATATTCCACTGTATGTATTTATCACATTTTGTTTATCCATTCATCTATTGATGGACATCTGGGTTGTTTCCACCTCCCAGCTATTGTAAATAATGCTGGTACTGGCCTCAAGTGTCTCAGTTTTGTTTTAGGTTCCAATCCCCGTGTTTTCCTTTTGCTTCCTCACCCACTTCTAATTCATGCCTCCCTGTGACTGACACTAGATTCTGCTGTGGCTCCTCAGTAAATTCTGTTAAGCTTCCAAAGCAACATGAGTTCTAACATCAATGTGAGAGATAAAATTCCAAAATGCAAAAGGGGCCTTAGCCAGTTTCTGGATTACCAATCCACCGGAGACTCTAAAAAAGTTTGAAACCCTGTTCCATTTTAAAAGGTGCATGCACTCCCACAAACATTACACTTCTGTTTCCATGGACACCTCTGAGCCTATCTTTAGTCCTTAGGTTTATCTTTGCTCTAGATAATTAATTTCTTCCCCAAAAGTTGTAAATCAAAGGTTTTCAAAACACAGTATGGTTAAAATACACGAGTAAAGCAAATGATCACTCTGGTTTGACAATTACATAAAGCTGAGTGTCTATATTTGGAACTTCCCTGACATGGAACAAAGAACAGGAAGAAGATCTTGGGCATTTACAAAGCATCTCCAAAGGACCCGCGAGGTCAGGAGCAGAACACACAGTTCCATCCCAGGTGCAGAAGGGATCGGTGACAGCAGGCACCCAGGGAAAATGGCTCGAGAGGAAAGCTTGCCACGGCAAGAGGCAGAAACTCCTCACTCTTTCCCAGGGCCTGCTCATTCCCTCCTGATCACTGGCAACTTGGCCACAAGTTTACTCTCACACCTGCTTGCTTAAGCATTAAGGGTTTCTCAGCCCAGGGAATCAGTTAGGAAGCCAGATACTCTGGTTTCCAATTTAACCCCACATAAATTTGTGCTCCTTGCCCCGAGAAGGGCTTCAGTGGGGCTGGAAGGCGGAGTTCCACCTGAGGGCAGTGCCCCAGAATGGCCCTGGCTGCTGGTCTTAGCACCTTCACTGCAGAGCTCTGTGATCAGCCAGTATAGTCTACTGAGGAAGGGAGTGTTTTTGCAAATCTCTCATGTCTGAGCAGGAAATACTGATCTGGCTGGACTTAATAGTATTTGAGACTGAGCCTGGGCTGAGATGCTGAGATGTGTTGGAGGGTTTGTGCTCTGACATCCAGGCATCTTTACAGAAGGTGATTTATACGGGGAAAGCAGGTCCTTAGGTGAGCATATCTAGGGCAGAGCCAGGTGTGTGTGTGTGTGACCTGCCCATGGCACTGTGGTTCTCATCTGGATTCCATGGCACCCTCTCCCCATGCCTTTCCCATTCACGGAGATTCTCTGAAGTCATCCCTTGCTTTCAGGCCCTTCTCACCTTACCCCTCCTCAGCAGGGTCTTGCAGCTACTCTGACCAGAGTCAAACCCTCATTCTTGCTTCTACCACCTCTCCTTTTATAAGTGCCTTTTTCCATGTAAATACAGCCCCTTTCCACCACACACTTCCTAATTTCAATCAGTCATGCACTTAACCATCTCTAAAATGAGAGGCAGTAAGATACAGTGATTAAAGCATGACCCAGGGAGTGGCAGACATGGATTCAATCCAAGCTCTTGTAAGCAAGGTGATCCTGCACATGCTACGCTGTCTGTCAGCCTTAGTCTCTTCATCTATAAGAGAAAAAGTCTAATGACCAAGTCATGGGGTTGTTAAGAGGATTAAATGAAATAAGCTTGATTGGCTTAATCTTAATCTTGTGACCTAGGGTATGTGACATGGGCTGGCCCAATCAGTGAAGCTCAGGACCTAGAAGATTTGAGGAGGAGAAATTTCCTTTTGTTTCAATGACATATAGTCTATGAGGCCTTTAACCCTAAGAGCCATTAGGTACCAAGGAAGCCAGGCTGAAGAACAGGCTGACCACAAAGGAGGGCAGAGAGGAAAGAGCTGACAGAAATTGAGCCAGAGCCCAATTAAACCACATCTGATCCCTCTACTATTTCACTTATGTGACCATGAAATTCCTTTTATTCAAAAATTTCAAGTGCATTTCCTTTCATTTACAACCAAAAGCATTCTAACTGATTTAGTATGAAAAGCACCTAACAAGCACTTAATAAATGGTAGCTATTGTTATCGACTTGAGGATTTAAAAGATCATGTAAATGAGATTGTATAAAACCAGTACATTAAACAGGTCGTGTAAATCCCTTCCTCCATTCCTCTCTCTTGCCCTCCCTCCTAACTTTTTCTGGAGCAACATGTCTGTCACTTAAAGTGGATTTTCTGTTCTGTAGCAACATCTACAGCTCTGGGCCATGCTCTGGGATTTTGCCCAGAGCCCTTAGCCTTCACTCTACCAACCAGAGCATTTCCAATCTCCACATTCAGAGTCTAACTCAGGCAAATCTTTTTTTCTATGAGACTGGAATGAAGGGGAAAAGGTCTCATGTGGTGGTTCCCCCCCAAACAGAGCCTGCCCACCTCTCAAGGTGCAAGTATATTCCACCTCTTCCAGGAGGTCCTCCAGCTCACTCAGGCCATCACCCCTTGCTCGTCTCAACTCACACTTGTTGTGGTTGGGCAGATATTTCCCCCTTTCCCTGTGTGTCGCCTGTGCATCATTGATGTTGTTTCTTCAGTGTTCTTATGTGTGTGTCCTGGGGCTCCTTAAAGTTGGGAACATACTGACTTCATTTTTAATTTCCCATAGAGCCTAGTAGGATGCTTGGCACATAATGAGCACCCAGCGTCTTTTTGATAATTGATTATCTCATTAAATGAGGCAAACTTGTAATATGATAGTAATATAAAAAATTGACTCTGAGCCTTGCCTCTCTCCTAAATTAAATGTAGGAAATAGGGAGTTCTCTGCTTCTCCATAAAGCCCCAGGGTACCAGGGCTCCTCACAGACTAAACACTGGACAGCTTGCGCCCTTGCTGTTTGAGCCCAATCCTGGCATTGGTGTCCAGAACAGAGGGTGCTAAGTCCTTCTTCTAAGGAAGCATGGTCATCAGAAAGCACGAGGTTCAGGAGCTACTTCCTTAGCTGCCCCTGTCTGGCCTTAGAAGGAGAGAAGAGCCCTCAGCTTCCTCTTTCCACTCTCCACAGGCTGCTAATGCCCCTGAGCCCAGCTGCAGAGGCAGAGTGCTCTGACCCCCCGCTGCGGGCCTTCAGAGTGGGGTGCATGCCCACAGCAGGAGCTGGTGCCTCCTCGCCTGGCCTGCCGTCTTGGGGCTGATGCACGGATGGCCCCCTTCGCAGCAATGAAATTGCCTGCTTTGATGAACTAATTACAGCAGTACACTCTGTGTTCACCAGTTGTCACAGTGTCGCTGCTGTTATTGAAATCCAATTCCTCAGGGTGGAGGCAGGGAGCCAGGGCAGGGGCTTCAGCTGGCAAGAGCAGGAACCCAGCTGACTATAGCAACCATGAAGGACGGGTTGCCAATATATAAATTCTTCCGTCAACAAGCACAGAACGTGCTCATAACTCTATCATTGTACCCAGGGCTCTGCTACAATTCCTGTCCTCCTTGTGGTTAATGGCATGTTAGCCTACTGATGCCACATAACCCACTTCATTCATCCAGGGGGAGGCTCCTGCCCACAACTGAAAGCTGATTTGTGAATTCAGACTGATGAATTTCATCAGTAAATCTATTTCAGAATGAGGCAGTAACATTCCCACACCAATTAATGTATCTTAGCAGATGTTTAATTTTTAATATCCTGCTTTGAATATATATTACCTGATAATGTACATACACTGAAAGTATTTTTTATTTCCAGTCATTAAATCTCAATCAAACCAGTAAACATCCCAAACTGCTACAGAGGCACAGAAATTCCACTTCCGTTTTTATGAAGTAGCCGCGGATTATTGTGGTGTAAAATAAATGAGCTGCTAATACAATTTAAACAGAACAGCAGCAACAAAGCCACAGGTGCCACGTCCCTAAGTGCAAAGCCCCCTGAAGGGGGCGGGCCTGAAGCCTAGCTCTGCCCCTCTGAGTGCCCCAACCACTTTCTTCTTCCCACCGGCGGCCATTCCCCCTGAGGAAGGGGGACAGCCGTCGAGCTGCCTCACAGGGCTGTGCAGAGGGCTAAGTGAACTAGCAGGTGCAGGGAGTTTAGAACTGTGGCTGGCACCACTCATTTGCTCCTATTATTATTTTCTCAGTGACACAATAGATAAAAGGAAGTAAGGAAAGTACTTCTTCAGGTACGGCTTGAGTGTCAGGACCAAGGCAGAACCTGTTTCCAGCCTTCTCCTCCCTCGTGTTGCTCACTGGGGAAAGCAGAACCTCAGTTTCCCCAAGTGCAGGCCCAGACGGGCAACCTCAACTCCCAGGTGCGGCAGAGCCCATGGGCAACCACAGGTTCTCCCTGAAGTGACCGATGCCAGCTAGGAGACAAGAAGAGAATAGACTTGGCCTGTCCCCTAAGCCTCAGGGTGCAGACAGGATGAGGCGCGATGGAAACTCCTAAGCAAGACACGGTCGCCAGGCGTGGGGGCCGCGCTTCTGTTTTCTTACTGCTCCTTTCCCCGCGGGCGCAGCGCCAGCTGCCTGGCTGCCTGGCTGCCTGCTGGGCCTCCCTTCTCTTCCTTCTTTGTCTCCTCACCTCCTTCTCTCCTCTCATTCTTTTCTTGTTGCCATTTCTGACACTGACCGCTGTTCTGCACTAGCCTTCGTTCCAGTTGCTTCGTCTTTCCTGACGACCTCACCTGGAAGCTCATTCCCAGAGCCATTCCTTCTAAGGGGCTTGTCTAACATGGTCCGGCTTTTGCTCTCACCGTGGGGGGATGCGGGAAATAGAATGGAAGCCTATTATGTGGGATGGAGCAGGGGCCTCAGTGGGTCTTGAGGGGAGCAAAGCCTCATGTGGTCAATGCACTCTCCCACTTGGCCGAGCTGGGAGGACAACCCTCTCGAGCTCCAGAGCTGGGTTCCCTCCTCCCACAGTGGAGATAAACTGGGTTGGACAGGCTGTGAGTCCCATTCTGGCTGACTTTTGAGTGTCTGCCACATGCCACGTGTGGTGTAGGTGCCCCAGTGGTCTCACAAGGCCAAAATCAAGGTGTCAACTGGCAGATGTCCTTTTCTGGAGACTCTAGGGGAGAACACATTTCCAAGGTCATTTAGTCTGTCAGCAGAACTCAATTCCGTGTAAATAGAGGACTGTTTCCTGGCTGGCATGGGGCGTTTCCTTGTTTGCAGCCAGAGGTGATGCTCAGATTCCAAAGGTCACCACATTCCCTGGTTCCTGGCCCCTTTAAAGGCAGAAATAGCCAATGAGTCCCAAGAGCTCATTGACCTCCTCACCCACCTCATCTCTCCTCCTGTCTTGTTTCACCATATCTCATGGACTTCAGCCAAAGAAATTTCTCTGCTTTTAAGGGCCCAAGTGATCACATTGGACCCATCAGGAAAATCCAGGGTAACCTTCCTATTTTAAAGTCAGCTGATTTAATTGCAACTGCAAAGCCCCATTAGAGCCGTATCTAGATTACTGTTCAGTTGGATAGTCACAGATGGGAATCTTGGGGGGACATCTTTAGAATTCTGCTGACCTCACCCAGCAGGAGACTGACCTGGGAGTGAGGGCTCCCTCTCCCCACAGAGGAGAGGAGGGGCTGCATGAGGTCTCTAGTTGCCATAAGCACAAGGTCCCTGGAGGCCATCAGCATGGCAGCAGCCCCCTTAGGCAGTTAATGTCTCATCCAGCAAGGGTTCCCTCAATGCCATAAAGTCCCTCACTATTCTGGCTTGGTCTGCCCCCAAAGGCCCTAAAAAAGAGAGCGCAGCAGGGAGGCTCCTGGAGCCCAGCTCACCGCATGTCTGGCTATGCCTGGTCCACACACACTTTGCATGGGGAGAGGAGAGGCTGCCTTGTTTGCCTTTTGGTGTTTGCCTGAACTGTCTGCTTGAACCTATTACCTCGTTTAATCTTCACCACTGCTCTGAGTCAGATACAACTATTAGCCCCATTTAAGATAAACTAGCTAAAGTTGTATATGTTCTCAAGGTCCCCAGCAAACTGAAATTTGAACCTTGGTAAGTGGCTCCAGAGCCCACATGCCTCATAAACATTTTACCGGAACATCCCCCAAACACCCAGCCATCTCTGCAAGCTGGAAAAATGTCACTATTCGAACCAGCTCTCTTAAAATGGGGAAGATGCTGGCTTTGGGTTTCCCTGGCTTGTTTTCCAAAATGATTGTTTTAGCACAGACATATTCCCACCCCAGGCCATCTCAGGCCTCCCTCAGGGGCACCAGGCCAGGCAGCATTAAAAGTTGGCTCCTTTTCAGCACCTACAAAGTTCCCTGCGGGGGCAGTGGGAGGGCAAGAAAGGAGTTGGGAAAAGCCTAGATTCCGAATATAAAAATGCCTGTTACATTTGCAAGAGATTAACCCAAACAAATTCACTGAGCTTTGCACCATTTCTTGGTAAATGGATATAAACAACTACCCTTTTCTTCCCCTCTGTTGTGCAGAAAGTTCAAAAAGAGGAAAATATAAGGAAGATGAGTGAGATATCACAGGGCAGAAGGAGAGAAACTTCAGAGGAAGTGACGAATGCATGGGGTACTGACCATCACTACTGATACTAGAAATTTGTGCTTGCTCCCTAATAATGCATCAGTGTTGTCCAGTGGTTCCATAGAACAACTGTAATGGATTGAGTTTTTCATTCAGGAAAGCCTATGCATCTGTAAGCTCTAAACTCAAGCCCCCTATTGGAATTAGGCCAACAAAGGGTGGAACTGAGCACAGGACAGAAAAGAATAAACCTTACATTTTAACTCCTCAAGCCACAAATGTCAATAAAACAGAGTGCCAGCCCTGCACCATCCTCTCCTCCCACCCCCATGGTGCCAACCAGTCTGTCACTATCTCAGGGGGCTCACTCCAGGACAGCAGCAGAACCCCTCTGTGTCTTTATCTGCAAAGCAGAGGGACTAATCACGGCTCACAGTCTGAGATCCGAGGTTCTCCTGAAATCAACTGATGTTCAATATTTAACATGGCTTAAGAAAACCATGCATTTAGGAGCAGTAAGCCAGAAGAGTGCTGATAAATACCAATCCCATGTGACAGATCGGCTTATCAGTGGGGATCAAAGGCTGTGAGTGGTACTTTGGTAGATTTTGTGTAGTTCCAGTATGATTTCATTAAAAACAAAACAGAAAACACACACAACACAGTTTTGATATAATTTCAGACTTACAGGCAAGAACAGAATTAAGAAATCTCATGTACCTCAGTCTAGTAGCTTATCAGAACAAAGCCTGCCAACAATCACATGAACGAGCTTGGAAGCAAATCCTTCAGCCCCATGGTCTTGCCAAAAGAACGTGTCGTTACACTGTCTTAATCCATTCGGAGTGTTATAGCAAAACATCACCGTCCTGGACGATGTCTGAGATCAGGGCACCAGCCTGGTCAGGTGAGGGGCCTCTTTCGGGTTGCGGATTTCTTGTCATATCCTTACAGGGTGAGAGAGGAGGGAGTACTCTCAGGCCTCTTTGATAAGGGCAATAATCCCACCCATGAAGGCTCTGTCTTCATGGCCTAATCACCACCACCCCTACACCCCCTTCTAAGACCAT
Organism: Miniopterus natalensis; assembly: GCF_054644295.1. Taxonomy (NCBI): domain Eukaryota; kingdom Metazoa; phylum Chordata; class Mammalia; order Chiroptera; family Miniopteridae; genus Miniopterus; species Miniopterus natalensis. The sequence goes on along the minus strand of NC_142087.1, from coordinate 37,655,718 downwards.
CACCTTGAAAGTTAGGTTTCAAAGTATGAATTTTGGAGAGACACATTCAGAGCATAGCATCCACTTTTTAACGTTGCCAATCTGATAGGTGAGAAACAGTATATTTTCGTTTTAATTTGCTCTCTTCTTATTAAGAGTGATGTTGAATTCTTTTTCATATATTTAAGAAATATTTCTATTTGTTTTTGTGATTGTTCATGTCTTTGCCCGGATATATGTTAACCATATATGTTGCAAGTATTTTCTCCCAGATCTTCATTTTCTTTTGATATGCAAAATTATTTTTCCGTAGTGAAACTTATCAGTCTTTTGTTTCATTTAGATTTTGAGTGATAGCTTTTCCCTATACCCAGTTTATAACTCATAAAGAAATTCATCTGTGTTTTCTTCTGGTTATTGTGTGATTTCATGTCTTACATTTGGGCCCCGACCCAGTTTCTTTTTGTGTATGGTGTGCGTATGGGTCTAATTTTTATCTTTTTCCAAATGGTTAACCAGTTGTCCCACCACCACTAAGAAGTCTGTTTTTGCTCTAGTGACTTAAAATGCCACCCTTATCATATACTAAATTTTCAGATGTAGTTGGGTCTATTTCTGATCTTTCTCATCTGTTCCACAGCTCTTCTTATCTGTTCATACATCAGTAAAACAGCTCTAATTATAGAGGTTTTATAGCATATCTTAATGTCCAATACAGTAGTCCCCCCCCCTTTTTTTTAATGTTCTTGCTATCTCTGCACTCTTGTTTTTTTCCATACAAACTTTAGTATCAACTTGTCTGGGTTTTAAAAGTTTGTTGGTATTTTGATGAAGATTTTGTTAAGTTTATAAAATAGAATTGACATCTTTATCTTGCTGAGTAGTTCTATCCAAGAACAAGGGATGCTTTAACATTTGTTCTGGATGCTAGAAGTCTGTATTTGATCTCAACTATTTCAGATTATTTTATGTTGAATTTACACCATTATGTTGAAGGTGCTACATTTCTTTTTCTGTTATGATGTGTTTTCTTTGTTCTTTTAGCTTTTAATTTTATTTTGGTATTTAAGAATGTTTAAAGTTTATTCTAGTGATTACTTTTATACTCATACCTTTTTAACTGCCACTAGTCTCTTGTTATTTTATTTTTATCTTTACCATGTCTCCCATTAATTGCATATAAAACAATCAGTGAGATTATTCTGCTTCTTTTCTGTTCTCTTCTCCTCCCACTGTTGGTTGATTTATCCTTTGTGAGACTATATAACACATAACATGACATATAGTGTATAAAATGTTATTCTCCCACCCTTGTTCTGACTTATTGTAGTCATGGATTTACAATTATATATAAGCTCATATAAGCCCTTTTGTTGAAGAAATTTTCCCTTCCGCTTTGTTTTTTTTTAAGGCCACACACATTTTTGTTTGGGGATTTTTGTTTGTATGTTTGTTTGTTGCATTAGTTTGTGAAACACTGAAAATCAGAACCTTTAAAACATCATGTGAGCCTGGCCAGCACAGCTCAGCAATTGAGCATTGACCTAGGATCCAAGAGATCTAGGTTTGATTCCTGGTCAGGGCACATACCCAGGTTTCGGGCTCAATCCCTAGCAGGGGGCATGCAGGAGGCAGCCGATCAATGACTCTCATAATTGATGTTTCTATCTCTCTCTCCCTCTCCCTTCCTCTCTCTGAAATCAATAAAGTCATGGTATTTTTTTAAAAAATCATGTGAGTGGGAGAAATGCCTCTCATGCATTTCAATTGCTTTCTCTGAGCCATTTTTTTTACATCTTTCTTTATATTATTTATATTTTTTAGTTACTTTTCTACCTTTTTTAAATGCTCCTTCCTATCTGTTGATGGTTAAGCTTTTGAATTTCTGAGTCAAGGTGGGATTTTACATCCTAAAATGCTTGCTTGATGATATTGAATTCAGTTTGAGTGTTATGTTACACTTAGCCCTGCTTTGTGACCATTTGGGGGAAGAAGAATTTTATCAACTGAAGGGTTCTTTCTGTTACAGTAGTTGTGTATATATTTAGTGTTTCCCTGCTCATTTCACTGAGTGGCTTACAAGATGCCTCATCCAGGGCACCTCTTCCATCAGTGTATGGAAGTGTGCTTTCTTTAATGGCTGGCTTTTTTTTTTTTTGGACGAGTGTGGGTGAATGTCTTTTGCTTCTCTCTTGCCCTGCAGAGCCCTAAAACTTCTCTCTTTGGCTTCTTTCTTCCATATACCCATTCTCCAAAGAGTATGTTTCCTTCCTTAATAGCTTCTCCCCCAAAAGCAATGTTTACTAAAGAGTACTCCCTTTAGTCATGCTCCCTCAATCGGCATGTTTTCACTTAAGTGTTTTAGATCAATCTTAGTCCAACCACCAGGTCACTGCTTCTATTCCATTCTGTTTTTCCCAGGCTTCCCATGCCTTCTATAGTCTTGAGATGGGGTCATGAAAAACAGCCTGCTGGGGTTTGGCGTTTGTTTCTCTGCTCGCAGGTAGTTAAGTTCAGGTGTTCTCTGTCTTCCTGTGCTGCTGATTTGGGCTCTACATGACCCCCTGGCTCTTTCTGTCATTCCCCATTGAGTTTTGGAGTGTATGTTGAGAGACCCAGATTGATGCAGCTGCCATTACTTCGACTACACAGAATTCTTGAAATGCTTTGATTAACATAAAAGTAGAAGGACTTACTTGATATTTTTAAAATTTCAAAAACCTATCATCAAAATGAAATGCATTATATCAAATTTCAAATTTGGAGGGTATCTTCAGTTCTAACCTAATTCTGTGCAATTTGACAAACAAAATCCCAAAATGTGATATCGTTGGAGGGAAAACAATAAAATGTGTCCGTGGTGGTGTTACTATCGGGAACCTCTAGAGTGACCTTGCCTGACCCTGAATCCCCAGGAGTCTAATCACACCCCAGTGAAGCTGGTGGAGGCTGTCACAGGCCCTAAGCCAAGGGGAGTAAACAAGACCCCTGCAGGAGTCCTTCCCCCCCCCAGCACAGAGCCTGAGTCTATGCAGATCGCAGCCCTCTCTGGGGGTCTGGCTGGGGTGTTTCTGCTCACACAGGCACCAAGTTGTCACTCACCCACACCCTGGCATTTGTCTCTATCAAAGAAAGAAGAGAGAAACAAGATGGCGGCGCAGGGAACAACTGCACCCGCTGCCTCCCACAACCACATCAAAATTACAACTAAAACACAGAACCACCGTCACTCAGAGCCTCCTGAGATCTGGCTGCACAGAAGCCCCACAACCAGGGAGCTGAAGCAGCACTGAGACCGGGAGGAGGGGCGGAGACGCGGGCGGATCGGGGCTGAATCACAGAGACGCGGCCGCGGGCCCACACCCGGTGCCGCGGGGTAAACCCGGGAGGGAGTCTCGGCGGTGGGGGTTTCCCGGAGGAGGGAGGGTCCCAGCCCCACAGCAGGCCCCAGCCCAGGGCTCCAGGCCCAGAAGAAACGTCCCCACACCTTCGGGCTGTGAAACCAGCGGGGACTGTCCCTGAGGGTCGCGGAGGCTGCAGGAGCCCCGGCAGCTCCTCTAAAGGGCCCGGCACGGACTCACTCAGACGCTCCCTCTGAGCCCAGCACCGGGCAGCAGCTGAAAGGACCCGGGACACTCGGGGAGGAACTAACCTGCCTGAGATCCGGGCGAGAGGTGGAGGGGCGGCTTCTTCCCAGGCAGAAGGGCTGGCGGAGGCCATGGCTCCTTTGGCGAGTCCTCCCCGCACACAGCCGGCAGGCAGGCGCCATGTTTGAATCGCCAGCACCTGACTCTCACCTTGGCCCCGCCCCGGGATTCCCGGAGGCCCCGCCCCTCCCCACCTGCAGCTCATCCAGGCCATTTCCAGGGGCTTTTCTGTGCAAGCGGCCTCTCAAGTCTTATGCTTAGGACTTTCCTAAAATCTCTCAAACAAGCAGCAGCGGGCCCCATACAGCTTGATAAGTGGCCCCAGGCCTGGCACTAGCGGCAGCTGCATTGGCTCATAGCTTGGCCTCTCCTGGACACTGCCAAGCTCAGCACAAGTAGCAGCCAACTATGGTTTGCTGTGTAGCTCATGCTGGGTGGCCCTGGGCAAGGCACTGGCACAGGCTGGCTTTGTACCTCCCAGGAGGCCCCAGAGACAGTGCACCTGGTGGTCAGACTCGAACACACTGGATTACAACCCTACCACATCCACCAGTGACACACTCAAGGGGCGCACTTGGTGAACACCAAAGCCCCACTAAAGTAAATCCTGCTCCATAGGGGTGTCTCCAGCACAGCAGCTCTCTGGCTGTAGTTGCAGCTGGTCCTCACAGCTGATTGGCCTGGAGGTCAGTTCCTCCCAGGGATGCCAATGGCAACCAAGGCTCAACTACAACAGGACAGTGCACACAGCCCACACAGGGGAGCACCTAAAAAGCCCAGCTCAGGTGACTGGGGAGGCTGAGCCACTGGATCTTACAGGACACCTACTACACAAAGCCACTCTACAAATTCCAGGAGACATAGCAGCTCTACCTAATACATAGAAACAAACACCAGGAAGCAGCCAAAATGGGGAAGCAAAGAAATAGGTCACAAAGGAAAGAACAGAAGAAATCTCTAAAAAAGGAACTAAATGAAATAGTTCCAAGCAAGCTAACAGATACAGAGTTCAGAATAATGGTTATAAGGATGCTCAAGGATATTAGTAAGAGTATGATGAAAATAATTGAGAAAATCGATGACATAGTAAAAGACCAATTTGAAATGAAGGCTAGACGAACTGAAATGAAGAATAATTCACAGGGAATCAACAGTAGAGTAGAGGACGCTGAGAATCAAATCAGCAATTTGGAATATGAAGAAACAAAAAACACCCAACCAGAAGAGCAAAAAGAAAAAAGAATCCAGAAATATGAAGATAGCATAAGGAGCCTCTGGGACAACTTCAAGAGGCCCAACACTTGTATTATTGGGATGCCAGAAGGAGAGGAAAGAGAGCAAGAAATTGAAAACCTATTTGAAAAAATAATGACAGAAAACTTCCCCTACCTGGGGAAAGAAATAGACTTACAAGTCCAGGAAGCACAGAGGGTCCCAAACAAGAGGAACCCAAAGAGGCTCACACCAAGACACATTATAATTAAAATGCCAAAGGTTAAAGACAAAGAGAGAATCTTAAAAGCAGCAAGAGAAAAGCAGTTAGTTACCTACAAGGGAGCACCCATACGATTGTCAGCTGATTTCTCAACAGAAACCTTGCAGGCCAGAAAGGAGTGGCAAGAAATATTCAAAGTGATGAAAAACATGGAACTACAACCAAGATTGCTCTACCCAGCAAAGCTATCATTTAGAATTGAAGGTCAGATAAAGAGCTTCTCAGACAAGGAAAGCCTAAAAGAGTTCATCACCACCAGACCAGCACTAGAGGAAAAGTTGAAGGGTCTTCTTTAAGAAGAAGCTAATGAACAAAAGAATCTGATGAACTAAATAGATCCAGAGATATTGACACATGTAACAGATGATCATATTTCAGAGGGAAGAGGGGCGGGGGGTGGAGGGTGGGAAGAGATTAACCAAAGAAGTTATATGCATATATGCATAACCCATGGACACAGACAATGATGGGGTGAAGATCTGGGGAGGGGGTGGGAGCGAAGTGGAGGGGGTCAATTGGGGGGGGGGAATAGGACACCTGTAATACTTTCAACAATAAAGATAAATTTAAAAAGAAAAAGAAAAAGAAAAAGGGTGAGTCTGTAAACAAGTGCAGTAAACAACTGTGTGATTTCTTTACCCTTTTCTTCTCACCTTTAACCCTCCTTTCCACAAGACAGACAAATGGACAGAAATACAAGTACAAGGACAAAGACATACAGCAACCTGGAGCTGCTCCAACAGTCTAGCCTTGCCTCCCTTAAGCCCCCTTCAAATGCAGTGGTGACGCAGGATCTGACAGTCCTTATTCAAAAGGAAGTGATTGGCAACTGTTGGCACTGCTTCTGCCCTGCACACCCACGTCTCCAGCTCATGGTGCTGCCCAGAGATCAGGGGGACAAAGGTCCTGCACCTCAGTCTGTCAGCACCACTCAGGACTTCTAACGACCAACTGACCCTTGAGGGGCCTGGGCCACTATCTTTATTACAGAACATTAGTCCTCATAGAGTTGTCATGCTCTGATGCAAGGAGAATGAGCAGAGTATTAAGATCTGTAAAAATTTTGTTTCTGGAACAAGTGATGAGCATGAGGTGCAGAACTTGGGGGTAGCTCAGGATGAACATCAGCCTAGCCTGCCTCTTGCCCCCTCTCCATGGAGCTGGCCTCACACTGCATCCTTTACCATTTCCTGTGAGCAGCTGAGTTCTCAAGCAGGTTGAGGGGGTGGGGCAAAGAAAAATCACAATAATAAAGATCTTTCCTCTCTCTTCTGCAGTTTTCCTGCAGTACCAAAGATTTCTTTTGTGCAAAAACAAAAAGAAAAAAAAGTCTTTCATCTGCCAGGATTTTTACTTATCACGTATGAAAGGGTATCGTCTTCCACACATTTTGAAATGCCTTAAAAACTGGTATCAAAGAGTCCAAGGCCCATTAATCTAAATTGCTTTAACACTTAGAGAAGAATAAAAGGCACTTTCTAAAATCTACAAATGAGTTTAACCTACAAAATTACAGATTAAATGCTTGGGGGGAAAAACTTAGGTTCTCAACTTGGAACAAACATCTTTAAAGGGAAAGAGAAATATTACTTCAATATTTTAAAATCATGTTTTGAAATATGTGAGAAAAAGAAAGATATGAACCTAGACACGATGGAAAAAGACAGGAAAAACAATTCTAGTTCTGCTAAGACTGGTCACCATTAAATTTCACTCAATATAGTTTCCTAAGGAGGCATCAGCTCCACAGGCTATTTTTACCACCTTTGCAAAAACCCATATGCATGAATCAAAACTACTAAGTCATTTTTCCCCCTTGAAAAAGATACAAAGTTCTCAAGGTTTAGACCTGAATTCTCAATTGATACAGTTGGTAGGAAAAAGGTCATCTTATTTTTAGCCTCTCCCATTTAAATTTATTATCCAGTACTCCAATAGTAAAAAATAGAATGAAAGGCTTATAACATTTGATAGTCTTGATTTTGCAGCCCCAGCCAGAATGGGGAAACTATAATAATGTAATAACATCTTAATCTTACTTCCTGCATATCTCTAAAGAACTATCAGTTTTACCAGGCCATTTTAAGTCTAATTAATCCCATCATCATTCCTGACTGGTAGGTTCTATGGAGGTGGGGTCTGGGGGTCCTCCCCTTACCAGGTGATAAAATGTCATAGATGAGGAAGGCCAAGACTTATTGAATACCTACTATCTGCCAAGCTCTGTACTCAGCCCTTTGTATTTTTTCTATCATTTAATCTTTGTGCCATCACTAAATGGTTGAGATTTGGATAGATTGTAAGGATACCCACAAATGGATAAATTCCTAGAAACGTACAATCTCCCAAAACTAAATCAAGAAGAAACAGAAAATCTGAACAGATTGATTACAGCTAATGAAATTAAAGCAGTAATAAAAACAAAACAAAACAAAAACTCCCAACAAACAAAAGTTTTGAACCAGATGTCTTCACAGGTGAATTTTACCAAACATTCAAAGAAGAACTAACACCTATCTTTCTCAAACTATTCCAAAAAATTCAAGAGGAAGAAAGACTCCCAAGCTCATTTTACAAGGCCAGCATTATCCTAATTCTGAAACCAGATAAAGACACTACAAAGAAAGAAAGTTACAGGGCAATATCCTGATGAACATAGATACAAAAATCCTCCACAAAATATTAGCAAACCAAATTCAGCAATACATTAAAAAGACCATACACCATGACCAAGTCGGATGTATTCCTAGGATGAAAGGTTGATACAATATTTGCAAATCAATTATTGTGATATGCCACATAAACAAAATGAAGGATTAAAATTATATGATTATATCAATAGATGCAAAAAAACCATTTGACAAAATCTAGCACCCATTTATGATAAAAACTCTCAGCAAAGTGGAAATAGTGGGAACATATCTCAACATAATAAAGACTATGGCAAAGCCACAGCTAACAATCATAATCAATGGGGGAAAACTAAAAGCATTTTCCTCAAGATCAGGAACAAGACAGGGATGTCCTCCACTTCTTTTATTCAACATAGTACTGGAAATCCTAGCCACAGCAATCACATAAGAAGAAATAAAAGGCATCCAAATTGGAAAGGAGGAAGTAAAACTGTCATTATTTGCAGATGGTATGACACTGTATATAGAGAATCCTAAAGATTCCACACAAAAAAAACCCTATTAAAACTGATAAATAAGTTCAGTAAAATAGCAAGATACAAAACAAATATTCAGAAAGCAGTTGCATTTTTTTAAAATATATCTTTATTGATTTCAGAAAGAGGAAGAGAGAGAGAGAGAGAGAGAGAAACATGAATGATGAGAGAGTCATCATTGATCAGCTGCCTCCTGCAACCCCCACAACCCAGGCATGTGCCCTGACCAGGAATCGAACCACCACCTCCTGGATCCTAGGTTGATGCTCAACCACTGAGACCATTTATATACCAATAATCAACTATCAGAAAGGGAAACTAAAAAAAACTCTAATTTACAATTGATGATTACAAACAGCATGGAGATTCATTTAGAAACTAAATTATAGAACAAAGCATAATTTTTAACAAATTTTTAATTGAATTTAGAGAGAGAGAAGCATCAATAATGGGGAATCGAACCAGCAACGCTTTGTGCATGGGACAACACTCAACCAACTAAGCCACAATGGCCAAGGCAATCCGAACAATTTTCTATAATGTTTTTAGCTACCAGTGGCAGTAAAATAGACATCACCACTGTTAGATCCTTATTGGGGTTTTCAGAAGCATGCCTCTGACATGTATGTATGAGAGCAGTAAGGCTGGAACAGGGACTGTCATTTCTGTTTATCTCAAATGATCTTTAAGTGCAGGAAAAAGCTGCTACTACATTCCTCTCCTAGGTGACTGTCATTTAGATCTGATGGCCCACAACTTCTCCACTGTGCAGTTGTTAGTCCAAGACAGGTAGATTCTCTTTGCCAGATGTTCTCCCTAAGCCAGCACACCCACCCCATCCTCCTCACCCTTCTTTGGGGGCTCAGAGTAGAGACCTGCTTACATCATGCTGTGACAGCCATTTCTTTCCCCAAAAAAGATGGCTGGTTGGTCTCCAAGGCCACAAACAACAGCTGAGACGAGGCAATCTCAGCTAGAAGATCTAGCTTCAGAATGAAAAGAGCAAGCAGATAATAAACATGTGTTGCAGGAAGTTAAAATGAGTGTTTGTCTCAGTAACTTCCTCATTCCAAAAGAAGGTGAGGGGAAATCTATACCCTACAGTCCTTAGCTCAATACCCACTTCAAAGGTGAGAGTTGTTGCAATGTAAAGATTAGAGAAAAGGAACCCTGTAAAGAGACACTGCTGACACTGCAGGAGAAAGGAGATACTTTTCTCCTCAAATCTAGTGAGGAGGTTTCATGAAGAATCGTCAGAGCACTTAATTCTCAGGGCTGCGTTCTAGACTTGTACAGATTGATCCTGCCTGAGGACACCTGGTCAACGGGTAAGTGGTGACCAGAATCAAGCCCTGCTCCCTCATCAAGGCTTGCACACCCCTCTATGGGGCCACATCCACTGAGAGAAGAGATATCTAAACTGCCACTTACATGCACGTACACATAATCAACAGACACTCACCTGGAACTAAAGTCCCCAAGCGAGAGGTAAGCTGGGGAAGCAGCTGCCTGTGGCCAGGGCCAGGTCTAGATGCGGGCCGGGCTCCAGTGATCGCTGGCCTGGGGTTGGCTTAGGCTGCCCGAGGGTGTGATTTGGCCATCTGAGGAGACCCTGAAGAAAATACTGCCTTTCCCAAGAAGGTAGACTCTTGGAAAAGAAAGAAAAAATGGTCTGTTTATAGGAGACACTTATTTGCCAAGGTATTTTCTTTAGCCCTGGGCAGAATAAAATACACAATCTAGATTTTTCTCTTTGCTTGAATTTAAATGCAGTGTACGTTGTCCTATTTCCTGCTAGTTGAAGGGTTTTGTTTTGTTTTGTTTTTAATCTGACAGGAGGATGGGGAGGGAGGCTATTCACCAGTGGCTATTTGAAGTTTAGTGATTGCCCAGAAAGGGGGGGGGGGGGGACTTTCTAAAGTTATTTTTGAGCTGTGAATATTTTTCACTCTCCTAAGAAATTACTGCAATTTGACACATGAAATCTAAGGCACAGATAAGTGTGATCTTGAAAAATTATCTTTTGTTGGCTTGATGGGAATAAAAAGAAAATGTCAATGCTACAGGCATCTCCCCGTGGGTTAGTGAGGCTTCGGCCTGTGCAGCAGAAAACCGCGCAGCACTTTGGCTGCATTGTTATAACAGGACAAATGGGGCTAACCGCTGGGAAGGATGGGCGCGGCCACTCTGCCCATTGGGCACAGCAAATCGTGGTTGTCACTCCTTCAAAGGAAATCATTTCAAATGGCTTTCCACTTAAGATGAATGACACCTTATGACATACTTAAAGTTCTGCCTTTGTATTAAAAGGTATAGAATTCCCCAATTAGTGTTATTTTTCTGGGTTTGTTTTTGAGAAGAGGCTACCTGTCCTCCAAGTTATATTGAACACATTTGAATAAACACATATATATACTTTATAAGTTTTCATTTACCAATAGAAATACTAGATACAAATCTCTGAATGTAACGTCAACCTTCGAAAACCCTTCCATCCAATTACTCTCCTTCAGAGTCACTGTCTATGCTGTCATTCTCCAACGGTGACGTGAGAGTGGCTGCTGACCTTGCAGCCTCGGACCTCCGAGCAGAAGTGGATGATGGTGAGCAGACTCTGGGGGTGGTCTCTATACTTTTGGGATGTGAAGACAAAGGACACAATGTCCTTTTTAAATTTTGAGAATTTTTACGAAGTGCGTGAGTATGTGTGTGAGTGTGCAGGGAAGGGCAGTTTTTGGCTAGTTTTGCCAGGTAGAGTCAGTTCATGTGAAAGTAAGCTCCCTACGGTGCCAGCAGGAAGCTTAGTGGGGAAGGAAGCAATAAATGCATATTCTGCAGTGACACAGACCTGAAGAACATGAGACCTCAGGGTCAGTCCCCTGGACTCTGTCCCAGGCCTTCAGACCTGCCCACTGTGATAGAGAAAGGCACTTGAAGGGCTCCAAATGGCTTGAGTGGGACAGGTAGAGAGGGTGAGAGGAGGTAGTGAGTAGCCCAAGAGCCCTGAGGATGACCGGGAAGAAGGAACAGCAGAGTCAATCAGCAGGGGAGGCGGCCCTGGAGCACTTTCAGTAGTTTATTGGAGAGACACAGCTAAAATGTAGGATGTGGAGGGACACATTTGTTTCTGTTATTGCCTCCCACCTGCTGGCTGGTTGGGGTTGTCACCTAACCTCTCAGTGTCCTACCCAGTAATCTGTACAATGGGCATAACCATCTAGCCACTTAGCCAACTCACCCACCCCCTGATGGTCACAAACAGCTTTAAAATCACCAAGAGCAACACTCAAGGCGCTACAACCAGGGTGCTCCTCTGGTGGTAATAGCTCCAAGAGAGGAGCCAGCTTTGAAGATGAAGTGTGTTTCCTATTTGACAGAGGGATGTTCCAGGTTACAGTGCAAAAGATAAAAGGGTTGGAACTAGAATGGAGAGCAGGGGACAGGGCTGGGGAGACCAGCAGAGCTAGACTGCATTTATTCCTGATTAGCATTCTAATGTGCTTGTGTTAACGGTGGCCCAGAGGGTCAGATTAATCAGAGAGGAAAGCATTTCTCTCTCAATTGCAATTACAACCATTATTTACGTTATTGAAATTAATCAATCACTATTGACGGCCTTTACTATTTTTACATCACTTTGGGGGAATGGGACAAACAAATCTCCAGTCCCTTCTAGGGTAGGCAGCTCCTTGCCAGGAGGAAGGAATATTCTCAAATTGTAATGGAAGAAGTAAGGAGGGCTGTGTGGTTATTAAATTTTTAACGTGCAATTTCTGTGTAAAGCTACATGTGATTTATGTTCTTATATTTTCTTGGCCAACAGCTTAGGTACTTTTTAATAGACCTATACCCAGACATCAGTCAGCACATTGGCACCACATTGGGGTGTGCCAACAGAACTTGCTAATGTGACATGACCATTCTGCTGATTAGGGGGTGTTAGAACTGCTGGGCAGAGAACTGTTTCCACCATCCACAGAGTTACTTGCATATAAATTGGAGAACCATCCTCACTGGTTTCTTGCTAGTTGTAATGTATAGCATTTTTCCTTAACACACAGAAAATGGGTACATTTTGCAATATGGTAAAAATCATACCCACATTTTGAGCAAGACCACAATTAAGTCTATGATAAGGGAGTTTTGAACACCTTCCAATGTATAAGACTTTCTAAACATATACAGGGTGTTCCCCAAAAATGTATACATACTTTAACAGCTGATAGCTCAATTTTGAAAATGAAATGTATTTTAATAAACATTGCCTTTATAATTATTCAAAGTGTGTGTAAACATTTTTGGGGGACACCCTATATTTACTTCCAGCTTCTCCTTTCATTCTTACTGCTGGGCCAGGTAGCTACTAGGAAGCTGCATGACACGGTAGAAGGAGCAGGGCTTTGGGCATCAGAAAGACATGTGTTTGAATGTTTGGTCATCCACTGTCTAGGCTACATGGAAGAGGAGACATGTGAGTTGGCCTTGTGTTAGGAGTCCGAAGGACAGAGAGGTAGGGCAACCAAGTCATCCCGATAGGCCGGGGCTTTCTGGGTGTTAGCACTGAGAGGCACTTGTCCAGGCAGCGCTCTCAGGCCAGCGAAAGCCGGCACAGTTAGTCACCCACAAGCAGTGGAGTGTGGACAGGATTCCAGGAGGAGCAGAGAGTGAACCTGCAGCCTGTGTTCATCCCAAGCCTTCCTGGGAGAAGCTGGGTGGTGGCAGGTGGTGCTGGAAGTAGCGGACAGACTGGGGTGGCCTGCATTTTTGTAGGTGGGCAAGGGTGACTGTGGAAAGGGGAGGGGCAGGGTGGTTGTGCATGTTGGCGCCTCCTCTGGCCCTGTGTGCAGGGTGCACAGGAGGCCAGGCTGGTTCAGGTAAGTCGGGTGGCAACACCTTAAATGCAGCTGGCAGGCTCAGTGAGCAAAAGATGACTTTTGTTAAATGCTTTGGGAGCAAGAAATAAAAAGCCCACCAGAATCAGCCTAAACAACACCTGGGTTTCACATTAGGGAAGGAGAAACCTGTGGAGGCTCTGACTTCCCTCCACCCTGTGGGTTCTCCTGGCTCTGCCCTCCTTGTGGCCTCACTGGGACCTGTACTCAGCTTGGAAGGCTGCAGTGGGTTCAGGTCTCACCCCAAAGACAAGTCTCCAGGAAGAATGACCAGTCTTCCTGTGGCTTACTTTTCAGAGCAAGGACGATTCTTTCCCTCAAGTGTCCTTGAATCTTGTCTGTCATTCTGAACCAATGCCTACAGTGGGGTTCCTGGCCAGTTCCAGGGAAGAAGCACTCAGTGGCCCTTAGGTCAACCAGGCTGACTGTCCCTTAAGCATGTGGCCTGCCAGGAGGAGGGACAGAAAACTGAACAGAACTTGGCATGCTCTGAGAAGGAACACATGGGCCCCAGCCTGCCCGCCACCCAAACAGAGGCGTAGCACAGGGCAGAATGGAGGCTATCAGTGATCATTTGGATTCGGAGATTGATGCGGAGAAATATGCAGAAAGCAGGCCTCTGGGGTTCTGGCTGCTCCTTAACAGTTCAGCTGTGCTTTGCAGTCCCGTGCAGTAAGTCAGGCCTGGAACCTGGGCACTGCCATTCCTTGGCCCAGGCCCTTTCCTCCGGCCTTCCTGGGGTGAACATTACATCCCAGGAGCTGTCTCTGCAAGAAAGCCATCCCAAGAGAAGGCAGAAGGAGGCCAGGCCTGGCCCAGGGTATCTGAGGAAGTGCGTCTGCCCTTCCAACCACCTCACACAGAGGGTTCTCAGACCCCACCACACAGCCCACACACCGCCCATCCAGAGACCTGGAAGGCAGAAGAGGGAGGCCCAGGGAGGCCTGTATATTTTTCAAAAGCTCAAAGGCAAACTGCTTTTAAAGTTCTGACCATTCTTAACTGTCCACTTGTATCCCCGAGGTTGGAAGCTCCTGTCAGGAAGAAGACAAGCTCATAATAGCATAGCAGGTCTCACCTTGACATGTTTACTTTTCCCATAGCTAGTAGTAGTTCTATTCCTCCCTGCCAATTCCTCCAGAACTCTCTCACCCAGCCCCAGACCCGAGACCTCACAGCCAGTTCCAGAGACCTACACACCTGGCCACCCAGCTGGTCTAAGCACATGAGGGCGCTGAGTCTCTGCCACCAGTAGGAGGGCCCACTAGACCAACCAGGCCAGATCAAACCAGAAAACAACCTTCCGGACCTTCGTGGATAAAGACCAAGACTCAGCCTAGGACTCATTTTACCCAGGAGGCTTTTTCTAGTCCCAGACCAGGATAAAGCCTGGCAGAGCCCTCTGTGCAAACCACCATCATATTTCTCATTTTATTGAAACTATGTTTAAGTGTTTGTTTACCCTTCCCCCATCAACCCATAAACCAGAAGGTTTCAAGAACCAATCTCAGGCCCAGCACAGTGACTGAAATTTAGCAGATTCTCAATGTGTTGAATTAAACTGAATTCAAATACTGTGTTCATGAACAGTAAGTCCAACTGCCATCTACCCGTTTGCTTTTTTCAGTTAAGAAAATGAATGGCCCACTAAAAATTAGATTAATGGTAGGATCAATAATAGCCTTGTGGAACAGTGTATCCCTCGTCCATCCACTTATGTCCAGACACCGTGGGCATTTCAGCATTAGTCTCAGGCCTAGTTTAACTTTATAGATAAAAAGACTTCTCGGCTCTCAAATCCTATTTGACTTTTAAAGCTCCTATTAGGATTCTTGGCAGAGCAAAATACATTTTCTGATTCTTCGTGGAACATGTTATGTTTTGCTGTGAAGCCGAGAGAAGAGCTTCCTTGAAATTATTGATGATCTAACGCTGACACCTGGAAGCATTTCTCGGCTTCCCCTTCAGAACAAGGTTGCAAGAACCAAAACCTCTGGGCTGGATAAATTCACTTCCCATCCCCACATTAGCTCGGTTTTAAAACTCTACAGTTCACAGAACGGCGTTGTCTAAAGTCTCCGAAATCTAGTGCATCTCCCATCACAATTGCAAGCAATTCTGCCCTGATTGCTATAACCTAGATGACCATGCTTTTTGCTGTACAGGGAGAAACTAATGAGATGAAGAGCTTTCTCAGATGTGAACCTGCTGGCCCACTGCCTAATGCGCCATGCCAGGGACCTGTGGGAGCCCACCTCCCGGATTGCCGATGTGCCTGGTTGCAGCAGAACGTGCTGATGTGTCTATCGATTGCAATAGGATGTAAGTGGACTGTAAAATAGAACAGCAGGTGAAAGGAGACCCTGCAGGGAAACGACTAAACGGTTCCTCCCAGCACACTGGATATTAGCATTATCGCTGGAATAGCCTCTTCTTGATAACAGGGCGGTTATCTGCTCAGAGCACACATTAGGAGCACGGTGCCATGAACCAGGCGGGGAACGTGACAGCCACTGGTCTGGGGTACAGCAGCTTTCCATTCAGGGACACCAGAAGCAAAGCTTCAGGCCTGGAAACCTGTGTCAGGGAGCAGTTATATTTTATTCTTAGAAATGACTCACCTCACAGCAGCTGGTCTGCATTGTCGTTAATGTTATTAAGGTGAGTCCAGATTGTGGGAAGAGTTCTTCACGGGACTTATTCTTTTCAGTTCAAAGCAACGGGAGGAAGTGGTATCCCCGATGACTTGTTTCTCTGTGAGATCCAAATGCTGACAAAAGAAAAGGGGGAATAACAAGAGTTTAGGCAGACGGCCTGAAGGTTCTCCAGAAAGGATTAGAAGCTTGGAAAAGTGAGCTGCCACCTGGCTGTCCCACATGCCCTGTCAGCTTCCTGGCAGAGCCAGGCAGGACACCGACCTAGACAGTGGGTCACAGGCGCAGTAGTGGCAGAACCACGGCTGTGTTTTCCTTCCTACCAGATTTGACATGTCTTCCTACCCACTTCAGTTCTCTCTTGGGATCAGGGTGGGCTAACAACATTAAATAGAGCAAACAGGAGAACAGAAATGCTCTGTTTTGCCCTAAATTGCTTTGCCCTGAATCGTTCCTATGGAAGAACCATCAAAGCCACTTTCTCCATTCTATTTGCCAAATTCCCATGAGACTCAATGTGAATGGCTAACCCAACACCTGTCTTTCTCACATTTCTGTCTGCTGGGTGATGAGGCAGATAAAATACCTGTGGAGAGAGTAACCTTCGCCAGACCTGAGGCCAGGTTCTATCGGGATTTGTGGGCTTCAATGACCTTCCCCAAGTCACAAAGTCTCATGGACAAACAAGCCTTTGGCTTCAGTGCTCGCAGCTCTGCACTTTTGGCCACCACGCCAGATGCTGTCACTAGAACAAAATGGGTTTAGCCTTATCATCTGAGCAAAAGGAGGAATGTGGTATTCTCTGTAAGACGAGATACAAAACAAATCAACCACACAGCACACAACCTGGGCTCTGCCGCAGACGCTGGGGGTGTCTGGGTTTGGGTCAATGTCAAGGTTTGCAGCCCTTTCCCAGGCTCTCTTGTGATCCAGGAGCAGAATCCCTGCCATGAGCTCTATGGAGACCAGCTGCAGGCACTTGAGGTTTTTTAACAGCGGTCTCCTACCTTGACACCAAGCTCATTAAATCTAGCCGTTGACAGGGGATCTAGAGAGCTCTGCTCCCCACTGGCTTTTTAAGTCCCAATTGTTCTAGGCTTCTTCCAAGTTCCAGAACACTGCTTCCTGCTCTCTCGATGAGGAATACTTTGACTCTAACCTGGAGACTGACTATTGCCTGCTAGGTAGTTTCTAGGGAAGGATATCTGAGCCCTGGGGGCCAGCCTGGGCATGGCACTTGCAAACACTGAAGTCACCTCAACCCAGGCTCTCATCTGCCAGGATAGTCTCTGCATGCCATGATCTGCCTCTAATTACAATGGACTGAGATTTTTCTGTGCACGATGCTTTTTAGCTGGAAAACTGAGACAATCACAAAACCCTCTGGGGCACTGTCAAAACTGGAAGTGGGCTGTTGAAATGAGTACACGTACTTCGAGGCCCAAACCACTTTTTGAGCCTACACTTTGTGCAAGATGCTGAGCTGGGTGCTCAGAGGGTTTATTCTCCGAGTCCTGCTAACGAAGTTGAGTCGGCTGGAGGGATAAGCCTTTAACACTGGGAGATGACACTAGCAGGGTGGAGAAAATAATACATGGACGGAAGGATAGAAGGTGGTTGGAGCATCGTCCCGAACATCAAAGGTGGTGAGTTTGATTCCCAGTCACGGTACATACCTGGGTTGTGGGTTTGATCCCCGGTTGGGGTGCATACTGGAGGCAAATGGTCAATGTTTAGCTCTGACATCAATGTTTCTCTCTCTCCCTCCCTCTCTCTCTAAAAATCGATAAAAACATATCCTTGGCTGAGAAGGTGATAAAGGCATAGAGTACAGACAGGGCTTGTTGATGGGTCTCCTCTGTTCCCCTGTGCCTGACAGCCACTTGCATCATTGTAGCGGCTGTAGGTGCCCTCTAAGAGGCAGTAAAATCTATCATCCTTGCATGAGATAAAATCCTTTCATAGGAAATGAAATCCTGTTGGCCTTGGTTATCCGGTGAACCTGCAGAAACGGAATAAATGTTTATTGTATGAATTAGTGAATCACTAAGCCTTCATTCCCACATCCTGGGGAACTGCTCTAAATACTGGCCTTGCCCTCACTGAACCTACATCTGCTTGTGTAAAGGGCAGTGCAGTGGGGTGGGGCCTGAGGATTATTCAAAAGTGCCTTCATGCCGCAGCCAGGGCTGTGCTGGAGCTAGCTCCATCAGATTGGGGGTTGATGGTAAGCCAGTGGTAAGCTCTTAGTGCCTTGAAACTGGCCAGAAAGAGAATATTATACCACAGAAATCCACAAAGACTGCACATCTGGGTACCTTGTTTTATTGTAT